>NW_026294595.1:13135695-13583195 GCF_007827085.1 Peromyscus californicus insignis
ACCAGCTCCATTTCTTTACCTCTGTGACTATCTGCCAAGACCCTAAGGAGTTTAGCAACAGAGTCATATTGTGTGAGAGAGTTTTTTCTAAGAAGATGCAACACATGTGTGTCTATTCACCCCAGGAGGGCAACACATTATTAATAATGATGTCATCATTGCAGCAAAGTCTAGCCTGGTAACCTAATGAGTTCTTATTGGAGTTATTAACCAGAGCATGCCTGAGGGGTTACTTCTAGGAGCAGGGATGACCCCACCAAAAAAGCAGCTATTTCACCAAAAAGTCCACCCCCACCACACCAGTGAGGACAATGGCTGCAACCCTGGCGCTCTCTGCACAGCTCACAGGGAGCTCAACAGTCCCGAAGCTCTTTATTCCTTTATAAAGCTGAGGAGGGGCCTTTAAGAGTCTTGTGAGTTTCTACTTCTCCAGACATGTGATGTTTGTCTACCTCCTGAGTTTCGGGAGCCTTCACCTCCCTCCTGAAGAGGCTGTTTCTGTTCAGAGGAAACTTTTATTGAATGTCATATAACTGATATTTGGCCATGTATAGTGCTTGGTAGTTGGTTTTTGTTAAAAACAAACAATTCCTGTGTCCAGGATGCTGATATACATGTGCCATGGGGAATTAATACATGGTGGCTGCTTAGCATGTTGCTGATTCTTATTGCTCATCCTCAGTGAGTAATAGGGGCTGTATTCTGTCATGACCTTGCAGAGAGGAGACCCACACCACAGACCAGGGACACTAGAAATGGCAGTCATCCCCAAATGCAGTGATTACTTTTACTAACATTGCTAACATACTGTTGGGTCCAGGCTAGAAAGGAGTTAAGTTCAGGGTATACATGGTTTACTGCTATTAATGAAAAAGAAAAGAAAACCTTCAAACACATGTCTGTGGTTATATACTGATAATGTGTCTAAACACAAAAGAAATTCTAAGGGGAAGGCAGGGAAACTCAGTGAATTGCTGGCTGTTCAATACCTAGAACACATCCAAGAGATCCATGTTCATGGAGGGATGAACTTACTTGTAACCCCAGTACTGAGACAGCAAAGAGAAGATCTCTGGGACTTCCTGGACAACCAGCCCAGGCTAGAGAGTGAACTCCAGGCCAAGGAGGGACCCTGTCTCAATAAACAGAGTGAGGGACTGGAGTGATGCCTCAGTTAAGAGCACTGACTACTAGTCCAGAAGACCCAGGCTCAATTCCTAGCACCTACAAGGTGGTTCTCATATGTCAGTAACTCCACTCCTAGGAAATTCAGTGACCATGATGGCACAAGACATGCAGATATTATACAGATGTATGTACATGCAGACAAACAGCCATACACATGAAATAATAAACAAAGTAAAAAATATTATTTTATTATTTTATGTGTATGAATATCTTTGCCTGCCTGTATGTCTGTGTACCATCTGCACGCAAAGTATGCCCTAGAGACCACAATACAGCATTAGGTCCCCTGGAACTGAAGTTACAGACAGTTGAGGGCTACCATGTGGTTGCTGGGGATCAAACCTGGGTCCTTTGGAAGAGTAGTCAGTGCTCTTAACCTCTGAACAGTCTCTCCAGCCCCAGTAAACATGTTTTTCTTTTATTATAACTTATTGTATTTTTTGAGATTGTAATGTAATTATATAATTTTCCCTTCTCTTTCCTTTTGCCAAACCATCCTAGATAACATTCCTTGTTCTCTTTCAAATTCATGGACTATTTTTTCATGACTTATTGTTATATATACATATACATAAATATATACATATATATTTTTTCCTAAATACATCCTCCTCAGTCTCTATAGTGTAACTTACTTGTATATATATTCTCAGGGCTGACCATTTGGTGGTACTGCATAACCAAAGAACTGTTTAATTTTTAAAGGTGAATTGGGCTTGTACTAGTTTGCTTTTTGTTGCTGTGGTAGAACAGTAACAAAACTAGTTCAGGGAGGAAAGGGTTCATTACATCTTACCGTAGGAGGCTTCCAACCTGCTCCCAAATAATGGCAGGGAGACTTATTATCAATTATAAATGCTCAGCCTTACTTTAGATTTGTCCCACTAGCTCCTTAACTTAATTTAACCTGTTCTCTTCATCTACATTTTGCCTCAGGGCTTTTTGCCTTTTTCATTCTGTATGTCTTACTTTCCTACTTCCTCCAGGTCTGGCTGACTGGCAACTGCCTGCATGGCTGGCCCCAGGCATCTCTCTCTCTTTCTCCATCATTTTCTCTCTTCCAGGGCCTAGATTCCTCCTCCTACTTATTCTCTTGCCTGCCAACCCACCTATCCCTCTGTTGCCTAGCTATTAGCCATTCAGCTTTTTATTAGACCAATCAGGTACCTTAGGCAAGCAAAGCAACAAGCACATCTTTACGTCATTAAACAAATGCTGCATAAATAAATGTAACACATCTTTACATCATTAAACAAATGCGGAATAATTGTAACAATACACCTGCTCCTTATGGTAGCTATACCTCCTAGTAAAGGAGTAGAGGATGATCAAGAATGGAATGGCCTTTTTAAATTGGTCAAAGATGTCTACAGCAGTTTTAGCTGCATCAAGCCTTTTCTAAATCAGCAATAAGGACTCATTAGCATCATACCAAATTCCTCTCAGATGAGCCCTAACCTTTTTCTCATCCAGTAATACTTTCATTGTAAATAGAAGAAGTTACACAAATCCAGTTATATTTAGCATGGCATTTCAAATGAACTCTTATCTTTAACCCTTGGATCTCATCTCCTAACAACTGTACTACTTCAAATAAAGCACTAAGCTTATGCTCCATTTATACATCAACTCTTGAGTTCCCAGGGTCACAAGTACATTTTGAGATTCTTGATATACATACCCTATAGTCTGACTAGATTGTGACAATGCTACTGCAGCAGTAGTGGTGGTAACTATGAAAGGAATTAGGGTCTGGCAATTACCAACACAGCCATTCTGAGATGTCTACTCAAGGCCTTTCCAATTCTCTGGCAGAACCTGTAGCCTTTTATCATCATACCATGGTTCACTAATATCAATATATCAACAATATCAGTAATAACACCATAATTCTAGCATAAATATTAACAATAGACACAATTGATAAAATTATAATTCTTACAACTTACATCAAAAAGCAATAGATAATAGAACTATTTACAATCCCTACTAACAAAACATAGGGTGCACTAACACAGCCTAACACTGATCCATTTGAGGGACAAGAAAATGTTTTTGTGATAAGATGAGGTGAACTGTCTAGCAGCAAAAACTTTATCCCAACCCTACTCATCAGCACATTTAAAACATTTTAAAATAAAGAGCATTGTGTGGTGAGTGAAGGGTATAGCTCCCCCTTTCCTACTTTTTGAAGCTGCATCTTGAGACTGCTATTTAACCACTTCTGTCCAGCTCAGTTTTGAGGCCTGAAAAGTTATGAATATGTTCAAAAAGCCTTTTCTGATAGCAGTCTTAACATTTTCCACTGAAAGCTCAAGATCAGGGCCTGATTTGCCAGCTGCTGCTCAAGCCATGATGCAAAACCATTTCCATGCACCATTAGCATTGTGCTTTTCAGTTTGGGGTTTATCCAAAAATGTACCCATGTTTAGTAATGAGTCTGAGGCAAAGGGGAGGGCTTGCCTGCCACACCCTGGTAGGTCTGAACAGCTCCTGACACCAGCCTGTCTGCCCAGAGCCCAAGTGTTCTGGGGCCTGAAGGCTCTCAACCACCTCAGCCTGCAGCCCGGGCTCAAGGTGCCACCCCATCCTTATGAGCCTTGGCTCAGCATCCTCTCCAAATCAGCACCTTGAGTCCCAGAAGAAATCCAGCTGTGGTCAGTCACGCCATTGCACCCCGGCTCTGTTACCTGCTCTGTTCGTGGCCTTGTGTCCTCTGCGCTCATCCTAGCTTGCATGGCTGACCACCAACCTCTGGGGCAGCCTCATGGCTCTGCCTCACCTTGCCACTGGGAGCCTGGGCTGTGTCAGTCTTAGCAGTTCCTGTACTGCCACTTCTGAGGACTCAGGCCCTGTGCTTTCCATTGCCACATTCTGCGTGGATCCCGAGGTCTCTGCAGCTACTACTGTTCACCCTTCTTCTTTGCAGAGCACAGCCTCCAGCCATGTCGGTCAGGCTCTCACAAACACCCCTGCTGACTGCCTTCCCTCCTGGCTCCTTCAAGCCAGAAAGCACACAGACAGACCCCTGCTGCTTGTGCTAGCTTTCTCGGTGTCCCTTGCTGGTGACAAGTCAATGAATGGCAGGTCTCAGCAATGCCAGGCTGGAGCAGCTGCTGCTTCTACCCGCTTCTGGAGTGGCTTCTCATTCTCGGACTGCTGGGTTCTCGGTGGCTGCTAGGTCCTGGATTCTTGCTTTCTTGTTCTCCTCACTGACCCATTTGCTATGTCCAAGGTCCCATGCTCAGGAAAACCAAAGGCACACCTACTCAAACTTTTAATGACTTAATTAGACTGTCGAAACCGTCCTTTGGGGGTGGGCGAGAGAGACAGAGACAGACAGAGACAGAGAGGCAGAGACAGAGAGACTTACTACAGCCCAACTTTAGCTCCTCTGGCTATTTTTACACAGCTATCTATTATTACCCTGTTCTAAATTTACAATTTACTCCCAAAAGTAAATTACCCCACCACCATTTCTTATCTGAACCCTCACTACAACCTGCACTGTTCCTTCACTTTATCTTCTGTGTCCAACTACACATTCAGGAGCCATTTATCCAGGCCAGCCCAACCTGTTGAACAGTCCTTGAAGGGAGGAGTGAGGATTAAGAAATAATAGATATGAAAAATATAGACGTAGTCAAAGAAAAAGACAGAGATACAGGAGAGCTTCGGGAGGGCTCTGGGTCAATACCTACAGTCACCTCAAGTTTATTCCTAATGGGCTTTTTATACACCAGCAAGGGGAGAGGCAAAACACCTCCTCATTTCAAGGTCAAGGTACAAATTACAAACAAGTGTAGGCCCTGCCTTAATTTTCAAAACACCTGGTAACCATGCCTTGCAAAAGAGCATCTTGTAATTAGGCCTTGAAGTATAAGACACCTGGTAACCATGCCTTTGGCCAAAACATCCTATTATTTAGCCTTGCAGGGCAAAGCAAACATGGACCCTCTGACCCTGAGTCAAGATGGACTAAGGCCTCACTATGGAGTCTCTGTGGGCACCCACAAGGCATGAGACACCAGAGTAGCTAATACTTCTCTTCCCAGGTGACATGAGTCATGACATCCCTTAATAACATTCCATTAGCTTGGGGCAACAGAATCCTATGTTCCCCTTGAACCAACAGCCATTTTTTATTAATCTGTATCCTTGTTGTCCAGCCCCATCCTTCCCTGTGGCATCACATCTCTGCTGACCTCTGAAGTTCAGCCTGTCCTACCACATAATAATGGAATTGGTTTGCAGGTGCCCCTTAAGTACATCACTGTCACCTGTGTGAGTGCTAGACCGTATCTAAAGGCACTAACTCCAGGGCCTTATTTAACTGGGGAGAGCTTTTTCTGTCAAGAACTTTCTATCTTCCCACATAACAGCATGAGCACAAAGGTCCAGAGCAGTGTACTCAGAGTCAGGGTAAAGACTGATTCACCTTTTCCACTGTAACACTCTAGATAAAGTGATGTGTTGGGGGAGGGGGTTATTAAGAAAGGGGTAGGAGAACACAGGTATATGAAGCAGTAAAGGAGAATGATGGAAAAAAGGGGGTTTAAGTGAGGAGATGGATGGGAGGGTGTGGCCTCATAAAGTAGCTCAGCTGTGAGACCAAACTCTTATCTTTTATAAATCTTTCTTTAAAAAAACTCAGTATTCATTTTATGTATATGGGTATTTTGCTTGCATATATATCTGTGCACTACACACAAGCCAGTGCCCACAGAGATCAGAAAAGGGCATCAGGTCCCCTAGAACCAGAGTTATAAATGGTTATAAACTATAGTGTGGGTCCTGGGAACTAAACCCTGGGTCTTCTGCAGGAACATGTGATCTTAATGGCTGAACCCTATTTCCAGCCCTGAGGTTTTGTCAGCTTCACACAAACTTAGACATACCCGGGAAGAGGGAACCTCAATTGAGGTTGCTTCTTCATCGACTGGCCTGTGGGCATGTCTGAGGGGCATTTCTTGACTGCTGTTGGAGGAGTCAAGACATGCCACTGACTGATGTGGGAGGACCCAGCCTGATGTGGATGGTGTCATCCCTAGGCAGGTGGGCCCGGGCAATATTAGAAAAGTGGTTGGCAAGCCAGCAGAAACAAGCCAGTGAGCAGCATTCTTCTGTGGTCACTGCTTCAGCTCCCATCTGGATTCCTTCTTTGGCTTCTCTTGACTGTGGACTACAAGCTACAATCCAAATAAATTGACTCACCCTAGACATGGAACCCATGTCAGACCAAAGTAACAGTTGCACCCAAGTCCAATTTCATGAACCAATAAATTTTATTGGGGTTATCAACAGGGCTGTTGCTGAGGGGTTACACAAAGGAGAAGGGTAGACTCAAAAACAACTGCATCACTGAACAGTCTCCCCCACAACACAGGCAAAGACCGCAACCCTGCTGTTCTCTGCATAGCTTGAAGCTAGTTGTCAGGTCTTAGAATCTCATCATGGTAGTCAGCTGCTCAGAGTCCCCTCCCCAGCTGTTATTTTCTACTTCTATCACCCTGGGGAGGGTCCCTTTTATTCTGAGTCTCAGGAGCCCCCCTCCTCCTGGAGGAAATGTCTTAATTTGGAGGAATCTGCCATACAAGAGAGCTCTTTTCTTTGGTGTCTGCTCTGGTTAGTGTTGGTCAACGTCACACAAGCTGGAGTCATCAGAGAAGAGGGAACCTCACTTGAGAAGATGCCTCCATCAGACTGCCTGTAGGCAAGGCTGTAGGGCATTTCTTAACTAGTGATAGACATTGGAGGGCTCTGCCCACTCTAGGCAGTGCCATCCCTAGGTATGTGGTCCTGTGTTGAACAGGAAAGCAGGCTGAGCAAGCCATGGTGAGCAAGCCTTTTTTACTGGGGTTTCTAACAGGAGTGTGGGTGAGGGGTACTTACAGGAGAAGGGGAGACTCAAGAGCAGCTGCACCACCCAGACCCACCCAACACGGTGACAGCTCAAGAAGGCTGCAGCCCTGGTCCTCTCTGCACAGCTCACAGGCAGCTCTCCAGTCAGAGAAGGTCCTCTCACTGTGGATTGACTGGTCAGACACCCTCCTCCAACAGCGGCTTACTCCTTTTATAAAGATGTGGAGGAGCCTTTCAGAATCTTCCAAGTTTCCATTTCCCAGACATGTGACCTTCTTCCTGAGCTTCTCACTCCCTGCCAGGGGAATTGTTCAATTAAAGGAAACTGCCATATAACAGAATCCACATGCTCCTACAGCAGAATTGCATACAGCTGGCTATGGTGTAGGAGGGGGGGTGGCCAGAATCTCAGGTAAGGATCCCACCCCTTCTTTCTATGCAGGAACATCACCATCAACGAGCCCGATATTAGGAGACTCTTGCAAGAGTCCCAGCTGCTCTGATGAAGATGACAGCTGTCATTCACAGGACAGAGCTCTATGACACTGGGTGACAGAGTGACAGTGCTGTCGACATAAGTCTTTCTCTGCCTCAGGTGCATGTAGGATCCCTACTCTTGCTGATTTTTAGGATTTGAAAGATAACCAAGGGACATAGATTTGGAAATGCATTATTGTTGCGGTAACGCCCGGGCTACCGCAACCCGTTCACCATGTCCAAGCAAGGGGCTGTGGATTAAAAAATAGAGACAAGAAACAGCGAGTCATTCGCCACAGCAGAATGCCAAATGCAATTTATTGAAGGAGGGAGGAAACCTTAAATACAGGCTTACAGCACAATCGAGGAACCCCGGAGGGCAGAAGTTCGCTACCCAATGTTCTACATTCTTGCATCTAAGCTGTTTACACCAAATGTAGGATACACAAACAAAGCACCTCCAGTGAGCATTTAGTAAGAAGGAAATCGGCAGGGAATCAGCACAGGGAGGACATCTGGTCAAGATCGGCAAGCAGGCAACAGTTTACTCAATATTGGAAGGCCAGAGCCCACACATTATCATAAGATCATCTGAAGGTGAATGCATCATAAAAAATAAAGAGAAGATAAAACTCACCTACTGAGAAAGTACCCGAAGCCAGTTACCACTTTTTGTTCCTTCAGTCACTTTTGTCTCTACAACTTGATTTTAGGGCCGTGAACTGGGCCATACTAGAGAACACCAGGCCTGTTCCTTTTAAAAATGATTTTTATTAGCATATATTAATTATACATAATGATACATTTCATTATTGTGGTAGTTTGAATGTAGTTGGCCCCCCAAAATAGGAAATGACACTATTAGGAGGTGTGGCTTTGTTGGAGTAGGTATGGCCTTGTTGGAGAAATTTTGTCACTGTGGGGGCAGGCTTAGAGATTTCTTATGTTCAAGATATGGCCCAGTATTTCAATTGACTTCCTGCTGTCTGCAAGATGTAGGACTCTCAGCTCTTCCTGGAGCATCACATCTGCCTGATTGCCACCATGCTCCCTGTCATGATGACAATGGACTGAATATCCAAAATTCTAAGAGAGCCCCCTCAATTTAATTATTTTCTTTGTAAGATTGCCATGGTCATGGTGAATTTGCATAGCAATAGAACACCCTAACTAAGACAATTATGCATATAATTATGTATATATGCACAATGTAATTTTATCATTTTCACACCTCTGTTATACCATCATCTCACTCCTACTCCTACTGATCCCTTCCTCCTCCCAATTAATTCCTCCTCTACTTTCATGTCGTGTGTGTGCATGTGTGTGTGTGTATGTGTGTGTATGAATATGTTTAATAAGTATTGTTTATAGAAGCATGGATGAAAATTTGTTCACAGTAACATGTGCACTTTACCAGTGGCTATGGCACTGAAGAAATCTCTCTCCCTCACCTGTCAACCATATAAATCTTGAGGGAAGGGAGGGCCCCCTCAAGTCCTTCCCATATTCTTTTATTTTTAATTATTTTATATGTATGGATGTTTTCCTTGCATGTATGTCTGTGCACCACATGCACAGATAATCCCCAGGGGAGCCAGAAGACTGCATTGGATCCCCTGGAACTGGAGTTACATATAGATGTGAAGTGTCATTTGGGTACTGAGAACCCTGTCACTCCAGTGTCTGCAGATATCCTAGAGTACATCTGCCAATCCATCCTGGGGGTAATCAGGGACAAGGGTGAGTGCTATAGAACCACTGAGTGCTATCAGAAGCTACCCTGCATTGTCCCGGCCTTGTGACCACTCAATAGCAAACCATTATGACAGACGATGTACAATAGTATGTTGAATCAAGTCAGAAGAGCTCTAACCTGAAACTGTCATTGGGATACAATGGGTGAGGATGGTTTTGCTGTCCCAAGCATTTGGGACCAGCTGGCTTGAATGGTCTTTTTAAAAATCATCTGCCCGTAGTCATCCAGGATTTGAGAGAGAGAATGCACTCTGACATGATATTTTCCTCTGATGGTTGGGATAGGCACACTGGAAAGGAATATCTCTCAGGATGTGTTGTCTCCAGTTTTGTCAAACTCTCCTTGTCCCCCTTGATTTTGAGTTGACTTATTAGGTGATTGGCAAGTATAGTTCCTAGGAACCAGGTTTAAGACAAAGAAGTAGCCCCAACTAGACTACTGTTCTGTTGTAATTGATTCCAATAATTCTCCTGGAGATATATTATTATGCAAGTCCATAAGTACTAGAAGTAGACAGACCCAGAAATTGTTTTATTCACTATTTTAGGTACAACCTTGGACTCAGATCACAATGGATTTACTGGATTGTTTGTTTGTTTGTTAGTCTTAGACAGGGTCCCACTATGTAATCCTGGCTGGCCTGGAACTCACTATGTAGACTAGTACGGCCTTGAGATCAGCACTTTGCCTCCCAAGTGCTGCAGTTAAGGGCATGAGCCACCATGCCCAGCAAAAAAATGACATTTTTTTCTTCAGTAGAAGAGAGAGGTGGAACACTAATTGCTAAATAGTCTTTTTTTGGTTTGTTTGTTTTTTGTTTTTCAAGACAGGGTTTCTCTGTATAGTTTTGGTGCCTGTCCTGGATCTTGCTCTGTAGACCAGGCTAGCCTCAAACTCACAGAGATCCTCCTGGCTCTGCCTCCTGAGTGACCACCACCACCCAGAACTAAACAGTCTTATTAAAAAAAATCCAAAGCCAGATTTTGGGGTGAAAGCTGAAAGATCAGAGAAACAGAACAAGCCAGCCACATTCTTACCTCTATGAAATCCTCAGCCTCAAGTCTGCGAGTTCCTGTTTCCTCAAGCCTTATATACCTTTCTGTGTCCTGTCATATTACTTCTTGATATTAAATGTGTGTGTGCTTCCCAGTACTGGGATTAAAGGTGTGTGCCACCACTGCCAGACTGTTTCCTGTGTGGCCTTGAATTCACAGAGATCCAGACAGATCTCTGCCTCCAGAGTGATAGGAATAAGGGTGTGTGCCACCACTCTCTGGCCTCTATGTCTAATATAGTGGCTGGCTCTGTCCTCTAATCCCCAGATAAGTTTATTAGAGTATACAATATATCACCACATTTCCCCTTTTTGTCTAAAATAGTAAAATAAGATTATAACTAATAAGAAAAACTATATATACAATAAGTATATACAATATATACAATCAAGAATTATATTAACAATGTCCAGTCCATTAACATTTGATAGATTCAGACAAAAAACTCCATTATTTATCCTATCTTGGTGAGTCCAAAATGTTGTACTTAATTTACTTTCTACCCTAACTTGAATTACCAACCAAAAACAAATTTTAATGTCTTTAATCTTATATACTTTATACCTCTTAGTAAGTTTCTTTTCTGAAATTGTTAACAAGGAAAACCATAACTATCTAATCTTCAACTCCTTCAGTGACCCAAGAAGGAAGTAATATTAACTGAGTAAGCAGGAAGTGAAAACAAGTGACTTCTAAAAACTTTGAGAAATGACAGAAACATCTGGCTGCCTGGACAGTCACCCAAGAGTTCTCGGCAATATTGGGGCATCCATCTTCAGCCTACAGGCCTAACATATCTGTCAGACTCATCTGTGAAGCAGGATTTCCTAAAGGGCCTTCCCACCTTGCCTTGGCAAGGATCCGCAGTCCTTTCTTTTGTATCCTGCTTGTCCATTTTGGACAACATTCTGTCAGCAGTTGAGGCAAGGGCATTTTCTTGCCCAGTGGCTAACTTTTGCAACAAAGAAAGTAAACTCCATAAGGAGTTTCTTTGATGCCTATCATCTTCTCTATAGGCCTAGAATATCTATTGGACACACCATTTTTCAGAAGCAGGAATTTTGAAAGACCATCTTATTCTGTCTTGACAAGGTTCAGCAGTCACTTTCTCTTGTGTCCTACTCATCTGGAAAGGACAGCATGCATATTGTCAGCAGCTGAGCAAAGGGCTGTTCTTTGTCCAGCAAGTCATTTTGTGCCAAGAAGAAGACAAACTTCTATGTGGAGTGTCTTTGAAGCCCAACATTCTCTTGAGAGTAGATCAGTGCTGCCAGGAGCACTCATGTCTCACATCCACAGAATTCTAAGTTATCAAAACATTTAAATGCCATATTCTCTAGATCTATGAAGTGTTTGAAAATTACCTGTCCAACTGACATATGTTTCTGTAAATCTGGAAAACCTAACTAACATAACTAAAGATATAACAAGCATGGGTGACTATTAATCCATAAGTCTTATCTTCCTAAATAACCTAAAGACTAAGGCTTCACAGTATCAAGGTAAACAATCTGTAAACAGATGTACAGTATAAGGACAATGATCTCAAAATTGTGACACTATATAAAATATCTTAATCAAAGATAGAAATGTAGAGTGCAATATGACAACAGTATCCATAATATGTATCAATATACAAAATATCCTAAAAAGAGGTAGAACATATAGACAGTGTGACAAATATAATTTTACATTTTATCAACAAAAAATATTTCAAATAGAAGTGGGAACATATGTATAATATGTCAATTATAGTTTTGAATTTATATCAATATACAAATTATCTTAAATAGGAGTAGAAAAATTTTTTACATTTGTATCAATATACAAGAATCCATACCAGTGCAAATTTTCTAAGGCTGATAGTTTCCTAAGTTAGTTTACCAGTGGATACAATAATATATCTTAATACCCTACCCTGTCTATTCTCCTTTTAGGGGAAGACTAGTGGATACATGTTCTACCTATTACTGTGAAGTACCAGCCCCTAGGGTGTGGCCTAGGGACAATCCTTAAAACCTGAAGGGCACATACACCTTCTTCTGTTCTCCCTCATGGACTTGGAAGACAGATAGTTTCTCACAGGTTTATTCTCTGCCTGACCCAGTACCTGCCATCCAAGTCCTTGAGGGAGAACAGAGGAGGGCATACATGCCCTTCAGGTTTTAAGGGTAGCCCCTAGGCCACACCCTAGGGGCTGGTACTTCAAGGTCATAGGCAGAACAGGTATCCACTACAGGAGTGATTCAAACTAAGACACTCATGATAAGCTGTGGTCTCTACATGTGCATGTACAATTGAGTACACACACACACACACACACACACACACACACACACACACACGTTTAAATGCAGCAGTCACCTTAAATTGGTGGAGGAAACACAATCCGTGGAGCACAAAAAGTCCTAAAATCTATTGGCTAAGAAGTGATACTCCCTTCGAGAATGTGGGTAGAGGATCTCATAGGCCCCACAGATCATAAAGCTTCTTGCCTCTGGTGATGGTCTCATGTTGAGGTAGATAATAAGACCCTATTGCTGAGGGCCCTGAACACTGTGGCTGTAAATATGGAGAAATCAGGTTGGAACCGAACAGAAAGTTCTCCCAGCTGATTGGCTCTTTTAGTGCCACATTGTGCTGTGCTTGCTGATGCAGAACTACCACAAGAGAGTCTTGCAATGGCCTTGACAACTTCACTGGTATCCAGATTGCTGACCTTGCTCTAAGAATATATACACCTTCAAGGTAAAATTTAAAAACATACTAGAATTAACACAGGTACTAAGGGTACAGCATTCACAAGTCATGCTGTAATTATTTGGGTGCCATTGTACAGGCCCTTTCAGTAGCAAGTCAGGTAATGGTACACAAGCCATAAAAGGATGGCTTTGACTTAGTCTAAAAGACAAAGTGTACTTGTCATTCTTAATGTTTAATTTTCCTTCCTATGCCTTAAGAGGGTGGAAGGCACTTGCCAATTTCCACAAGTTAGTCTGAATTGAATTGCCAAATTGCAGGAGAGGGCTTGCCATTCCAATTCCATGCCACTGCATAGATTCATTAACAGAAGCACTAATTTCCATAGATCCAATCAAATTATACCATTTCCATCTTAACTCTGAGTGAGAATATTTTTCTTGAGGGGTGCTGTAAGGGCTCTAGTTAATGATGTCTCCTTTGGAGATATTAATTAGCACTCAAGGTTTTGTTGCCAACGAACCCAGTCAGATTCCTTGTTGGTAACCCAGTAGATTCATGGAACTAGTAGCATTAATCTCCTGTCCTTTAAAACCAGATACATGAAGCATATAAAATTTATTACGATAATCTTGGGTAGCATTGACTGTGGCTAGCCATACTTGAGAGGTTATATTTAGGCACTGAATCCCATTTCCCATGCAAATAGGAATTCCTCCTACTCCAACAATTTACCCTCCTCCATTGGCGTAGTAGGACCTCAGTTGTCATAAGGACCAGGTAGCCAAGAAGATTCATTAACTATTGCAAGAATATTCATATCTTCCCCACTTATTGCTATGTTAATTGGAAGATTGAGGATAAAAGCCCAATAATTATGATCCCTTTTACCTGCACCATTACCACAGAAAGCATGGCAAGAAATAAGTTTGTAGCCTTTAGAGGCTTTTGAATCATGGGAAGTATCATCTCTCCTTTGTCACATAAACTCTTAAGCTGTCCCGAGGCTGGGGGTGGGTACGTAAAAGTTATTTGCTCCAAAAGCCTGCTGTGTCTTGTCTTTCACAGGGGCATCTCTATGGCCTCAGCATCTGGGAGATTTCTCTTGTTCATGCTGGATTTTATCAATTTGATGGGATCTACAATCTTTTATCTCTCCTGTGGAAATATAAGCATAATCTCAGCCTTAACTTAACACTTTCCCTGGACTATTTGATGTTAAAAGATTTATAATACATGGTTTGACTCAATTTAGCAGTTCTTTCCATAACTCAATGTTGTTTCTATTTCATTAGCGTTTTTTCAAAAAAATTAAAGTTAGTAAGGGATTATGCAGTATATCCCTGGGGAGTCCTCATATCCCCCTTCTGTTTAACAAGCATCTCTTAGAGTATGATTAGATCTTTCAACAATTGCTTGTGCTGCAGGATTGTGTGGTATTCCAGTAACATGTGTTATGTTGTAATGTGCAAAAAATTATCTCATTTTATTGGAAACATAAGCTGGGCATTATTGGTCTTAATTTGTGGTGGTATGCCCATTACAGCATTTGTTTCTAATAAATATGTAATTATAGAATCTGCTTTTTCAGAACTTGAGGCAGATGCCCACTGGAACCCAGAATAATTGTCAATGGTATGATGAACATATTTTAATTTCCCTAAATTTACTAGATGAAATACATCCATTTCCAAATTTCATTCCTTGGTGTATCTTTAGGATTAGTTCCTGCAGGTAAAGGAACTTGATTACAAAAAGAACAAGCAGGACAGTTTTTTATAATTTCCCTAGCTTGTTGCCAAGTAATAGAAATTTTTTTCTTTAAGCCTCTACTATTAATATGGTGTTTCTTATGGAATTCTGAGGCTTCCAACACAGGTCCTATTAATAACTGTTCAATTTCTGTGTATCCTTCTGCTAATGTCCCAGACAATCCAGTATGAGATCGAATATGAGTAATATAAAGTGGGCAATTCCTGTCTCAGATTGCCTGTTGCATTTGTACAAATAATAAAGTTAAATCTGAATTATCAGGAATAAATTCAGCAGTCTCTATATGAAATACAACCCTTCCTACATATTGAGAATCAGTAATTATATTAAAGGTTTAGAATGTAAGAACCCCAGAAATAGTTACCCTTTTCACTATGTGGGGAAGAATTCATTCAATTCTTTTTATAAATTGAATTCACTTACTTTTTGAATATTTGATTTTAATTTCTCCTAAGAAATTACTATAAGCTCTTTGCCAATCATCATTAATCTCCCATAATTGCCTAATTTCAGTATTGGTATAGGGTACCACAATCTCAGCTGGATCCATACCTGACAATTGATGAAGTCTTAATCTCTTTATGATTAGTTCAGAAACATTTTCTATATAGGTTTTTAATTTTTTACTGTTTTGAGCTAAGAAAATCCACTCCAAAATATAATTCTCTCTCTGCATAAATTTTCAGGAGAAATTTGTCATCACCAACAGGGTAAATTTTTCTGTACTACATTAAATATTCTTTATGATGTAT
Organism: Peromyscus californicus insignis; assembly: GCF_007827085.1. Taxonomy (NCBI): domain Eukaryota; kingdom Metazoa; phylum Chordata; class Mammalia; order Rodentia; family Cricetidae; genus Peromyscus; species Peromyscus californicus. The sequence continues at coordinate 13,151,262 of NW_026294595.1, forward strand.
CTATATCAGAAGCAGCCAACAAAATATCACCCATATAATGATAAATAATAGATTGAAAAAATTGTTTACATGCTGCTTCCAGTGGCTGATTTATGAAATATTGACACAAAGCTGGACTATTAGCATTCTCTTTGGGAGGACATTCCAATAATATCTCCTTACTGGTTGAGCATTATTTTGTAAGTAGGAATTGTAAAAGCAAATTTTTCTCTATCCTGTTCTTGTAAAGGGATCATAAAGAAGCAATCTTATAAATCAATAACTATAATAGTCCAATTTTTAGGTAATAAAGAAGGTAAAGGAATACCAGGCTGTAAAGATATCATAGGTTGAATTATCTTATTAATAGCTCTTAGATCAGTTAACATTCTCCATTTTTCCAGATTTCTTTTTTATTAAAAACACAGGAAAATTCCAAGGGCTAGTAGTTTCCTTGATGTGCTTAGCATCTTACTGTTCTTTTACAAGGTTTTCAAGCACCTGCAATTTTTCTTTAGTTAAAGGCCACTCCTCTACCTATCCAGGCTTTTTAGTTAGCCATTTTAAAGGCAGAACACTTGGGGTACTGGCCCCTACTCCAAATTTGGATAGCCAATTCCTGTCCTATCCTGCCTTTATAAAACTTGTATAGCCTATGGTCTATCATTATAATTCTTCCCGATGCTCTTTCCAGGAATATATCATAATTTAAACATCGATTTACAAGCTATTTCTAAAATTGTATGAATATTAATTTGAGCTCCCCATTGTTGTAACAAATCTCTTCCCCACAAATTCATGGCTACATCAGCCACATATGGCTTTAATATTCCTACTTGTCCTTCCAGCCCTATACATTTAATCCACTCTACACTCTAGTTTCACTTGAGATAAGATTCCAATGCCTACAAATTGAGTGGAGACTTCTTGTAAAGGCCAGTTGGGATCCCAGTATTCTTGTAAAATTATAGATACATCAGTATCAGAATCCAATAATCCTTCATTCTCAATCCCATTTAATTTTACTTTTAATTTAGGCCATTCATCATTGATAACTGTTTGCCAAAACAGCTTTTTCCCTGTACTTCCAAAGCCTCCCATTCTACATTTAGGTGCTACTGTGCCTTTAACATATGGAAGCAATAATATCTGAGCAATTATATCACCAGCTTCTACTTCCAGGGTCCTTTTCACATATGCCATCTATAAAATCATTAAAGACAATCTCTAAAGAATTTGAAGAGGTAACTTTAGGCAATATTCTGGAGTGTTTTTATAAAATCTTAAAAAGAGGATCCCTTTTTATAAATCCCAAGTAACACATTAATGCAATGTATCAATTATTAACAGTATGGATTAACACAATTTACCTGTATTTTACTTACTGGAAAAATAATTTTGCAAGCTCTTTATTGGTAAGAGATTATTTTCTATGAGGTTTTTATCCTAGCAACCACATTATTTAATAAGCTAACAGCACAATCTGTTTCAAGTGTTACATTTCTATAGAATTTAACCAAGAATTTCTAGAAAGCAACTTAAAGAACACAGGCAAATTCTCAGTAATGAACCATAGACAAGAGCATAACAAATACATAGTTTAAAATTATGAATCCTGTTCCTTTAGTTTATCTACCATGAAAATCAAACATTCATCCAAACATTTGTTAGACAATCAAAAGAAGAAAACATCCTCTATACCCTGAATGATTAATATCTCTGGAAATTTAAACAGCATCAATTTAGCATTCCATGTCCTGACCACAACATTCTTTACCAGAAGTTGGGTCCATTTAAACTTCCTCTTTCTCTTATTAAGGGACTACTAATAATGAGTTATTCCCACAATTAGGGAAAAACAAAAACATTTCCATGAAGGGATCTTTAATATTGAGTTATTCCTGCTCTGAGGGAAAAATTTAAAAAAAACCCAACATTTGAACTAAATAAAAATCTAAGCTCTGGGCTTGCTGTGCTTGTTCAGGCTGCAGCAGTGAGGCCACCTGTTGATTCTTTGTAATTCAGATACCACCGCTCTGTGCAGGCAGGCAGAAAGAGCTCAGAGATTTTGCTATCCTCAATTTCTTATATTGGAAACAGCTTTTTCTCCCTCTATTTCTACTGAGAAGAGGCTTTTTTCTTTCCTTTATTTCCATTTATGGGACCTTTTAATCTTTAGGCCTAGTTTCATTGTTTTCCCTTTTTTTACCAGGAAAATCCTTTTTTCTTAATTAAAATTTTCTCCCTTTCCATTAATAAATTTTCTTTTATTTCCTTTCCTCCCCTCTTCTCTATTGGGAAGATTTCCTTTTTTATTTTCTTTCTTTCCCTTTTCTCTATTGAGAAGTCTTTTTCCTTGATTTATTTCCTATCTCAGGAGCCATTCTGTTTCTAGCTTTAAAAATCACAGTTACTACTTTTTCTTTGACAAGCATTTTAGCAACTAAACATTTTGTTGCTCCTGAGATGAGGAGTTTAAATTCCCCATTGTTGTGCCCAGATCATGACCCCCAGAGAGACCACCAAAGACGAGCATGCCGAAATGCAAAAGCAAGGTTTAATTTCTGGATATCCAATACAAGCCTAGGCAGGGACTTCGTCCAATACATCCAATGCAGTGGAGGCTGGAGGAAGTGCCCACCTATCTGCAAGCTCAGTTTTCAAAGGGAAAAATCACAAAGTTACATCATTTGGGGGTGCTAGTATGGGTACAATTCTGATTGGCTCACTTCTAGGGACTTCTAGAAATTACTTCTAAGAGAGTGGTTGCCTGCCACCATTTCTCATTGGCTGCCCTCAGGTGGGGGCATTTTTATGGTCAGTTACCCTGAAAACCAGGGAGAGGACATTCCATAGTCTGGCAGGCACTACCTCGTGACTACCTTGTGACTCTGTACTTTTACACTTCCTGGTTTCTGGAATCTGAACTGACTGGTTTCAGTAACTAATGGCCTATTCCCAAAAGGAGAAATCTTAGGCCTTAATTTTAGGGTGAAAGCATTTTGGTCTTATTTCTAAGATGGCTCATTTTGGTCTCACATTTCCCCCTTCTCATGTGCCTAATGGAACCCAATCATGGGTTTCGGCAGTTAAGTATCCCTCTGTAATAATGGCCATGTATAGTTAGCCATCTTGTCTCTATGCCAGGGAGTTTTCTTTTGACCCAGCATTTCAGTCTTTTCTGAACAGGGAACATGGGATGACACATTCTCTTCTGGAACTGCTTCAAGCTGGCATTGGGGTGCCATTGTCAGGGCCCCCAAAAGGCTGAAAAGCTAGTCAAAGACTGGGCAAGGGGGCATTTGTCAGAAGCATGTAGCTGCTTGACCCCATAGGGACAGGGAAGAATGATGTTAACTGGGCTGGTCCACATCAGCTTTTAGCAAGTCCGGAGCTCACAGTAGTCTGAAGCAGTGGAGTCAGCAACTGAAGCTTGGAGGTGACTGCCAGCCAAGTGGAAATCTGTTGAGACAAATTTAAACTAGGAACAGAAGTTAAAATTTATGAACTTATTTGGAACCCTTAGGTCCATACCCTTAGTAATGGGAAAAGCAGTAGTCCCAAGAGCAGGAGAGAGGAAAAATACCATCTTTAGGAATACTTATCTGGGGTCCTTTCAACCTCTGTGAAGTGGGTCTAGGTTTTTATGACTCTTTTGATCCTTTGAGGCCTACTTACAAAATGACATACAAGTTTTAGCTACATTAGTATTACCAATCTGTACTGAAATCCATATTGTAGACAAAGCAGGTAATGGGTATCTGTAAAACAGCAGAAGTGGACTCATACCTTTGAGTCCCAACAAGAACTACAGATTTGGGTTAAAAGCTTGTGCATTTTCCTTCTGTCCAGAAAGCCAGGTATAAATTGGACAGAGATATTTGACCTGATGAGAAGCACTTTTAGGTTTACATTTAGACATATTTAGATGACATCTAAAACAAATCCAAAATGTTGAGCTTGTGACTGAATAGTAAGTAGTCATTGCTCTACCAGCTCATCAGGGCTCCTAAATGTTAAGCTCTGAACCATAGAACAGGAGAGTAATCTGAAGCATATCTTATTTTAGACTCATATCTGAACCTTTATGACTTATTTAAATTTTTATATCTTAGAACATTTTCCTAAAAGTGAGCTAACAGGCTAGCTATAGCCTTGCAGAAGGATCTGGTTGTCTGATGCTGCCACACTGACAAAGTTAGAGCTAGCCTAGCCATCAGTACTATCAGAAATCTGAGAAGGATAAACTATATCTGAGTGCAAACCAAGAAGCATCCAATCCTATAAATTACAGGGACCAATCCCTACCCAGGTCTCCATAGCGTTGAAGGCACCAGTCAGAACAGCATCAATCTTCTTCCGCCATCAGGCCCATTATGATCCTGTTTCCTGACTTCAGCACCAACGGCTCCATCACAAGCTTCTCGTCAGCTCCTTCACCAGGCTCTAATGTGAACATCACTTCTCCATCAGGCTGAGGGATGCTTCAGAAGAGACAGTGTTGATCCCAGATGAACTGTCTAGTCAACTTGATGTCCACATCTACCTGGACAACCCTGGTGACACCATCTTTGATATGGTAGAGAAGACACTCAGACATCAAGGGGTCCTCATTCAGATTTACTAGATGGGGAGTCTCTCTCTCTCTCTCTCTCTCTCTCTCTCTCTCTCTCTCTCTCTCTCTCTCTTTGGAGAGAAGACACCCACAGTACCACCATCCTCTCTCTCAGGCAGCCAAGCCCACCTCAGACAGCAATGCTTTCTCTCCATTCTCAGGGCTTCTGTCTTACATAGCTTCTCCTCCCAAGTCTCATTCAGCTCGGCAATAATCTTCTCCATCTCCTGCAGCCTCTCCATGGCCTCTTCAGGCCCAATCTGGGGCTCAGCACTTCAGACCTCCTAGAGCAGAGGCTGAGAGTCCCTGAGCCATCAGCAGCTCCAGTAAACATGCCACCTTGTCCTGCAGCTCCTCCTGTAGCTCTCGGGTAAGCCTGGCATTGGGGCGTCTTGCCCTGTGGTCAGTGTTGCCATAATCCAGGCAGAGACGTTGTGGTATCTCGTACATAATCTTCTCTGGAGACCGTGGGTCACTGCTAGGATCTGAAAGCCTGTCTGATATAATAATCTTTTAGACAAACATTTAAATGCCATATTTTGCAGATCTCTGAAGTATGAGGGCTGTCCAGGTATATCTGAATAGACAAACTTTGTTTCTAGTTACTTGTTTCAAGCTCAACCCTGAAAACATATGGAAGGGACTGAGTAAATGAGTAAACTTATCCATGACTACAATTAAAAAAAAAACTTGATTACCTATGACTGACTATTTATGTTCTCTAACAGTCTACAATAAGTAGCCTAAAAACAATGCTTTTCAGTTGAAGCTCTTCTAGCATCAAATACAGGTTCAGTAAAGAAATCAAAACAAAATATCAATATAAAACATATATGTATCAGTTTATCCAAATAACTTAAGCTTAACAAACTTAGCAAATACAAGGAGGCTAGACAACATTCTTAAGCCTGAACGAACCTTGGGTAAGGAGAAACATTTTTTAAGTAATTGGTTTTTAACTCTAAAAACTGTTCTTAAAAGATTAAGATCTCTCAAATGTCTTCTGTAATATCAACAATAAAGTATCTTTGTTTACTTTAAGGGGGAAAAACATGGCATCATCATAATCTGTATAAACTAAAACCAAGCTCCAAAGTGCAAACAATCCCAAAGTTTAATATCTGGGATTTATTTATAATCCTTTTGGTTCTTTTACTTAGAGGCTTGGATGATTTCTTTGACCCTACCTTTGGCAGCACATACATAGCCTGCCTGCTCTATTTTATTATGGCTGGTGCTTCCGATAATCATCACCTGGTACTAGCATTTTTTAAAACTGCTAAGGTCCACCACTGCAACTAGACTCTTTTTGGAACTCTAGTCCTGCCATACATTTGCAATCCTCAGCTGTTTCCTATGATTCCTTTATGTTACAAAGTTTAGCTGCCAGAGCAAGGTATATTCCTGTGTATAAAAGCATTGATGTGCAGCTTTAATATTTACTAAGTATCTTATTTATTAAACATAAGTTGCCATCTATTTAAATTCTCTAGAAACTTGCTGTTGAACACTTGGTAAAGACATAAGTACTTAGGTGTTAACCTGAGTAGATCTTTATAACCTTAGTAAAAGATGGCTGCCAGCCACATGGCTGCCCATGAGGTCACCAGCCAAGATGGAGGGAGCCACGTGGTTGCTATTTAAAGCTCATTTTTCTAAACAATAATTACTTGCACACATACACACAGTTAGATCCAAGTTCCACACATACATACAGTTAAAGCTTGCTTACATTTTTAAGTCACATACCTGTCCACATACATACATACATAAGTGGTTTGCAGAATCATTAGCCATTTTTAAGATGAAAACCAACAAGAATTAACTTTTAAATTCAGTATTTGCAGGTATAAAAAACCATAACAGTTTACATCACATACCCTCTGACTTTCTACAACCTTCCATGTACCCTCAGTCCATTCCATTGATCCCTCAGACATTTAGACAAATTCTGCTTTTTCTTTTCTTTTAAAACAGAAACTCTTACCAAAGTCATTCTTGTGATTTCCCTTAGTAATCTAGAATATATTGTAAAGTTACAATATTTTAAACAAGAACAGAAATACATGCATATGCCATAACAAGAATAACTCTCAATTTGCATCAGCACTGTACCACAGATAAGAAACAGTAGGTTAGTCTCACATAGGTAGTGACATTCCATTCTTGGAGCAAGACCTTGATCAGGTTTTAACCCCAGGGCAGGTCTTGGGAGCCCCACCCAACAGCATGGAAGAGGAAGGGGATGGGGAAGGCATGCACCATGGAGACAAAAGATTGCTGTTAACCTCAGATTTTCAAGTACACGAGAACAGCAGACTGAAAGTGACTCCATGTCCTGGCTGGGCCCACAGACTTGTAGGCCACTCCTCAGCTGTGACCCTGGAGGGGCAGTTAGTTCTCCACTAGCCCCCATACTGAGCTCCTTGAGGCTCCTGATGGCTCCCGCCAGCTCTGCCCCGTGTCCACACAGGAGCCCAGCCAGAACCTGCCGGCCATATCTGGGCTCCACAGTGCTCACAGCTCGCCCTAGCACACAGCCATGCCTAGTCCCCATGCAGCCAAGCCTCTACTCCATAGCTTTTTAAGTGAGCTGGGGCCCCGAACCCACTGCATCTAGGCCCCGTGATGCTCACAGGCTGCCTAGCCTGTGCCAGTTCAACCACAAAAGGGGCCTCCATCCCTTCCACTGGCAATCCGGCCCACAAGTCCTGATGCATACACAAGCTCAGGCATAAAACACTCACACATGTGGCCACAGTTTTCACACATTTATACATTTATATAGGTATAACAAATCACACTGACAAACAAGATAAGCAGACAAAAAGGAAGAACAAGGGCCCTACAGATGGTCTAGGCAGACGAGAGTCCAGAGAGGGAGCCTCGATTATGCCAAAGACGGTACAGATGGGACAGGGACAATTCAACAGAGTCTCCCAATCCCCAGAGTTTACAAAACAGATGGACCCCTCACAGGTGTCCAAACAGACAGACCCTTCACGGGCGTCCTAACAGATGGACCCCTCATGGGCGTCCTATGACAGGGGGGGGACCTGTGGGGACTCTGTGTCCTGCTGAGGGGTTGGGACGTCTCCCAACTCCTCCAGGGTCACCTTACAGGTGCGTCCGCCAAGGTGAGAGCCTGTCGGATTCAACCGCCGGCTTCAGATAAGAAAATGAAAGTAAAAGGAAAGCAAAGACAAGAAAATGGAGCACTCTTACCGATCGGTGCAGATGGACCTCCGGAGCTCTTAGGGGTCCCGGTGGGGGGTCTCTGGGGATCCCAGAGAGCCCCCAAATGTTGTGCCCAGATCATGATCCCCAGAGAGACCACCAAAGACGAGCATGCCGAAATGCAAAAGTAAGGTTTAATTCTGGATATCCAATACAAGTCTAGGCAGGGACTTCGTCCAATACATCCAACGCAGTAGAGGCTGGAGGAAGTGCCCACCTATCTGCAAGCTCAGCTTTCAAAGGGAAAAATCACAAAGTTACATCATTTGGGGGTGCTAGTATGGGTACAATTCTGATTGGCTCACTTCTAGGGACTTCTAGAAATTACTTCTAAGGGAGTGGTTGCCCACCACCATTTCTCATTGGCTGCCCTCAGGTGGGGGCATTTTTATGGTCAGTTACCCTGGAAACCAGGGAGAGGACATTCCATAGTCTGGCAGGCACTACCTCGTGACTACCTTGTGACTCTGTACTTTTACACTTCCTGGTTTCTGGAATCTGAACTGACTGGTTTCAGTAACTAATGGCCTATTCCCAAAAGGAGAAATCTTAGGCCTTAATTTTAGGGTGAAAGCATTTTGGTCTTATTTCTAAGATGGCTCATTTGGTCTCACACCATGACCCTGCCAATCCTGGAGTCCTCTTACTCTGTGAGTGCTTCCCTCCAGTTCTTAAGATGGCCAGCACCTCTGTCTTTCTTCAGCAGATCATTTGTCCTTCAGCCACACATTGGGGTCCATTTGTCACATTGGGTGCCAAGTGTCGTAAAGTGTCATGGTAAGAGTGCTGCGGGCCGCAGAAATATATCATAAGAACTCAGCTGGTTATGGCAAAGTCACTACCTGGAGGAATCAGGGAATTCCTCCAGAGGAAGCCAAATCCCAAGGAGTTTTTGGTGTTACTTGGCTTGTTATATATCAGCTGTCTTCTGTTATGAAAATCATGTGTGCCTTCATAGTTTTCCCAATTGACTTTTCCCTAAGAACAGCTAACAATGTGGACTGATCACTCTCTAGACATACACATTGCAGGCATTTGGAGAACAGCCTCAGGAAAGGCTTTCTCTGGAATCAGATATCTCCCCTAGCCACTTTCAAGGACTAAAGGAGACACCACCCAGGTGGTTGCCCAACTTCCGAGGACTAACAGTGATAACCACCCACAGGCGAGTCTCCTGACTTAAGGTAAATTCCACAAGGAGACACCGCCCAGGTGGTCGCCCAATTTCCGAGGACTAACAGTGATAACAGCCCACATACAAGTCTCCTGACTTAAGGTAAATTCGACAAGGAGACACCGCCTAGGCCAGGTGGACGTTAAGTAATAGCTTTACACAATTTAGCTCGGACCCTCCTTTTATATACCGCGACTTCCAGGGCAGAGGGTCGGAGAAGAGAAAAGAGAATGGAAGAACTAGACGGGTAAGAACTTGAGAGGAACAAACTGAGATGGGGAAGAACTAGATTGAAGGGCTAGAAGAGAGGACTAGAGGAACGAGATGGAAGCTGAGGAAGAGCCAGATGGGGAACAACAAGATGAGGAAAAACGAGATGAGGAGAGAGAAAGAGATGGGAGAGAAGATGATATGGGAAGGAACAAGATGGATGAGAACCTAGAAGGGGCAGAACAAGATGAAGGAATTAAGATAGAACCCAGAGGGGACCATGGACAAGGGTAGAGAGAAATCAGGCAAGAAAAGACCTAAATATGAGAGCAGAATATAAGCTTGTAACTGACACAGAATAATAAAGTTTATGGACTAAGGAGTTTCGTGTACATAGATTCATTTCTTCTCATCAAAGATTAATTATCAGCTGGTTGTAGATTCTTCCCGGACCCTGGGAGGGGACTATCGAGGGGCTGGACCCCCATAGTCCCCGATACAAGAGTATGTAAGTTCACATGGATCCATGTAAAGAAGACTCAGAGGCACCTTAAGAATGAATGTAGCCTCTCTCTGCTACAGGAGGATCCAGTCTCTAAGGACTGAAACACTTTCCCTTCGCCCAGGACATTTATTTTCTATATTTAAAGTTTAGCCAGTTGATTTCCATATGTTCAAAACAACCTGAAAGAAGTTCCCAAAAATACAATGCCAAGTACAAATTCCTCCATTCACTAGGTACCAGTTTTCTGGGATTCCTGAACCAAGTTTGGCATAGGCCTTTGTATCCTTAGGAGACTCTGAGACAAGAGTTGAATAGAACAACAAGAGAAACAAAGGATATCTGCCAAACAAAAGATGGATTAGGGCTCGGTGCTACTCCCTGGAGCCCAGGCCAGGTATAGCCCAGTGAACGTGCAATCACAGAGACAGCCTGGGACACTGGACTGAGATACCTTTCTTTCCCAGAATATGACTGATACTCTGCTTCTGAGCTAAGTCTACACAAGCTTAAGATGGCTTGTGTGCATGTACATGTACATCTGTGTATGTTTGTGTGTGTGTGTACATGTGTGGGTCAGAGGACAACTTGCAAGTGGCAGCTCTCTCCTTCTACCATGTAGGTTCCAGGGAACTCAATGGTCAGATTTGTCAGGAAATACCTTTACTCACTGAGCCATCTCACAAACTCTTTTTCTTTTAAATTCTTTTTCATTACTTCCCATGTGTCTGTATATATGCTGGATGTGTGTGTCTGTGTGGATGTACTGGAAGACCCCACCAAAGGTCCAGACACAGTTCCCCCAGGAACCCAAAAGAGCTGAGGGAAGAGATATCTTAAAATAAACAGAACTGAGTCAGTTCCTCCTTCCTGGAGGGTGAAGTCAGGTGTTTTCAAAAGAACAAAGTCAGGATGTCTGGTAGTGACCAATTAACCATGAGGTGCCCCTCTCCAGAGATAACTTGACCAGACCCCAGAGATGGGTTATAAAACTCCTGACAAGGCAAACAGATAAGCTAGAATAAGGCAAAGTCCAAGCTGGGGAAAAACTGGACCAATCAAGGATGGACCCATACTAACCCCCTCCCCCCTAAGGAATTTTGTGGGTTTTGCCTATAAAAACTAACTTCCCCAAGAAAGAGGAACTCTCCTCCCTGCCTCGAGGCATTAGGTGTGGTGGACGAGAGCTCCCTGCTACCTTGAACTAAGCACGTGGGCAGAGTAAAATAAACCTTGGTATTGCGTTCTGGACATCTTGGGTCTCCGGTGGTCTCTTTGGGGTTCCTGATCTGGGCAGAACATGTACATATTTGTATGTGACATGATCATGTATGGGTGTGTTTGTTCATGTGGAGGCAAGAGATTGAGATCACATGAGTTCCTCAATTGCTCTTATATGTTAGTCTCTCACTAACCCTGGAGCTTGATTCAGCTAGGCACACCTCCCAGGATCCTCCTGCTCCTGACTCCCCAGTGATCAGATTACAGGTGTACTAGTGCAGTTTGCTTTTTACTGAGTGTGGGTTTTGGGACCTATGTGGGTCCAGCCCCTCGATAGTCCCCTCCCAGGGTCCGGGAAGAATCTACAACCAGCTGATAATTTAATCTTTGATGAAAAGAAATGAATCTATGTACACAAAGCTCCTTATTATTATTATTATTATTATTATTATTATTATTATTATGTATCAGTTCTTTCTCTATACATCTTCTATTCTACTCTCATGCCTAGATCCTTTCTTGCCTGATTTCTCTCTACATTCATCTGCTGTCCCCTCTATGTTCTATCTTAATTCTCTCATCTTAGTTTTGCCCCATCCAGATCTTTCTCATCTCATTCTTACCCATCTCATTCTTACCCATCTGGCTCTTCCTCATCTTCCATCTCGTCCTCAAGTTCTCTCTTCTTGCCCTTCAATCTAGTTCCTTCCCATCTAGTTCCTTCCTCTCCGGGTCTGACTCATCTAGTTCTTCTATTCTCCTTTCTCTTCTCCATCTCATCCTCAAGTTCTATCCCTCAAAATTCTCCTCTAGGTATCCTCATGCCTCTCTATTTCATCTTGTTTCTGAGGTGTTCAGCTGTAAACCCAAGCAATAGCAATCCTCTGGCTGAGCAAGGTCACTAGGCTTGAATTCTTGTAGGGTCATAAAGGCAGATAAGAGTTTTTCTCAGCGAGTGGTCATCAGGTTTTCTTTTACAACCCAAAAAGGGAATGGTTTAGGATGAGATCAACTGAGAGCTAGTGATCAGTTAGTATATCAAGAAAGGGGGATTTAAGTGCTCAGTCTACATTCCTAGAAGTGGTCAGGTATAGCTGGAGAGTTTCTCTCCAGGTCCCGCCAAGTCCCGGCAGTCCCACAGCCCACTTATAAAATAAACACAAGACACTTATATTATTTAAACTGTTTGGCCTAATGCCCCAGGCTTCTTGCTATCTAGTTCTTCTATCTTAAATTAACCCATTTCTATTAATCTATAAGTTGCCACGTGGCTTGTGGCTTACTGGTATCTTCCATCAGGCTTCTCCTCATGGCAGCTGGCAGCATCTCCTGACTCAGCCTTCTTCCACCCAGCATTCTCCTCTCTCCTTGTCCCACCTACACTATCCTTCCTGCCTGGCTACTGACCAAACAGTGTAATAATAATAATAATTTTATTTATTAATAATAATAATTTATTTATTAATCAATCATAGCAACATATATTCACAGCATACAGGACATCCCACAGCACTTAAGAAGTTATGAGTCTATAATGTTAGTAAGGCTGTATAAGAAAGGAAGGTCTCAGCTTAAACTGCACAAGAAGTAAAGCTATCCTCCTGACCTAGGAGACAGGTGTTGGTTCCATAAGGGTGTTACCTTAGTTCAAGAGATCATTTGGCCTTGGTTGCTTGATAGGTATTTTAGATAAATACACTGTTAGAAGTTCTTGGAACCACATATAGTATCCAAGAAAATCATTGGAGGAATCGGCTAATATATATACAAAAACTAAAATATCACCAAGACTTCTTAAACCATGGCTTGACATTTGGAAAAGTCCTTAACCTTTCCAAGTAGTAGCTTTTGTGATAGTAGCTGGATTCCATTACATTTTCCTGTGGCTTGCAGTATGCAGACCCTCATGCTGAAGGAGCAAACTCATCCGACTGAGCCATCTCCCTAACCTTGCCATTTTCTTTTGGGAGGATGGTGAATTGTAGGATTCAGACCTGTCTGGTCAGAGAGAAACATCTTGTACTTGACAATGTGCTGAGTAGTGCTCTGACCTCCACACTCTGGATACCAGGATCTCACCCCTACTGCCATGGCAGCAGCATGGGTCTCTGGATATTAATTACCCTATGTATGCAACCAGATGCCTACCAGATGCTTACTCAAAGCAGGACCATGACACAGAATGACTAGGAAAGGAAGGGAGGGAGTGGGGCTGGATAAATCAGGAGTGGTTGTGATCCTCAGGTTTCAGAACTGGTCACACTATGGTTGAGGACTCTAGAGAGCTTACAAATCCCTCTCCCAAAGAGCCCAGGAATCTCAACTATGGTTCCCAGCTGAGAACTAGAGAAATGAGAGCAAAAAACAATAACTCACTCTGTGCCCACTGCCCCAGAACTTCATACCCAGCTCCCATAAACTCAGCTGGAGCAGGACATACACATGAGCAGCAGCATCCCAAAGGTGGTCCTGTACATCCTAATTATAGAGTGATCGATAGAGATGTCCTCCTGCAACAGGAACCTGATAATGATGAAGCATTTCAGCCCTGTAGACAATGACAAAAACTGAGCCAAATGATTGTTCTTTCTCTCTCTGAAGGCTCAGTAAAAGGAAGACCCTTTACCTGAGTACTTATGGACATGGATTGTATACCAGACACCTGCTCTAGAGGGCATGAGGTCCTTGTGATCACAGATGCACTAGGGAAAACAGGAATGTTAAACACACAGGATTGTCTCTTCAAAGAAAGAGATTTATAACCTATTTTCCACCAGAAGACTGGGAGTGGATCTATAGGGCCAGGCCTCACCTGAATGTCCCACTCTCCTCCTCCTTAGACTTTTATTTTTAGCTTTGTTTCTCTATCAATAGAATTCATCCTTAGGAAGATGTCTATAGTTGACCTTAGTGCCAGGCAAGACCAGGAAAACTTCAGCTACAGATGTCACTTGTACTTTAGAGCCTGGTAAATGCTATGCTATATGTATGAAGGAGACCACATCAGATCCTGGGTCCTTAAGCTATAGATACCACCTTCATGGGCAAGGTCACATGTACTTTACAAAAGAGTTTCAATGTAGTCACACCTTAAGCTTTATTGTGTACATGGGATTGAGATCATTGTTACCAGGAAACTTTTTCTAAAACTGTCCTGTACTTAAATATGTCTAAAATAAACTGTCTGGGGTCAGACTCTAGAAATTTGAATGAACATCTGTTAATGAAGTCATATTGAGCCAGATTTCCTTCTTGCCTCAAGCAGATCATTGCTCTGTTGGCTGTGACATTTATAGGGACCCCCAAAATCTGGCACACCCTTCCCTGTTCCCATTCACAATGCCTGACATAGTGTAAGCCTATGGTTAACCTTCATCCTGATGTATAAAACAGCAGCTACAGCCCCAGAATACACCATGTTGTGAACCTTTGGCTCCTTCCAGTGTGTTCCATGTCCATCAGGAGAAGAGAGAAAGATAAAGATAGATTCAGAGCTATGACCAATGCATTCTCTGAGTTCAGGTGAGGCTCTTTAGCAAGCAGACAGACACAGCTGGTCTTACAAAAAATGGTGGATATATTATATGGTCAAAATGAATAGTTCCCAGATCAAAGACCACCTTACAGAATACCAACCAGACCTCACTGTCATGCAGCTAATTAGGATGATCTGCGTGCATGCACACAGTGTAGACAGACTCCACACCCACTGTGCGTTGCCAGGCTCATCTGTAATCTTAGGTCAGAGCTCATCTCCCATCAGTGGCCTGAGATCCTGGACAATAGATGCTCTGTGAGGAACACTGTACGGCCACATGATCCTTCACTGGGTACAGCCACAGTGTGTGCCCTACAGGTGCTATGTCAGGACAGCTCCAAGGCAAACCTGGCTTCTATGCATGCCACAGACAGCCACTAGCTGAATCATCCAAGTCACATATGTCAGCCAGAATTCTGTGTCACACCTCCTATTGGCTGCCCTCTCAAACCACCCTGCACCCAAGAGAGGGAACTAAGGCTGCCAGACCTGTAGATGCTGTTTAAGGCCATGGTCCTGCACATTAACCCTCACCCTGCACAAGTAATCTCTAGAAGATTTTGTATCCCTTCAAGGCATTCAGACCAGCACCACATCCCCTCTCACCTGGCATAAGGAGGGAAGTTTCAGTTTGGGAATTTGGGGGAACAAATGGAACCACAGAATCATGGCCAGGGTCAGTGGCTGACTAGGAACCCACTTCTATGATCAGACACTGTTCTGTAACCCAGGAGGGAAACATGTATCTGTGAGCCCCACAGACTGACTCACACTGGGAAACCACACACATTAAAGGTGTCATACGCACAGATAGGATCCACAGAGCTGGATAGTCACACAGGTATGACATGGACAGCTGCAGATCACATGACAGGGAGCTTATAATCAAGAAACCACAAAGGTGGGAGCCACATATGTGAGCTATCACATAGATAGGCACTACACATATAGAATTCATTCAGGTGTATTCACGCAGAGCCATACTGCACAAACAGAAACTAAATGGTAAAAATCACAAGGTCATAAGATGCATAGAGCAGCAAGATCACACATGGAAGGAAACAGGGATTTCACTGTGTCTATGTGGGGCCTCACTTGCTGTCTCCTGGTGTGTTAGGTCCCCTGTTGGTCATCCTGCAAACTCATTCTCAACAGGTCTATAAAGTAGAAACTTCTGAATCAACATCCCAGAGTCCTGGAGGGAAACCTGCTAACTCTGCTCAGGTCTGGGAATAAAATCCCTGCCCCCTTAGGATCTGCATGCCCTAAGGCAGAATTTTTCATCTAAAGGGAGAAGGTAGGCAACCATTGGGGGGAAGTTCAGCCATTAGGACTCATGGGCTTCCTTTTCCTCCTCAAACTATTTTGTAGCAATCTCCTCCCAGTTGAAACATCCTATCCTAGAAGGAAGCTCATTAAAACTCAGGAAGTAAACAACTCACAGGTTTCCAGTGACTCTTAAAACTTGCCAGATGCACAGACCCCTCTGGCAGTAAGTTCTATAAGCGGTAAGAACTCTGGAGGAGAGGAGACTCTTCAACCTGCAGAGCTGTGTGCAAATCGTTCAGAGAGCTCCAGGGTTTCGGCTTATATGCATCATCACTTCCCCTAGACTGGGCTTTCATTGATGTGTTTGCTTTAAGTCATCAATGCCCCTGTAAGTGACCCCCAACTCTTATGTCACCCCAATAAACTAATCGTTTACCATGTGGAACTTTGGGAATGGTGTGGTTCTGGGGTCAGAGATTCACCAGTCTGACTCAGATTTTGATTGTAGTGAAATACAGGCTTTTGATTTTAAAACGGTCCAGGACTGAACCAGAGAGATTTCTCTAGGTAAGGCCTTGTTGTGCAAGGATTGTTAGTGCAAGGATTATAGAGGCAAAAACCACAAAGTCATATTTTGGGGAGCCAAATTACCTCATATCCTATCAGGGTGCCGGCAAGGCTTATTTTTGTACCTCAAGTCCAGGAGGTGACTCAAACATCCAAGCAAGCGTTTCATACAAAAGCAGAGTTTAGTAGTCTGTTCAACCTTGTGACTCATTACCTTGTGAAAACAGCTGAGGCACCTACAGCTAATCATTAGGCAGAGCTCAGGGAATCCTGCAGAAAAGG
Source organism: Peromyscus californicus insignis (assembly GCF_007827085.1). NCBI lineage: Eukaryota > Metazoa > Chordata > Mammalia > Rodentia > Cricetidae > Peromyscus > Peromyscus californicus. Next base: position 13,167,856 of record NW_026294595.1, read on the forward strand.
GCTAGGAAGGATTGTGGGAGTCAGGGGTCAAGGACACCACTAGAAAAAGGCCCACAGAATCAACTAACCAGGGTTCACAGGGACTCACAGACTCTGAAATGACAATACGGGGGCCTGTATGAGTCTGACCTAGGTCCTCTCATATATGTTATGACCTAAGTCCTCTCCATTTATGTGAGGACCTAGGTTCTCTGTATATATGCTATGGCTGTGTAGCTTGCTGTGTTTGTGGAACTACCAACAGTGGGGGCTGCCTGACTCTTCTGACTGCTTTTGTGACCCTTTTTCCTTCTACTGGGCTGCCTTGTCCAGCCTTAATATGAAGGGATGTGCCTAGTCTCATTATATAGATATGCCATGTTTGGTTTATATCCCTGGGAAGCCTGCCCTTTTCTGAAGGGAAAGGATGAGGAGTGGATTTGAGGGAGAGGGGAGGTGTAGGGAGGGACTAGAGGACAGGAGGAAAAGAAACTGTGGTCAGGAGGATATATTTGATAATAAAATAAATTTAAAAAGAGTAACATTGATTCTTTGTATTGTTCTCTTTGTTTCTATTTTATTGATTTCAGCCCTCAGTTTATTTCCTGCTATCTATTCCTCATAGGTGTGTCTGCTTCTTTTTGTTCTAGAGCTTTCAGATGTGCTGTTAAGTTGCTAATATGACATCTTTCCAAATTCTTCATGAAGACACTTATTGTTATGAACTTTCCCCTAAGCACCACTTTCATTGTGTCCCATAAGTTTGGGTGTGTTGTGCATTCATTTTCACTGAATTCTAAGATATCTTTAACTTCTTTCTTTACTTCTTCCTTGACCCAATGGTAACTCAGTAACTCAGTTTGTTCAGTTTCCATGAGTTTGTAGGCTTTGTTATTTCTGTTGTAGTTAAAACCCAGCTTTAATCCATGATGGTCTGATAGGATACAGGGTTGTTGTTTTTTAAATTTTTTTTTGTATCTGTTGATTCTTGCTTTATGGTCAAGTATATAGTCAATTTTGGAGAAAGTTCTGTGTGGTGCTGAGAAGAAGGTATATTCTTTTGTGTTTGGGTGAAATGTTCTATAGATATCTGTTAGACTCATTTGAGTCATCACATCTGTTAGTTCCATTATTTCTCTGTTTTGTTTCTGTCTAGATGACCTGTCAATTGGTGAGAATGGGGTGTTAAAGTCTCCCATTAGTATTGTGTGTGGTTCTCTGTGTGATTTAAGCTTTAGTAATGTTTTTACAAATGTGGGTGCCCTTACATTTAAGGCATAGATGTCCAGAATTGAGACATCATTTTGGTAGATTTTTCTTTTGATGAATATGATATGCCCTTCTCCATCTCTTTTGGTTAATTTTGGTGGAAAATGTACTTTCTAGATATTAGGATAGCTATACTAGTTTGCTTCTTAGGTCCATTTTACTGGAAAATCTTTTTCCAACCCTTTATTCTGAGGTAATGTCTATATTTGATGTTGAGGTGCATTTCTTGTATGCAGTAAAATGATGGATCCTGTTTTCATATCCAATACATTAGCCTGTGTCTTTTTATTAGCAAATTGAGTCCATTGATATTAGTGAACGATTGGTAATTTCTGTTATTTTTTTTTGGTTGTGGTGTTGGGTGTGTGTGTGTGTGTGTGTGTGTTTCCCTTCTTTGGGTTTTGCTGGCGTGAGATTATCTATTTCCTGTTTTTGTGGGTGTAGTTAACTTCCTGGGGTTGAAGTTTTCATGTTAGTACCTTCTGTAGGTCTGGATTTGTGGATAGATATTATTTAGATTTGACTTTGTCATGAAATATCTTATTTTTGCCATCTGTGAGGATTGACAGTTTTGCTGGATATAGTAGTCTGGGCTGACATCCTTGATCTCTTAGAGTCTGCAAGACATCAGTTTAGGCCCAACTGGATTTTAGGGTCTCTGTTGAGAAGTCGGTGTGATTCTATTAGGTCTGCCTTTATATGTTACTTGGACTTTTTCCCCTGCCACTTCTAATAGTCTCTCTTTGTTCTGTATATTCAGTGTTTTGATTCTTATGGTGAGAGGGGATTTTCTTTTCTGATCCAATCTAATTGATGTTCTGTAAGCTTCTTGTAACTATATAAGCATGTCCTTTAGGTTGGGAAAATTTTCTTCTGATTTTCTTAAATATATTCTCTGTGTTTTTGAGCTGGATTTTTTCTCCTTCTTCTATTCCAATTATTCTTATAGTTGGTTTTTTCATAGTGTTCCATATTTCCTTGACGTTTTGTGCTAGGAATGGAATTTTTTAGATTTAACTTTTCTTTGACTGATGAATCTATTTCCTCTACCATATCTTCAGTGCCTGAGATTCTCTCTACCATCTCTGTATTCTGTTGGTGATGATTGCATCTGTAGTTCCTGTTCCTTTACTCGGATTGTCCATTTCCTGGATTCCCTCCATTTGTATTTTCTTTATTGTTTCTATTTCCATTTTCAAGTCTTGAACAGTTTCCTTTATATGTTTGTTTTTCTTGGCTTTCTTTTAGGGATTTATGGATTTCTTCCAATTTTTTGTTTGTCTTTACCTCAATTTCTTTAAGGGATTTGTTCATATCCTCTTTAAGGACCTCTATCATCTTTAAAAAGTCATTTTTAAGATTGTTTTCTTGTGCTTCAGCTGTGTTAGATTGTTCAGGTCTTGCTGTCATAGGCTAGCTGGGTTCTATTGATGCCATATTGCCTTTTCTGTTATTGACTATGTTCTTACAGTGGTATTTAGCCATCTGGACTTGGAATGATTATAGTTCTAGGTGTTGATTCCTACATTTGTCTTCGTTAGATGGATATTTTGTTTCTTGGTTTCTTTTTGATCTCTGGTCTTCTAGCCTAAATGGCTGAGGGTTGTGGTGACTAGCATGTCTTCAGATCCAGTAGGGTGACCTCTCGGGAATTTTTGGAGCTAGGGTTCTGGCCTCTGGTAAAGGGGAAATCTTCTGAAGTTGTAGACCAGGAATGGAACCCTAGGGATGGGGTGCAGACTGGGGTCTCTAGATATAGATCTGGTCTGGCCTCTGGGGTCTGTAGGACCAACCTGGCCTCCAGTACAGCTTCTGACACTGGAGTCCCTAGATCCAGCCTGTGCTCCAGTAAATCTGTAGTCTTCCTATAATACAGCTGCTGACACTGGGGTCCCTAGATCTAGCCTGGTCTATGGTAAAGCAGAAGTCTTCTTCTGAATTTGTAGGCCAGGATATGGAGCTGGGAGCAGAGGGTGTAGCAGTGGGTAAAATCTAGGGGTATTGGGAAGGCTTTAAAGGGGTTTTATCGGTGGTAGGCAATGTCTTACCTGGGGTTCCTAGGACAAGCCTGGCCTCCAGTATAGTTGTCAGAGCAATGGGTCCTACTGTAGAGCCCAGAAGAGGGATTGTAGTCTGGGGATGCTGGGTAGGCTTTAAGAAGCTATAGAAGCTATAGTAATAAAAATAGCATGGTATTGGCATAAAAACAGACAGGTGGATCAATGGAACTGAATTAAAGACCCAGACATAAATCTACACACCTATGGACACCTGATTTTTGACAAAAAAAAAAAAAAAAAGCCAAAATTGTACAATGGAAAAAAGAAAGCATCTTCAACAAATGGTGCTGGTCTAACTGGATGGTGGCATGTAGAAGAATGCAAATTGATCCATACCTACACAAAACTCAAATCCAAGGGGATCAAAGACCTCAACATAAGTCCAGATACACTAAACCTGAAAGAAGAAAAAATGGGAAATAATCTTGAACACACTGGCACAGGAGACAACTTCCTGAACAGAACACCAATAGCACAGGCACTAAGATCAACAAATAATTAATGAGACCTCATGAAATTGAAGTTTCTGTAAGGCAAAGGACACTTTCAATAGGACAAAACAGCAGCTTACACAATGGGAAAAGAACTTCACCAACCCCACATTCCACAGAGGGCTGGTTTCCAAAATATGTAAATAATTCAAGAAACTAGACATCAACAAACCAAATAATCCAATTAAAAATGGGGTATAGATATAAGCAGAATTCTCAACAGAAGAATCTCAAATGGCTGAGAAACACTTAAGAAGATGTTCAACATCCTTAGCCATCAGGGTGCAAATGCAAATCAAAATAACTCTGAGATTCTGACTTATACCTGTCCAAATGGCTAAGATCAAAAACACAAGCAACAGCTCATGCTGGAAAGGCTGGTGGGAGTGCAAACTTGTACAGACATTTTGGAAGTCAGTGTGGCAGTTTCTCAGAAAACTGGGAATTAACCTACCAAAAGACCCAGCTATACCATTCTTGAGCATATACCCAATGGATGATCAATTATACCACAAGGACACTCACTCAACTATGTTTATTTGTAATAGCCAGAACCTGGAAGCAACCTAGATGTCCTTATAGAGGAATGGATAAAGAAAATGTGGTATATTTACACAATGGAGTATTACACAGGTGTTAAAAACAAGGGCACCAGGAAATTTGAAGCCAAATGGATGGAACTAGAAAATATCATCCTGAGTGAGGTAACCCAGAACAAGAAAAACAAACATGTATGTACTCACTCATAAGAGGATGTTAACTATAAAATAAAGGATAACCATGCTACAATGCACAGCCCCAGAGAGAATAGGTAACAAGGAGTGGGGACACCCAGATCTCCCTCTGAAGGGGAAATAGAAGAGATTTCATGAGTGGACTGAGAGCAGGTGGGGAAAGGAAAATACATAATCAGGTTAGGGGGCAGAAGGGGAGAACACTAAAAGAGACTGATAGAAAGGGGGGCACATTTCAGGACTAGGTAAAAACCTGGTGCAAGGGAATCTCACGGGAATCTACAAGGAAGGCCCTAGCTTAGACCCCTAGCAATAGCAGATACATAGCCTGAACTGGCCATCTCCTATGACCAGATTAGTGCCTAGCCCAGATGTCATCAGAGAGGCATCATCCAGCAACAGACAGAAACAGATGCAGACCTACAGCCAAATATTTGGTGAAATTTGAGGAATCCTGCAAAAGAGGAGGAGAATGGATTGTAGGAGCCAGAAGGGCCAAGGATACCACAAGAAAATTCACACAGTCAACTAACCTGGGCTCATCAGGGCTCACAGAGACTGAACCAACAACCAGGGAGCCTCCATGGGACTGCCCTAGGCCCTCTGCATATATGTTATGTAGTGTAGCTTGGTCCTCCTCTGGGACTCCCAGCAATGGGAACAGGAGCTGTCTTCAACTCTTTTACAGGCTTTTAAGACCCTACTTCTCATACTAGGTTGCTTTGCCTAGCCTTAATACATGGGGAAGTGCTTAGACTTAATGCAACTTGACACGCATATTTTGTTGATACTCATGGGAGACCTGCACTTTCCTAAACAGAAATGGAGGAGTGGATTCTGGAGTGGGAACAGGAGGAGGATGGGGGGAGGAATTGGGAAGAGAGGAAGGAGGAGAAACTGTGGGTGGGATGTAAAGTAAATAAATAAATAAATGTATTTATATTTTAAAAAAGGAATAATATTTTAAAAGGCTCCCTGGTTGTAATGTGACTACAAGTTTGACTGTAATGTCTACCTACTAACTTTCATTTCTTTATATCCTAATAGTTGGTAATAATAGCATTCAAGGATTAGCAAATCACATTACATTGTTAAATGAACTGTATAAGTACAATATCTTGAACAAGTTTAGAAATATACGTACAGCATTTTCTAACAGTATCAATCTCAATATATATAATTTGTATACAATATACAAAAATCCAATCCAATGTAAACTATTTAAAACTAGTAGTTGTCTTTTAAAAGTAGATTCAGTAATCTACCCTTTGCCTGGAGATCAAAGGGAATAGCAAGCCATTTTAAGGTAAACACAAAAGTCAGGCAGTGGTAGCACATGCCCTTAATCCAATCGCATGGCAGGCAGAGTATCTGTGTGTTCAAGAACACACTAGGTAGTAGTCAAGTGTGGTGACACATGCCTTTAATCCCAGTACCAACCATAGAGACCTGGAGGTCTGTACAGACAGACAGTGACAAGGAAGTGAGGTATCTGGGCTAAGAGCCAATGAGAGAGCAGAACAGCAAGGCAATAAAAGCCTGGGTAGACAGGAAGTAGCTCTCTTGGGAAGTTATGGTGGCATGGTAAGTTAAGGCTAGCTGGTGTCTCTCACTATTTCCCTGATCTCTAAGGCTTTCACCCCTATACTTGGTAGGGTTTATTTGTATTAGTATAGAATGTAGGGGCTTCGGAAATTGGTGCTCCTTTCACTACCTGAGGGAGAATTCAATGATTCTTTTTTTTATAAAAAGTCTCTTGCTTTTGGGATATTTGTTGCTAATCTCTCCCAAAAAAATCACTGCAACCTCTTTGCCAATGTTCATTTTCTGCCCATAGTGATTTCAATTTCAGCATTAGTAAAAGGTACTATAATTTCTGCTGGATCTATTCCTGTTAATTGATGAAGTCTCATTTTTTCCTTTCAGAATTAATTCAGAAACATTTTCTATATAGGCCTTTAATTTTCATTCTGTTTGTATGCTAAAAATATCCATTCTAAGATATTATCTTCTCTCTCCATAAGAATTTCTGTAGGAGAATGAGTAGATGGTAGTGTGACTAGAATACAATCAAGCTCTATATCTAAGCAATCCACATGTGCATCCTGTAATTTTTTTCAACCAGAGCCAATTCTCTCTCAGCCTCAACTGATAATTTTCTTGGACTATTTAAGTCCTTATCACCTTGTAAGGTTTGAAATAAATTACTTAGCTCTTGAGTAGTTAATCCAGTTGTGGAAAATAGTCAGTTAATATCTCCCAGCATTTTTTGAAAATCATTAAGAGTTCATAATTTATCTCTCCTGATTTGTACTTTCTGTGGTCAAATTTTCTATAAACCTATCTTATATCTAGCTAATTGACAGAATCTCCTATTTGTACATTTCCAGAATTAATTTGTAATCCCAAGCAAGGCAAAATTCTCTTTACTTCATCAAACATTTTTTCTAAGGTATCTGCATCTGAGTCAGCCAGTAAGATATCATCCATGTGATGATAAATTTTAGATTGAGGAAACTGTTTATAAATTATTTCTAATGGCTATTGTAAAATAGTGACACAAGGTGGAGCTGTTTAACATTTCTTGTGAAACAATTTTCCACTGATACCTTTTAACACATTGAGCATTATTATATATAGGCACTGTGAAGACACTTTTTTCTTTGTCCTGTTCTTGTAAAGGGATAGTAAAAAGGCAGTCTTTTAAATCAATCACTACAATAGACCATTCCTTAGGTAATAAGGAAAGCAAAGAAATTCCAGGTAGCAAAGAGTCCATTCACTGAATCGCTTTACTCATGGCTCTTTTTTTTTTTTTTTTTTTTTTTTTTTTTTTTTTTTTTTTTTTTTTTTTTTTTTTTTTAAGATTTATTTATTATGTATACAGTGTTCTGTCTGCATATACACCTGCAGGTCAGAAGAGGGCGCCAGATCTCATTATGGATGGTTGTGAGCCACCATGTGGTTGCTGGGAATTGAACTCATGACCTCTGGAAGAACAGCCAGTGCTCTTAACCTCTGAGCCATCTCTCCAGCCCATACTCATGGCTCTTAAATCTGTTAACATTCTCCATTTTCTAGATTTCTTTTTAATGAGAAATATAGGAGAATTCTAAGAACTGGTCAATTCTTCAATAGGTTGAGCATTTAACTGCTCCTGTACCAGCTGTTCTGGTGCTTATAATTTTTCTGATGTCAAAGGTCATTGTTCCACCCATACAGGTTTGTCAGTTAACCAATTTATAGGTAGGGCAGTTGGTACCTTTGAAAGACCAATAGCTATTATGTTCTGTTTGTGTACAATCTGAATGGTCTGTGATTGTTTTTGATAATACCCTCTAATATTTTCCTCAGAAGCATTCTATATTTTATGATTTGTTTCTGAGATTGGTGGAATGTTTATGTTTTGACTGAACAAATTGCTGAAACAAATCACAGCCCCATAAATTCATTACTATATTAGCCACATGTGGCTTTAATTTTCCTATTTGTCCTTCTATCCCTATACACATGACCCATCTTGCACTTTGTTTTACCTGAGATAAAGTTCCAATCCCTAGACACTAAATATTTACCTCCTTAAGAGGCCAATCTGGATGCCAAGATTTTGGTGAAATTATTGTTGCATCTGCCCCTGTATCTAGTAAGCCTTCAATTGCAATGCCATTTATTTGTATTTTTAGCTTTGGTCTCTGATCATTTGTAGTAGTTTGCCAAAATATCTATAGCTGAAGTCAATCTCTGCAAAAAATCAGTTAAGGTTTCTTTTGGGCCTTACATAATTTTAGTAAATGATTCAGGTCTCTTTCCTGATTCTTCTACCTTGTCCCAAGAATTTAAAGCTGCTAAATGACATAGCACCAAGGTGTGATCACCAAATTCAAGCTGCCTTTGCAATTCAGCATACTGACCTTCACCTAGAAACTGATCTTGGGAAACATTAATACCTCTAACCCTATTTCATTCTTCTTCAGCCCTAGCTTCCTCTTTCCACCATGTTTGCCATTGTAACTAAGGACCAGCTTCCAACATTACTGTTCCAAATCTTTTCAGTCTTGGTGGATAATTCTGGTCTGAGTTGTCCATGAATTTAATATCTTCTTCACATAGGCTGAATGCATACAATTTAACTCCTTGGTAATATCTTGAGGGTGCCTATCACCTGCTGGTAGTTCTTATGTAGTAACTGGATAAACTAAGGTCGGTTTTCTAATAAACTTAGGCACCCCTCTTCAATTTCATCATGAAGTGGCACAGTAGGTTCTTGTCTAAAGTCCTCTGTCTGTGTCTACGTACTTTCTTATTTTCATTTATAAGTCTTTTTAAAGCTTGTGTCTTATCAATCAACTTTTCATATTTGGCACAAAAAAAACCACTATGGCTATTAAGGATAAAATATGAATTACTAGACTGATAGTAATTATAATTGGTATTATATAAATCTCAGTTAAGTCATTTGTCTTTTCATTTTCTGCTTCTATTTTCAAGTCATCTAGAGTAGTACTATACAGGGTCCTAACACTCCATATTATGATATTTTCCATCTTTAATAGGGGAAAGATTTTTCCTTTTTATATTACTTAATTCTCTCCTTGAGGACTCCCCAGGTGTCTTCCCAAATCTGATGGTTTCTCAGTTTGTCTATAGCTGGTGTGATTTCTCTGTCTGTGTGGTTGTGCCACATGCTGGAGTGCCAAATGTTGTTTTTTTTTTACTAGATCTCTATCATATAATTTTAGCAATAAATACTCAGGAGCCAGATGCTGGGATGAAAGCATGCTAGTTCAGAGAGGCAGAGAAAGCACCCAGCTGACCTTCCTCTTCTGCTCCATTTCAAACAATACTCTTCCAACTCAATATCCCTCCCTTCTATTCTCTCTCTCTCTCTCTCTCTCTCTCTCTCTCTCTCTCTCTCTCTCTCTCTGTCTCTCTCTCTCTCTCTTGCTCTCGCTCTCTCTTAACTCTCTCTTGTTGTCTAAGGTTTTTCCTTGTTCACTTCCTGTCAACTGGATCCTTGCTCTGCCTCTTGACCTATGGTTGACTTTATTTAATTCTGTTTACAATAAACAGAAAGCTCTTGGATTAAAGGTGTGTGCTAGGACTGAGCTACATCACATAGAAACAGGTTTTTTTTTTTTTCCAGTAAATAAAGTATCTCATGTTTCACAGGGTGATCAAATATCCTGCAACAAACATTAGAGACCACAGTTACCTGAACAGATTCATTCTGCACACCAGGCAGCTGTGCTTTCTTACAGCACTTCTTACTCTATAGTGTTTCATTTGTCTCCTTTCGTGGCTATAACCATCACCCATCTATCTACTCAATTACATTCCAAGATCCTGATGAGTAGGGCCTTGACCTCTGTGCTTCAACCTTTATTCCAGAAGCTAGAAAGACTCTAGCTATAAAGCAATCACAAATCTTTGTCCAATGAAGGGAAGTTGCTCAACTGTGCTTAAGGATTTCATCTCCAACAAGGGGATTTGGGTCTTCAGTTGTGCTGATCATCTCAGGACTCACTGATAGGACATATGGAACCCCTGTGCTCCCTTGACAAAACTCTGGCTCCTTCCACACATTCTAGCCTGATTTGAGATCCATTGGGTCTATCAAGGCCTGTTGTGAACCCACAAATGTACAATTATCTTAGACACTAGAGTTCCTGATCTGTGAAAGGTTTCCCCTATCTTGTCAGTTTGATAACTTGGAAGCCAGTAAGGAAACCTCAAGTCTGGCTTGTTTTGAATGGGGAAGCATGGAGGCCATGGACTCATGAGGGCCTGTTGTGGCTAGGTCACAAGACCCCCAAGCAAGACCACCACAGAGCTGATAGCCAATGCAAAACACAAAGGGGTTTATTACAAGCAAGCCTGGACTTGGTCTGCATCCAACATCTGACAACAGCAGGTAGAGGAGGAAGGCCCTGAGCTCTCAGGGTGAGCAGTTTTTAAAGGGAAAAACCACAAGTAGAGTGGTACAAGCCTTGCCATCATAAGATTGGGTGAGGGTATGTAACCTTTGAATTTACTGGTTGGGGGTTAGAGTTATCATTTTGGGACAGGCCTGAACAAGTCCCAGGCTTTGTCCTTGAGCTGCCATGGGGGCTGGCTGGCCTAGCATATACTGACTGTGAGGCTGACCCAGTGGCCTAGGCTCTGTCCCTGAGATGCCTTGAAGGCTGGCTGGCTTTGCATGTTCACATTGACCCATGCACATAGCTCTAAGTTGCTGAGGGGTCCTAGACAGTAAACAACTGGCTGAACCTTGAGCATTCAGAGTACATGCAGAAAGGGTGCTACTGCAAGGACTAAGTTAGCCCTCCCAGAAACTGCTTGCTTAAGTCTCAGGAAACTGAAATTGAGGCCTGATCTCTGAGAGAAGACTGAGCAGCCTGTTATGACATCTACTTGGTCCTTTCAGTCCCGGAGGTAACAACAGAGTTGCCTTGGCTATCTCATCTTCTGGCCACAGCCTAGATTCCTCTCCAGCAGGAACTCTGTTTTGTTCCTCCCCATCCTGATGTCCTGAGACCCATCTGACCTGAACTCTAGAGAGCTTTTAGTCCTACAAAGATACTTTTGTGCCTCTGTAAACTAATCATGGATAGCTTCAAGAATCTATAAACAGTAGTGAGCATTTTATGGCAAGCCCTGGGCTGTGCTGAGGAGCTGCCATAATCCAGCCCTGTAAGCTATTGCTGAGCAGGAATCCTAACATTCTGGGTGTGAGAGGGTGGGGCCAGTGCTCTTTAGGACAAGAGATTACTGAGTAGACTGGACTCTGCACTCAAGGTGCAAATCACTTTGTATACTTTTGTGTACTTCCTGCTGACCATACCATAGATATCTTCCACATCATTGTGTGGAAAACTGCTATCAGCACTTATGGCAGTAGTGTGTGTAATTCTTCCCTTAGCAAAATCATGAGAGTCAGACAGAGATTGCACAATATGCATCTTATGCAGTCTACATCTGATTCCTGTCTTCTATCCGGCTTTCCCTGTGTCCCAGTGGACTGTTTTCTACTAAGTTCTGCAACTATGCTTATAGATTTCTGTTAAGTTAAAGTGATAAAAAAAAAAAAAAAAACACCATTGGGGGTGGAAAGGCAGGGGATTGCAGGCAACCATGGGAGGAAAGAGGTAGGACAGGAAGTTGAGGTCAACTCAGGGTAGATGCTCTCAGGAGGCAACAGGTGTTTGTGGTCAGGCCTGCTAGAGTTGGGAGATGGTAGGTCTAAAGGGAGAGATCTCCTGGCCCAGGTTGTTCCCATGGCCTAAAGCATTTCTCTTCATCACTCCCCTTTCTTTCTGGTGGTGGATCTTGCAGGGATCCCCAGCTCCATAGTTTTAGCCTTCATTACTTCTTGTCATGTCCCTCACTACCCTTTGATTTTAATCTCATCTTGGTTGCCCCTTCTCTGTCCTGCTAATTCCAAGGTACATCACTGCAAAGGACAGGGTCCGGGGTTTAGCCATCATTTGCAGATAGGGTTTTTGATAGTACCTCTTATAGCACCACACAGAAGGTGCACTGGCTGGGACTGAGGTATATCTTAGTTAAAAGGTCATGAACAAAAACAACATGGGGAGGAAAGGGTTTGTATCGGTGTACAGTTCATAATCCATCATCCAGAGAAGTCAGGTGAGTGCGATCCTAATGAGTCTTAACAGTAAAATCCCAGAATCAGATATCGAGGGTGAAAGCTGAAAGATCAGAGAAGCAGAACAGCAGCAACTAGAAACTTCTTACCTCTAGGAATCCTCAAACAGAATAGGGGTGAGATCCTGTCTCCACCCACCTTATATTCTTTCTCTACCTCCCTAGTGCTGGAATTAAAGGTGTGCACCACCACTGCCTAGCTCTGTTTCTCTTTTAGACTGGTCCAATCTTGTGTAGACCAAGGTGGCCTTGAACTTCTGAACTACCTGCTTCTTCCTCCCAAGTGCTGGGATTAAAGGTGTGTGCCATCACTGCCTGGCTTCTATAGTTAACTAGTGGCTAACTCCACCCTCTGATCTCCAGGCAAGCTTTATTTGTCAGAACACAAACAAAATATCACACAACAGTCAGGACAGGAACTGAAGTCAGGAACCTAGAGGAGGAAACCAATGCAGAGACCACATAGGAATGCTGCTTACTAGCTTGCTCCCCACAGCTTGTTCAGCCTACTGTCTTTTGTTTGTTTGTTTGTTTGTTTGTTTGTTTGTTTGTTTTTTGTTTGAGACAGCATTTTTCTGTGTAACTTTGGAGCCGATCCTGGCACTTGATTTGTAGACCAGGCTGGCCTTCAATTCACAGAGATCTGCCTGCTGCCTCCCAAGTGCTGGGATTAAAGGCCTGCACCACCACTGCCTGGCTTTCAGCCTGCTTTCTTAGAGCACCAAGGACCACCATCCCAGTGATGGCATTGCCCACAGTGAGCTAGACAATTTCACACCAACCACCAATTAGTAAAATACACCACAGGCTTGTCCAAAAGACAATCTTGAAGGACATTTTCTCAATTAAAGTTCCTCTTCCCAAATGACTCTAGCTTATGTTGAGTTGACATCTAATCAGCTGGAACCAGAGGCATCTAAAATTCCTGGGAAGTAGTCTGATATGAATATCAATAACACCTGGAAGATCACCTGCACTGTGTGTACTAGAGATTGTTTCCCTAAACATAATTATTTTAGTCATTTTAGATCAACTAATTATACATGTATAAGTCGTTTTTCCTATATTTGTTTTTGTGCCCCACATTGTTGCCTAGGGCATGAAGAGGTCAAAAGAAGGCATCAGATCTCCCTGGAACTGGAGTTACAGTCAATTGTAAGCATCCATATGTGTACTGTGAAGGGAGCTCAGGCCCTCTACAAGAGCTTTATGTGCTCTTAACAGATGAGCTATCTTTCCAGCTCCTCATTAATTAGTATATGCAGGGTGCTGACTGCAGTGCCGAGGGGCACAGGCAGTGGTTAAAATATCAGTAGATTCGTGAGCAGCTGCTAAGCTGCCAGAAAAACAACACATAATGGAACAGAATAGGGAACAGGAAAAGCAGACCACAGATGTGAAGCCAATGTGTTCATTTTACAGGAGTAAATTAACCCAATGAAAAAGGACAGTCTTTTCCACAGTTGGTGTTGGAATAACTGGGCACCCGCATGGAAAAATCAATAATGCTCACATACATGTCTCATAAAAATAAGTTCCAGAGGAGTATGGTTGGGTACACTTTATCCCAGCACCTATCAAATAGAGGGTGACAATGAGGAGTTCAAGGCATCCTTTGTTACATAGGCATCAGCCAAGATATGAAACTCTATCTCAAAAACAAACTTAGAACAGCTCTAAAACTTAAGTATTAACTGCAAAAAATCACACAATGCCTAGACAATACCTAGAAGAAAGTCCAGGTGACTGTGGAAATGCCACCTCAAAAGCACAAGCCATGAAAGACAACTAATATGTTGACACCATTGGAATGAAAAACTTCTGTTTTGTAAAGGATGCTGTGAGCAAGTGATGATATAGTTGAGCTGATACAGTGCTTGCCCGGCATTCATGAAGCCCTGGGTTCAGTCCCTACCACTGCATTGACCATGTGTGGTGGCACACACCTGCAACCTGAACACTAGGGATGTGGAAGCAGGAAGATCAGAAATTCAAGATCATCCTTGGCTACAAAGCTAGTTCAAATCCAACCTGAGACACACAACAGCCAGTCTCAAAAGGAAAAGAAAAAAGAAGGTGTGAAGAGAATGAAAAGACAAGCTGCCAACCAGAGGAAAACATTGGCAAAGCACATGTCTGATAAAGAGTTAAAATTCAAAACACACAAAGAGCCCTCATCACTCAGCAATAAGAAAACAAACAACCCAACTGAAAAATGGGCAAAAGTTGTAGAGATATTCCATGAGGAAAGATACAGGTAAAAATAAACATGAAAAAATACTTCATACCAAATGTCATCAGGAGAATGCAAATTCAAACACAGACTGACAAGAGAGCTCAGTGGGCAGAGGTGCTTGCCACGAAGCCTGAGGTTGTGGATTTGACCCCAGGAATCCACATTGTAGAGCAAGAGAACTGGTTCACAAAGGTTTTCCTCTGAGTTCTACATATCTACTATGGTACATGAATCTCTCTCTCTCTCTCTCTCTCTCTCTCTCTCTCTCTCTCTCTCTCTCTCTCTCTCTCCATACACACACATACACACACCACAAAATGAAACAACAGGACACACTTGTGTTAAAATAGACAGAACCCTAAACACCGACATCATCAATTTTGGCAAGGAATGGAGCAACTGGAACCTTCATCCTTGAGGAAGTACAAAATGCTGCAGTCACTGAAGGAGAAGATGGCAGAATTTTACAAAACTAAAAGCACTCTTAACCACCCCCTCCCCAACCCACCCATCTCACTCCAAGGTAAGAATGGAAATGGTAGATCCGTGAGGAGACTTCATACAAATGCTCATTTCTGCCATCATCTCAAACCAGGGAGAATCGAAATGCCCTACAGTAAGGGAATCACCAGATTAGGTGGGCTGCCACCACCATGCACAGAGTGTGTGTCAGCAACCAGAGCAACTGGTCAGAGCAGATGGGATGGGGATTCAGTTCAAACCCCAGGGACCATCCTGCCAGCTGGGTCTGCACTACTGTGCTCGCAGGGTCTTAGGCAGGAAGGCATTATGGAATATGCATGTTCTCCCAGCACAGCTTCCTGGCTCTGCCATCATAGGACAGTCAGGTAGGGGGGACCAATGAGGGAAGATGGGGTAAGCTTGCATGACACCCTTCTCCATACCAGGAATTCAACTTCCTGAGATTCCATCATTTGCTTTTATTTTTTAATATTTTGAGAACAAGTCAAATATAGCTGAGACTGTCCTTAAACTTGAGAAGAAAGAAGTTGAGGGTGATACTGAGCTACTGATCCTCCTGCCTCCCATCTCCCGGGTGCAGTGATTATAGGTGTGTGTGCTCCTAGATCCAGCTTGATAACATTTTAAGGTTTTTTTTCTTCCTTTCCTTCCTTCTTTCTCTCTTTCTTTTTCCTTTTACTCTCAGACGTGAACCTACAAGCACAGGCCTAATGGAAGGTGGCAGCATATCACAAAAAGCCAGAAAGGGTCTCAGGAACAGGACAGTGGAGTTGACAAGGGAGCCTAGGTGTGTCCCCCACTGATGGCATCCCAGTGGAGACATTTTGGTTCTTCTCGAAATGGAGCTGGGAGTTTGTCTGGAGTTTGGAGGAACAGGAAAAAGGAGGGCACCCAGAAATTCCCTAACAGGAAAAAACAATGGACTTTCTCCATCTGAATATTCGGATCTGTACCTTACTTTACCCGTTCCCTTAAAGACTCCCAACTCTCAGCTTCCAACACCAAATATCCCAACCCTGAGTGGAAATGAAGACATGGAGGTATTGAAGAGGACATGGAGAAGCTCCTAGAAGGCTATGGGGCACTCTAAGTCTCCAGCCTTGTCTGAACCCCACACATACCAATCCCCATCTCCTTTTCTTAACTACTATAATCTTTGAGGTTAAATGACTCTCCTGTTCTCAAGGAACTCTGTCTACACCCTGTATCTTATCATTTTGTAGATCCTTCAGAAAGTGCCCAGAATTCAGGAAATCTACCGACCATAAAAGAGATGGTCAGACACTACACTCCATTTTGCATGTTGTTGGAGAATATTCTGTTTCACAAGCACACACTGAATAAAAATCAACCTATCAAGGCAGTTTCTTTTTGCAAAAGAGTGTTTCACCACACAGAGTGAGCAAACATATGAGGCAGGAAGTTCACTTGTTTTTGTGATAACACAGGTCATCCCTCAGCCTTATCTCATTGGTGGAAGCCAGACCTCGGAATTGATGTGATTGGCTAATTTATAATTACTGAGAAAGGGACTAGTGTGATAGGAAGTTGTCTCAGGAGTGTCCAGGGCTTGTCAGACAGCACATCTATGGGGTGTCAAGATGGGGGAGGTTTATGGAATATTGGCCATTGGCAGTTTATCCACCTTTAATAGAGGGGAAAAAATTCTTCCCAAGTGTGTTGACAGGCAAAAGGTGTGTGTGTGTGGGGGGGGGGGATTGGTCTCCATGAGTTTCAGGCCATCCTAGTCTAGTAGCAAATTCCAGGCCAGCTGTTGTGGGGCATTCACCAATGAATACTGGCCAGACATGGGTTAAGCCAATAGAAAGTCTTTATTAGTGGCCTGTGACTACACTGGGTGTTGGAGATCCCAGTGTAACACAGAGCCTTTCTCAGGGTGAGCTTTTAAGCATAAAAACCATGTTCTGGCCAGTGGGTGGTAGCACAAGCTTTTAACCTCAGCATTTGGGAAGCACAGGCAGGCAGATGTCTGCAAGTTCCAGGCAAGCCTGGTCCACAAGGGAGTTCTAGGATAGCCAGAACTGTTATACAGAGAAACCCAGAAAAAAAAAGTAAAAAGATATTCTGGGATTTCTGGGTTGACACACTTCTGTTAACAAGAACAGTTATTCAGAAGCAGAAATACAGAAGTTAAAAAGCAAAGGTAATACATTCTGAGACTTTCCCAGAACTATGGACTTTGATGGATTAGGCTTTTGTTTTAGTTTTAGCAGGTGGTGCTCTCTATGTGCTCAGTTTTACAGCCTGAATGGTACTTCCACCATAGAGTCAGTTGTGATAAGGTCTGGGGCCCTGTTACACAGCCAGGGATATATAGGGATCCTGTCACAGAAAAAACAAAATTCTCACAATGTAAGGAATGGAAAACCAGCCAAGGACAAAAAGGTCTTCAGGGACAAGAAACCATCTTGGAACAAGGTAAATGTTGGGGGTTTGTTGTTGCTTTGTTTTTACTTTTTAATTATTAATTAAATTTATTCATTTATTTTATATCCCAAGTGCAGTTTCCCCTCTCTCCTCTCCTCCCATTCTCTCCCCCCTTCCCCCACGTCCACCCCACCCCACCCCAATCCACTCCTCCTCTATTTCTGCTCAGAAAGGGGCAGGCCTCCCATGGGTGGCAACAAAGCATGGCACATCAAGTTGAGGTAGGACTAAGCTCCTCCCCCTCTATTAGGGCTGGGCAAGGCAGCACAGTATGAGGAATAGGTTCCTGGGGCCAGCATTAGGGACAGGCCCTGCTTCCACCACTAGGTGTCCCACAAGTAGATCAAGATAAATGAGGTTTTAAGAAAATTAAGAACATCAGAGCTAGGTGTGGTAACATGCCTGTAATCACAGCACTCCGAAGGTAGAGGCAGGAAGACCAGGAGTTCAAGGCCATCCTTGACCAGATAGTAAGGCTGAAACCAGCTGGAGCTACTAGAGATTCTGCCTCAATAAAAAACAAGCAACAATAACCCCATCACCCCCCAAAAAAGTAAAATTTGAGCCTGGGTTACTGAGTCGGACCCCCAACACTGCAAAAGAAAAAAAAGCAATAATCACTTTATATTGGAAATTTCAAATGAATACTAGAGTATAAAAATAATGCAGTGGACCTAACACTCAGCAAGTTCTGCCATGTGTCTATAGGAGACTATGGAATGAGATCAAACTTCAGTGGCAACATGCTCAAATAGCATCCACGAGGTCCTGGGTCAATCCTAAGTACCTCAAATGAAGAAAAAGAAAAAAATTTAAAACTTCCTATATCATCTTGAAATACATTTCTTCCCGGGATAGATAGCTAGCTATCGCCAAGTGAACCAAAAATGAGCAGAGGTGATGGTCACAGGGTGCTCATCTGCCAGCTGGGCTGAACAGGAGCTAAGCACCTCTTCAGCCTGCAGGCTGTGACTCTCCCTGCCCTCTGCCTATTCCTAAGGGCACTGGCCATCTGTCAAGCCTCCCAGTAGAGGAAGGCACACACCTGTGTAAGGATGCTCAGACCCTCAGGAAACTGCATGACAGAGTTTCCGCATGTTCCAAAGGCTCTAGTTACCATCTCACTGAATAGAAGGAGCATAGGGACACAGTGGGAGCTGGAGGAGGCTGTCACTCCAGGAGATTAGTGTGTGGTAAGCCAAGAGGTTGGTATCAGGGCTGCTGGAAGGTGACACTTCACCAATATCCCTGAAATCTTTCCAGTTCCACACAGCCTGGAGTGTCCCTGGAATAGGTCTGTCCTCCCCAATAGGAATTCAGCTATCAGTTCCTGATTGCCTGATGGTTCTTGGGCACAGCCACATATCTCAGCTTCTTCATGATGGAGGGCCAGCCCAGCAGCTGCTGGTCCCACATGTACTCTGGGGACAACACCTTTGTAGGCTTGTGGTATAGCAGGTACTTGTTCAGATGGCTCTCATCATGCCACACGGCCTCAATGCCATTGGCCTGGTCCTGCACCATAGCCTTATGGCAGGCCTTGGTGAGATGGTACACCTCCAACACTGACCCCCCAAAGAAGGCCCCCATGTAGTAAAAGTCACCCTCATCCCGGGGAATGTAGGCCTGGGACTGTGGCCGACGCTCATAGCTAAAGGCCTCTCGGCTGCTCCTGTAGAACCCAGGATGCAGGGTACCAAAGAGTGCTGAGAGAATCTCCACACCCACATGGTCACTGAACTTCATGTCCACATCTGCACACACCAGGTAATCCACCTCCTGCAGAAAGCGTCGCTCTGAGAAGTGGCTGATCATCTCCATCCTGTGCATGGACACATCCTGCCAGCGGGTGTAGTTGCGCACAGTTAGCACCACCAGCTTCCGTCCTGCACCCAGGGGCACCTGCGGCACGTCAGCTGGACGGTCAGTGAAGACATAGTAGGTGACCTTGTGTCCCACCATGAAGTGCTGCTCTGCTGTCTCCAGGAACAGCTTCAGGAACACCACATACCTGTGAGGGAGGACAAAGGGGTATGGAGAGCCTTAGTGCAGCTAGGTCAAGACTTGCCAGGGCAGGCCCAGGCTGCAGAATCCATGGCTACCTGGAGGCTTGAAGCAGTGGCATCCCCCATTGTACCCCTGTCCTGACCAGTCTGCAGGCTGTACCTCACCTCACCCTCCTTTGCTGCAGAAGGGTGCAACGTCAGCACCACATCTTAGCAAGGAACCCTGAGGTAGAGGCCTGGAAGATTTCAGCCAGGCAGCAGGTTGAAGTTCCTGCAGGTATCTCTTGTCTTGGCAACACCTCAGCAGGCTAACTCTCCATGTGTCTGTCACCATTCCCCCAATAATGACAGCTCTATTCCAAGACATATTACATACCACATGCTTGCACTGGCCTAAGGAGAACCTGTGCTCACAGGGCCCCACTTTCTAAACCCTGGTGGAACTGGATGGATTTGTAAGGGCCTGGGACCTGCACCCCTCCTTTTGGCACTCTCCAGGGTCTTGTCTCAGGAAAGGGTCTCTATATCCCAGACCTTTCTCCTCAGAAGCTTGTAGGTGCTGTGGACAAGGCACTGAGTTACTCTCTCATATCCTTAAGTCATACCCCATGAACTCCACCAGAGCAAGAATCAGTCTCACAGAGCAGGCAGGGAAAGGGAGACCGATACCCTAGAAAGAAGGGCAAGCCTAAGCCAAACCCTCAGGTTCACGGGCAAAAGGCTTCTACCCCAGGTTCTATGTCATCTCTCAATTCAAGAAGTCTTCATCTGCTTCAGATGGCTGCTCCTACCTTGATGCACCCCAGGGCCACTTGCCCCCACCATGGGAACAGGGATGCCCATCACCTGGCAAGTGTGCCAAGCCCTCCCCACTTCAATGTCAGAAACAGGCAAGTGAATGTTTTCCCTGTGCAAAGGTGGCAATGGGACTCCCAGCTAGTTCCCTCAGAGGCCTTCTTCCCACAGACAGAGCACCTACCCACTCCTGGCAGGGCTCTTGCTCATGTACCCAGCAGCACCCAGACAAGGTAGTGTTTGTGTCCTGTTACTGTGAAGTCCTTTGTCCACAGGAACTGCAGGCATTCTCAAGGTGCCTAAGCTCCTCCAGCTGAGACCCAAACCTCCCTCAAGTCTGATTGATACAAAGGCCTCAGAGCTATCCTTGGATCTCACCCAGAGCTGCAGGGAAGAACAAAGCCCCTTCTCATAGGTGGACAGCACAAATGGCATACCTCAGCCCCCCACAGCCTTCCACACCGTAATGCCACCCTGTCCTGCTCCCCACAGGCTTCCACAGGGCAAGTTGCTTGCCTGTGGCCTAAAGCCAGCCTAACCAGAGTCTCAGGGCTAATCCCTGCCCCCAAGTTTAAGGTTTTATCCAACCCTTTCTTGTCCTGCATGTGAGGACACATCAATGGTCACAGCTCTGTTGGCATCCTACTCCTTCTTGCCAGCCCTGAGGATGAGGATCCACACCTGAAGTGTGTGCTGAGGGTCACAAATGTCATCTGCCTGAGAGCACAGAGGTGGGGAGGCAGTTGGCCTGGGGCTCTGAAAGGAGGTAGGGTTGGGTTCGTTCATCTGTGAGCCCACCAGAGCTCTGGATGTTGGCAAAGTAAACAGACTCCACCCCTGCTGCATCCTAAACACAAGCATGAGCTTGCATTGAGGTATGCTTGGCCTCCTTGACCATTGCGTGTGCACATATGTGCATGTGTACACATGCCCATTGTACATATTCATGTTTACTTGCCTGTGTAACTGTGTGGAGGCTAGAAGTTGACTTTGGATGTCTTCTTGTGTTATTCATTTTTTTGTTTTTTCAACAGGGTCCCTTCTCTAACTCTGAAACTCACTGTTTGGCTATGCTGTCCAAAAAGCCGCCTCGATTCACCTGTTTCTCTCTTCTACCCACAGTGCTGGGATGACAGGGCATGCCACCATGCCCAGCTTTTACATGGATGTTAGGGATCAAACTCAGGTCTTCATGCTCCTGAAACAAGTGCTTTACCCACTAGCCATCGCTCCAGCACCCACTGCTTACTTTTTGATGGCAAACACGGTCAGTCCAACTGTGGTGTTACGAAGCCTGAACTGCTCATTCAGTATGTCGATGTTGAAGGTCCCCTCCCAGATGATGGGAGCCAGCCAAGGAGTCAGGACAAGAACATCTTTCCTACTACATGAGGACAAAGTCACAGTCAACAAGTAACCAAACATGCCTGCAGGAACCCTTCTCAGATTCCACACCCTCAGCTGCCCCCAGGGCTTCCCACCCTCCCCAGGGGGGCCTGGCCAATCAGCAGCAGCTCTCACTGACTACCCCCACCCCACTCCACCAACCATTAAAAACAACTGAGTTTACAGCCACTGCAGCCACCACATCTCTGAAAACTGATGACAGAGACAGGAAACAAGGAGCAGATCCCAGATGGGAAATGACAGACAGGAGATGCTCTGGGCTCCAGACCTGAGTCAGACAAACCTCGGACTCTGAAAAGGTTGTGAACTGAGGGCAACAAGAATCACAATCAGGTATTTGGTTTTTTCTGGGTTTGGTTTTTTCTAGTGCTGGAGACTGGCCCAGGCCTCAGGTGTGCTGCTAAACTATCCCCACTGCAAGCAAATCCTCCTTTAGTACCTTTACAGCACTTCCCATGCACTGACCAAATCTACTCACCTGGGTGTTAGCACCTTTGGCTGGGCATAGGCCATCCTGCAAAAAGACAGCACCAGACTCAAGGTGACAGGAAGGTCCCTGGAATACATGTCACTGGCAGCTGTGCACCAGGCAAACAGACCTGCATGAGCAGTGGCAACCAAGCCACTGTGTACGTCCATGACCCTGGGAGCAGAGGATGGGCCGAAGCAGGAAGATCATAGTCTCCCTTGACATAAAGTAGGGAGAGGAAATCATGACACCCCTCCCCTTACTTAGGGCTGGGAGATCTAAGGACTACTTTAATACACAAGCCGGATGAGACTGAACATGTCTGTCCCTGGAAGATGCCGACCATCCGACCTGGGCCTGCAGCCTGCCTTGGTCCTCTCCTTAGCTGGTGGCACACAGAGTCCTGGCTCTCTGTCTCAGTCAGAGACCAGTCCCAACATCAGTGTGAAGTTCCCTCAAAAGGTCAGGCCCCAAGGGACAAGAGCCACTTCTGCTAGTAAGCTGCGTTCTAAGCCGGCCTGTGGAGCAGAGAGCAGGGCTGGAGAGACGCTCAGTGGTAAGAGCACTGGCTACTCTGGCAGAACAACGGGATTCCGTTCCCAGCACCTGCATGGAGACCCGCAACTGTCTGTGACTCCAGTTCCAGGGCACCTGAGGGCCTTTTCTGGACTCTCTGGGCACAGGCACCTATGTGGTACACAGACATACATGCAGGCAAAACACATAAAACAAAATAAGTGTTTTGTTTTTTTTAAAGGCAGAAAATGAACTGAAAAAAAAAGGGGGAAATGTTTGCACAGGGATATGGCATGATGACTCTTACTGAGTGAGTCTAACCCATTACCAAAAGAGAAACCCTACAGGGCCCCATCCCTGGGAGACACTACTACACAGTGGCCACACTCAGAGGAACAACACAGAGCAGGCAAGATGGGTGCCAGGACCCGCAAAAGGGCTGGGCAATGGGGGGTCGATGTTTGATGGACGCAGTTTACAAGATGGACAGTTCTGGAGATGGGTGGTGGTGAGGCTGCACCACAGCATGAATGTACCTACTGCACTGAGCTGTTGAAATGGTGAGGATGGTAAACTCATGTGTTTTGCATGTTGCCATGGAAAAGGGGTGTACAGCTGTAAACTCAGCTCTGTACCAGATGAGCCAGACTGGCTCTTTAAAAGCCAAATGACATGCAGTTAGTCAACACAAAGAGTGGGGCTGTGTTCTCCACTCCAGGTGCAGGAAGGGACTTCCCAGCTGCCCAAACTTACACACACACACACACACACACACACACACACACACACACACACACTCCTCCATCCATGCCCTTCAGCCCAGATCTGTAGACACCGTGTGAGGGCAGGAGGATACCTTGACAGGGTTACAACTTCCTGGTCATCCAGCTCTCCGACAGTCATGCTGTAGAAGGAGAACACAGGAGACAGGTTTATAAAAGGGATACCAGGGGGGTTTAGGGGTGAGGTACACAGAGCCTGGAGGAAGGGGAGTGGTGCTTAAGCGTACAGTAGGTCTGTTACAGTTAAAGAACAACACCATGATGATCACCCCATGCACTATGCCAACAACATGAAATCAAGCATTGCCATACCACAGATTCAAAAGTCAAACACTGTGGTCAAGGTTCACTGCCCCACACTGACCAGCCACTCCCTAGTGGACCCTGAGCAGAAAAGGAGTTCCAGAACACAGAAGATTCCCAGTCCCCTCCCATCAAGAAGTGGAGCCTGTTCCTGTCCTTGAAGAGATAAACTGAGGCAGCAGTGCCTGGATGAATTTAAACGCGGCTTCTGACAGTTTGAACTAACGTGCAATATGGTCACTGGTCTAGAACCTTCCAGCCAGGTGTAGAGGAAGCTCAGTCTACACAAGGAGGCCCCAGGGACGGGCACTTCAGCTGAGGGCCACCCTCAACCACCAGAAATGTGAGAGACCTCAAGGGAGACCCACCAAGTTCTGCACAGCGACCCCAGGGAGCTCTGGAGAGTCATCAAAGGTGTGACTGCCTCCCAACACAATGGGGGGGGGGGGCAGAGTGCTCTGCAGCCGTGGAAAACTGACACAAGAGGGAACTGGTGGGAACAAAGAGCAGGTGGGAGGCAGTGTAGTCTAGTGGGAAGCACAGCATAGACAAAGATCAAGGCCAGCCCCACTCAAGGGCATGCATGGCTGTGCAGGAATGCGGAGGAAAAGGCTGCCGGGGAGGGTCAGCAGGCAGGATCTGATTTCTGAAAGCCTCCTACCTTCTGTGCTGAAGGATCATTAGCTACTGTAAGGGAAATAGGGCTGAGACAGATGAACAGGCATGTGGCTGATGCAAGGCCACAGCAGGTCCAGGACAGCAGAGCCAAGAGATGCCTTCCCGAAAGGCAGACTGACAGGATCTGGGACTGTGTGGATGGAGGGACCTCCAACTTGGATCTCCAGGTAGAAGACAAAAAATCTTGCACTCAGCAGGCTGCTGGGGAGGTGGGTGGGGAACAGGAACTGTTCTTGGGGCTACCAAGGCAGGTAGAGAAGGGAGGATAAGGTTGAAGCCAGAGAAGACAACAGTGTTCCTGGAACACACACACCCTTTAGAGACAACAGGTGACAACTGAGATTGCTCTGTGTAGCCTAGGGTAGGACTAGACCCAACCATGTAGAGGTACAGGCAGAGGCCACAAGGCATCATGAAACAAAATAACAGAATGTTCATCCAGCCAGCAACTCATCCGCCATGCACAGACATACACACATAGGATACACACACATTTGACACACAAACACTACACACACAAACATCACACACACACAACACCCACTACTCACCTAGTCACAAGTCCTGGGTCTCCCAATTCCTGGCTTCTGTGGCTGAGGAACCCATAGCTGTGGGAAGAACATGCGCAGTGGCAACTCTTCATTTAGTACACAGACCTGAGACTGGCTGGCTGTTTCTCCCTCCAAAATGAATCACTGTACCCAGTGAGCACAAACTTCCCCAGTGGGGATGCAGGGCCAGGTGACAGGACTAAGTAAGCTCATCTCACTAGAAGAAGAGGTGGCAAGAAGGACCCTGGGGACAAGGCCTGCATCTGGACACCTGAAGCAGTTGTAGACAGCCCAAGACCGCACCAGGGACTACTGCCTGGCTGAGTCTGCAGAAGCCCCAGTAGACATGGCAGTGTCTTTACTCTGTGAATGTTCACAAACCATCTGCATCTAGAGAGGGCTGCAGTCCATCCTCCAGGCCTGCCTTCCTCTCCTTCCCCAAGTCCACCCTCACAGCTAAGGCCAAATGACTGGGCTACCAGCTCCATTTGTGGAATCAGAGGGAGACATCTGTCCTGCAACCGAGCCTGCCCTACAGGGACAAGCAAAAGCTGGACATGCCACTGTGTGAGTGGCCAAGAGCACCCTCGTCACTGCCATGGTAGTGGGGATGCTCACAGTCTCAGGGTCCCCATCAGGGTCTCAGGAGCTGTTCCTCACCAGTCTGGATTCTTACCCAAAGAAGACCAAGGCAAGCACTGTAAGGGGAAGGTTTCCAAGGTGAAGTGAGCAGCATTTTGGTCTTCCTGAAAAACAGCAACACAAGATCCACTTACTCACCCCCTTCCCAGACCTGATTCCCTTACAGGCCTCTCCTGAGACTCAGAGGTCATCCTGAGCACTGCAGCCACCACTGTGCCCTATCTCAGGCAGCCCCAATCCCAGCTGGAGCTCCAGCCCCACTGAGCACTCAGAGGGTAAAGAAGGTTGTTCACTTCCTGCTCAGGACTCCAGCTGCTCCCTTGGCCCTCAAGGTCACCTTTGGCACAAAGTACTCATGTCACTGAGCACCCATTCCTATGGTAAACTGAAATGAACCAAAATGAATACTTCAGGGTCACTGCTCCACCTCTGGCCCCTGTATGCTCATACCCACAGGGACAGCAATTGGTCTGTTCTAGTGACATTTTCTCATGCTGGGGTTGAAACCCAGGGCTGATGAGTGTTAGGTAAGTGCTCTACCACTGGACTATGCCCCTAATGCCTCAGGTGATTTTCATGTCTCTAGAAGCTGTGTGTTCTCATAATCAAGTTCAAATAGTCCTAAAAGACACATATGTAAATAGACTCATATGTGGGCTCTGGAGAAAGAGCTCAGAGGGTAAAGCTTTTGTCACAGCCACACAAGCATGAGGACCTCAGTTCAGATCCCAGAGCCTATG
Organism: Peromyscus californicus insignis; assembly: GCF_007827085.1. NCBI lineage: Eukaryota > Metazoa > Chordata > Mammalia > Rodentia > Cricetidae > Peromyscus > Peromyscus californicus. The sequence goes on from NW_026294595.1 coordinate 13,194,110, forward strand.
TAAATCCAGACATGTGAAATCCCAGCACTCCTGTGAGGAGATGGGAGGGGGAGATGTAGGGTCCCTGGAGAGTCACAGGCCAGCTAGCCTGCACACAGTGAGGAACAACAGAAGAGATCCTGTCTCAACAAGGTGAAAGGCAAGGACTGATACCCATGGTTGTCCTCTGACCTCACATGCACACCCACACTCACGCACTGTGTTCCTAAAGGTTTCTACTTAAAAAGGCTTACCTCTCCCTGTCCCAGTCCATTACTTTCCCCTCTGAACCACATGATCTGGGACTCTGTTTACTTTATTTAATTATTTAGTTAGTTGCATGTGTGTGCACCTGTGCATGCCTCAGAGCACTAATGGAGGTCAGAGGACAACTTGCAGAACTCAGTTCTCTTTCCACAGTGTCAGTTCCAGGGATTGAACTCGGGTCATCAGGATGGGCTGCAAGCACTTTTGCCCACCCAGTCATCTCATCTGACACTTCTTAGGTTTTCTCCCACGTCTCCAAATCCTCCCACAATGGAACAACTGATTTCTAAAAGCTTCTGGAAGCAATCAATGAGAAAGACATTTGAACTGTGTTTGTTCTCAGTATGTTCTCCTGACCCTTTTTATAGTTTCTAGTTTAGCTCTAGAGAAATTAATGAAAAGTAATATTTGCCCAATTTTGAAATATTTCCTACTTTTTAACTTTTAAAAACAGCTTCTTTGGGACTGAAGAGATGGCTCACCAAGTAGGAGCACTGACTGCTCTTCCAGAAAATCACCCATTCAGCATCTCATAACCATTGTTAACTCCAGTTTCAGGGGATCCAGTATGGTCTCAGGCATTTAACGGTGCAAAACATACAAGTGGTTCACAGATATGCATGCAGACAAAATGCTCATGTACATAAAAATAAAAAATTTTATTTTTTTAAAAAAGTAAAATGCCTAATGCATTAAAAAGGAAAAAGCAAGACATTTTTAAGGCAAAAAGTAATATGTATTCTTTTTCTGTTCTTCTCTTGTTTTTGTTGGTGGTGGTGGTTTTGTTTTGGGGGTTGGTTTGTTTGTTTGTTTGTTTGTTTGTTTGTTTCAAGACAGGGTTTTTTCTGTGTAGCCTTGGCTGTCCTGGAACTTAGTCTGTAGACCAGGCTGGCCTTGATCTCAGAGATCCACTTGCTTCTGACGCTAAGTGCTGGGATTAAAGGCGTGTGATACCAAGGTGCAGGTAAAAGTCGTCTTTTAAAATATAATTTATATCTAATTAAGTATGCCCATTTAGATATAGTTTGATAATCTTTGAACAAGGAAACCCCCTTGCTATGTATGTCCCCACATTCCCCTCCTCATCGACATAGGAGTCAGGAGACACAAATGCCCTCAGCCTGGCTGTTTACATAACACTATGCTGTCAATACTCATCACACGGTCATGTGTGGATTCATCATTCTTTTTTATTGCTTTTTTTTTTAATGCCCAAATAGTTCCAGCCATTTAAGAAAATGCATTCTTCCTGTTACATCATTCTAGCATTCTTCCAAAATTACATGGTGGGAGCTGGAAAAATTGCTCAGGAAATAAGCACACTTGCTACTCAATCACGAGGACCTGAGTTGGGATCCCAGTATGCATGTAACACAAGCATTCCTGATGAAAGCCTGCAATCCTGACTCCAAGTGTGTGTGTGTGTGTGTGTGTGTGTGTGTGTGTGTGTGTGTGCGTGTGTGTGGCGATAGAGGATCTCTGGGGTTTGTTGGCTTCCAGCCTGACTGAGGAAACTGAGCCTCCGGTTCAGAGAGAGACATTACCTCAAGGAATAGGTAGAGTGATAAAGGAGAATGCCTGCCTGATGCCCTCTTTACTTGCACCCCTGGTGTGCACGTGTGTGTGTGTGTGTGTGTGTGTGTGAAGAACTATTAAAACTGAAGAAATAAAAAAGGGATATGTGCTAGTTTAAATCTAATTGGACCGCATACTGTCATAGGGAGTGGCACTAATAGAAGATGTGACTTTGTAGGAGTAGATATGTCTTTGGTGGAAGAAGTGTGTCACCATGGAGGTAGGCTTTGAGGTCTCATATATGCTCAAGCCACACCCAGTGTCTCAGACCACTTCCTGCTGCCTGTGGGTCAAGATGCACAACACTCAGCTACTTTTCCAGCACTATGTGTTCCAGCAAGCCACTATGTCATACAATTATGATAATTGACTAAACCTCTGAAAATGTAATCCAACCCAATTAGATGCTTTTCTATTATAAGAGCTGCCATGGTTATAGTATCTCTTCACAGCAACAGAAATCCTAAGACAGGATACTTTAACTTCTTTAAAGGGTAAAAAAAAGATTATCAGGTATTTTACCAAAGAAACACAAGTTGCTCAAACTTTCTTGCTCTTAAAGGAGCACAAATTAAAACCACAGGAACAGCTGGGTTACTGTGAGTTGTAGACCAGCCAGGGCTATACTGTTGTGTTGTTTAGGTATTACCAAGCATTAATCACTTTTTCCACATGGAATGAAGAGTTGTGAAGTATGTTCTGCTAGGCTCTGGACAAGCAAGTCACCTCAGGGCATGATCACTGCCAAGATGTTCGATACATCACCTTGTCAAGCACTGGGGAGACCCATGGAACAGAGGAAGACACAGCATGCAGGCACTTGCCAGAACTCCTGGTTGGTCAGTTCTCTAGGAGCCAGCACTTTCTAAGAAGCAGTTCCACACAGCAGCCATGCCCAGCAAGCTCACCAGCCACCACTTTGTCTAATCTCCAGGCTTATATTGTTTGGTGGGAGCCCTTTATACCTCCCAGCACTCTGTTCCAGCTTCTGGGGATGGACCTCCCCTGCACTAGCTCTTCTCATGACACACTGGTTCCCAGATTTGCACACACCAGGCCTCTCACTTACTTAAAGGGAGATTCCTATCTCCAAGCCTACCTCTTAATCCTGCTCACTGTGACAGGCAAACTTTCTGGTACCTAGCTTGATGATACCTACCACTGTTCAACAAATTTCACTGGATGGATGAATAGAGACTTAATAATGTAGGTAGCCTAAGAACAGGCACTAATTTGCTAAGTTCCTCAAAAACCCTGTACATTTTAATCTTCAAGACATCTGTCTCAGGTCCAGGCGTGGACCAGATCCTAAACTGGGGCCTCAAGGGTATGGACACCCACTGAAGAGTTCCAGGTCTTCTGAGGGTTCCAGAACGAGTAATGACTAGTCTCTGACCTGAGGACAACAATGCAGCCCAAGGGCAGAAGGAACTTGGAACTGGCCTGTTCCTTATCTTGATTAGAGACTGTGTCACAGGTGTCAAAGTCATCAAATTGTATACACTGTGTGTTTTACCATATAATAACTGTTAACATTTGTTGGGAAGGAAAAGGTAACAATAGAAGGACAGTGGTAGGGGGATAAAGAAAGGACAGAGAACATCCCAGGAAAGCATTCCCAATGACAGTAGCAGGGATTACCACACCAACTCCATTCACCCTTCCCACTGTGTCTATCTAAACCTGTCTTTCCACAGCAAAAAGAAAGCAACTCATCCCCTCCAAACCCAAGGACTTACTGAGAGATCCATGAGCCTAAACATAGCCTGCTGAATGAATACTAACACTGTGGTCATTGTTGGAATCAGGTGTGTCCTGCTCTGAGTGACTCCATATTGTACAAATCAGTTTTTTTTTTCAGTCCATTCTTTGCCCTCAGAGGCTCTGTCATCTGTCTAGCATCACCCATCCAGCACAAAATGATAAATAACTTTTTCCTGGGGCTAAAAAGGGAGTTATTATATATGGATATGGATATCAGTTGATACTATAGGGTCTTATGGGCATATTAAAATCAAACTTACAGGGATAAAGCTGTAAATTCTTCATCTTTAAAATGCCACTAGCTTATAAACTGTTATAGATAATTATGACATGCAAGTTAATGCTCAGTCTCCTTATAAATGATCAAATTCTTTAATGCTCAGAACTGTATTCCCAGTCATGCTAAGTATAAATGTAAGTCATTTACAATGACAAGCTTGATTAAGTTTCCTGTATATGTTTTCAAGGTTGAGCCTAAACAAGTAACTAAAAACAAGTGAAGTTTGTCTAAAATCAGATACACTTCATGCATGGTCCTCAAACTCTTCAGAGATATTTTGAATATGGCATTTGAAGTGTTTACTGAAAAAAGCTTCCAGTGTAAACAGAAATGCTAACACCCAGAGGCAATTCCAAGGTTGCCAAAGGGGCACAGAGGACTCCACCTGTATTCTGGTAACACTAACCCCTATGCCTGGCCAACCACCAGGGCTCTGCCCAAACTGTGGACACTGAGTTGACTGCTCTACTTCACCAAAGTAGGTCAGTTTTTTCAATTCCTCACAAACAGGAAAATCTCTCAGACCTTCTGGGTCTGGTAGCCCAAGGCATATGCTGTCCTATGAAGCAGATAAAGATGCAATGCTTTCCTGTGTGACAAAGACCTATGACCTCTGTAACACAAGAAAGCCATCACGACCATGGGTAAAGGGACTCTAGCCAAACTCACCTTGGCAAACATGGCTCTGGCAGGCCATGCCCTTCACCCTCATTCCCTCTGCCTTGCTAAAATTCATTAGATTACATTCCTAAAACTACCCATCAAGGTCTATTCCCTTACTTGGCCAGTCATCTTCCTGAGGGTGACTACCAAGGTCCAGCTATCAAAGTTTTGAAGTCCAGCAATCAAAAACCCCCTTTGGCTCACCTAATTAACATGGCCAACTTAAATACCTCATCCTAACACGGGGTTTTCTCTTTTACTTTTACAAGTCACCATTTTCTCATGAGCCATGTCCATCTCCTCTATATCTAGAGGCAGTCTTCCCAGCCAATACCCCTTCTCTCCTTTGTTCCCTTCCCCTTCTCCCTCATGTTCTGTCTCCTGTCTTTGTCTCTTATTCCCTGCCCTCTGTCACTCTGGGGCAAATAAATCTCCTTTTTGCTGAGAACTTGTCTTGGGACTTCTGAATCTGTACAGATCCCTTCACATGGTGCTGTGACTTGGGTATCAGCCTACAGGAACCCTGCCCCCCTTAGACCAGTTCCTGCACATTCAGACCTTCAGCCACCGGCCTTCTCCATCCAACAGTGTCTAGCTGGTGAGTTTCCCCCTAAACTCTTTACATTCCCACACTTCCCAAAAGCACATTCTGTTCAGTTTGGTGTGGTTGGCATGCTTCCCTTCACTTTTGGTGGTTGCACTGCCGAACTCCAGAGCCTTTCTCCCTCTGATAACCCTGCAGATAGGGTCAATGTTCTTTCTCACACACCCTGGTGTCACTCTCTTGGAGACAGAATCTGGGTGACAACCCCCTCTGTAAGTCCCTCAAGGAACAAGAGTGGCCAGGCCTCTCCCCTGAGGACCTCCAACAGCCAGGTTCCAACCAGAAAACATTTTAACTGCCCAAGGAGCCAGAGCCAGCCCCCACCTTACAGAGTAAAAAGTCTAAGTTCAGAACTTAAAATCCTGAGCTCTGGACTTGAATTCCCACCAATCCCTCCCTAGAAATCACCCTCGAAAGCTCTGCCTCCCAAGAAATGGTAAATAAACCCTGTCCTCTGCTTCTTCTTGCCGGAGCATAGGCAGCGCCCTCCTGGGTTCTTCCCTCCCAATAAATCTCTGTGTGAGGCCTGTAGTGCAGTGACTCTGTGGTATTGTTTGACTCTCAACTGACAAGATATCTTTCCCCTTAGAGCGGTAACATTTACACCCTCCCTAGCAGAGATCTCTGTTCTTGGCCTTTTGAGAGACATGAGGACACTGTCTCTCAACTTTGGTTCACTGGTCTTCACTGGTGACAGTCTTCACTGTTGATGGAAATGCTTTCTCCACCCAAGAAACTAATATTAATGATGAACTTCAGCACCCAACAATAATTCTGGCACCTGAACATATCTCTGCTTTCCCTTCTGACTTCTACAAACCCTTCTATGTAGCTCTTAGACTCTCTGAACTTTTAAAAACTTCCATTGTAAGCCTTTGCACCACTTTGTGTCTTATTTAACCCTTCTTGCTGCAGGAACACTGACTTCCAGGCACTCTGTGCCCACCAGCTGCTGCACTGCCCATGTGGCCAGCCCTACCACCATACCATACAACCCATGATGCTATGGAGCCCTCCCAAACCTGCAGTTTCAACCTATGCACCGATTCCACAGGCCGTACCCCTCTGGCTTGAACTGCTATAGTCTCTGCTACAGTCCCAACTGCCCACTGCTGACAAAGTCCCCCTTCCTTTCAGCCCGTCTGAGCTCTAGAAAAGCTCCAACAGCCCCCCTCCTTCTCCCTACCTTTCTTCAGCCCAGCCACACTCACTCCCTTGTTGGCCCTACCCACTCTACAAGGCCCAGTGCAACCTGACCTGGTGCAGAGGAGTCTACGCACAAGTGGCTCCAGCTCAGCCTCTCCAATGCTCCTGTTTTAACAACCAACAACCAAAACAAACCAATGTCTTCTCTCTTCTCCCACTAGGCCTTGCCCATGCACATCTCTCATATACAACAGGGTCCTCTAGCTACTTCTTTCGATACTTTTTATATGACGACAGCTCCCTCCTGTCCAATGGCCACTAAAGACTGACATCTCTATTTCCAGTAAAGACTATAATTGTGCTGACATGACAGCCTGACAAGCTGCCCTTTCACCCCACTTTTAGGACTCATCACACTTTTATGACTCATCCCATTTCACTCCAGGCTACCGTTCTAAATAACCCAGGTAACAATACACTCAAGCCTCCAGCACCAAATATTCCACTAACCCCTGCTTCCTATATTTATTCTCACCCTCTGGTGCCTGTTCTCTCAAGCTCTCCTGTTCCCCTAATATCAACTCTCTTCTCATGCTCTTACTTTTCCTCTGCCCAAATGATTGCCAAACATCCACTGCCAATTGACTCCCCTAAATTCATCAACTATACAGACATCCTCAGACATTAAACACTCTAAATAAAGCCTACACTCACAATTACAAGACATAACTAAACCCAAGCCATCTCCTCTCTCTCTCTCTCTCTCTCTCTCTCTCTCTCTCTCTCTCTCTCATGGCCAAACCCTCACTTAGGTCAAAGTCACCTCAACTTCACTAACCCCTCTTTCAGTGCCTCCCACTGCTTTCTTTGTGCCTCTCTTCAATGCCCTCCATCAGTCACAGTCCCTCTCCTGCAGATACCCCAGCCCCATCCCCACTAACTGCTTGTCCCTTGACAATCCAAGTATCCCTTTGGGAACCAAAGCCAAGTTCCCTCAACCTTTCCACACCTACCCCAAAATCCTGTCACAGACTGTCCCTCTCACCATTTGTGAAAGCTTCCCCAATCATCAATGTTCCTAAAATATTTCAATTTCAGAACCCATCTAAAGACTATTCTGATGCAACAAAAGTCTCTCAAAGTATATGCTCCCCAACACAACCAGACCCCACTTTCAGATAACAGTTGTTCCTCAATTAACTTTATATTACCAATCTAGATTTCCCTGGCTCCTCACAAGAATTCTCAAACAGATACCAGATAAGTACTCCTATAAACCAACATCCTGTTTTCCTGCCTATTGCCTATTCCTAAGGGTGGAATCTCTCCCCCTTTGCCTAGTCTTGACACTCCTCATCCCACTACCAGATCCATGAACCTAAAAGTTTCAAATGTATATCTAGGATAACTTTTTTCTAAATTCCTTAACCTTACCTCTGTTTCTAGTTTATCTGTACCAACAGAATTCAAATCAACTACACACCACCCCAGAAATTCTAGCACCAGCCATTTCCTCAAAATCTACATCCTGATGTAGCCTAACAGACTATACTTCCCTAGCCTCAGATGATCTCACATAATCCAATAATAACAGATAGATGGGAATGAAGGGATTCCAGCCAGCCTGAGCATGGCAAGCATGTCTCTATCACACCTTGCCCTTCTCTCCATTCCCTCTGCAATGATAAAAACCATTAGATTACATTCCTAAGGCTAGCCATCAAGATCTATCCCCTTATTTGTCCATTTCCTCTTCCTGAGGCTGATTACCAAGGTACAGATATCAAAATATTTTAGTCCAGCTATCAAAAGCCCCTTTTGGCTCAACTAATAACATGCCCAATTAAAATTAAACACCTCATCCTCACATAGATTTTCCCCTTTTACTTTTATAATCTACCACTTGCCTATGGGCCACATTTGTCTCCTCTATCCAGAGGCAGTCAGTGCTTTATTCCTCTGGGACAAATACCCCTTCTCTCTCTTCCTTGCCCCTTTCCCCTTCTCCTTCCTCCTCTGTCTCCTGTTGTTGTCTCTTATTCCCTGCCACTTGTCCCTCAGGGGTAAATAAATCTCCTTTGTGCTGAGTACTTGGTTTTAGGGGTCCTGAGCCAATACAGATCCCTTCAGTGGGAACCTAGGGCAACCCAGGTAGCTGTTAAGTTTCTGCCATTTTAATTGATACATAATGCAGTTGGATTATACTTCCTGCTATAATTTTTTTCTCAGATCTCTGATGGTATTGAAGGTTAACTGTAGCTTTGTTAGTTTGGCAGCAGCAAGTAAACAGCTCCTTCCCCAAGGCTGCAGCTGCCTTATCTGTTCATTTCATACGTAAAATCCGGCCTCAATCTCTCTAGAGCTACTAGGTCTCCAGTTGAGAAAGACAAACACAGTTTACCTGCTGACCTGACAGAATTCACTCTAAAAGAGATAAACTCACAAAATGGGTTTCAATGTAATGTTTACACTATTACACTTTTTAAAAGAACGTGCTTTATAATTGACCGTTTTCAGTAACCAACCACCTGTGTCTCTTGGCAAATGATTGGATAGAAAGAAAAGGTTAGAAGTTTATGTAGATTTTGAGGGTCTAAGAAAATGTTTAAAAGCATATAGGTGCAAGATGCTAAGGTCTGAGGATGTAAACATTTAAGTAAGTTTTGATGGTCTAAGAAGGTGATTTTAAATGTGTAAATGAAAGTTGCAAAAGTCTAAAACAGTGATTTACAGTACCTGAAAAAATGTTTCAGATTCCTTGCCTTCTTGCTATACTATTGTTATATTAAGACTTCAAAAGTTCAGGATTTTCACATTAATCAGTGGAGTTCTGATAAGCTCTTAATCTAATCCTGGTAAAGCGCTGACTGCTATTATCATAGTCACAAGCTCAAGAATTTAAATTTCCTTTGGCTATCTTCTAAGTATAGACTTAAGTGTGTTTCTCATCATGCTGAAAACATCTCTGTCCAATCTATAAATCCATCTCCCTGGTCAGAGAAGAGTTAATGCTTTTAGCCCAGACTCATTTCTTTGGGTCCTCAGGCTTTTACTATGACTAAAAGATGTGAATCTATTACTTTCTTTACAATGTGGATTTCAGTACACATTACAAATAGTGGTAATGCTAATGTGCCTAAAACTTTGATCTCTTTGTAAACTTAAAAAATTCATGTAAACTTACAGGAAGTCCCCTGGAGCTTCAGGATCCTCCTCTCACTGGTCAAATGGATCCAGATAAGTACTCCTGTCAATCAGCAGCCTCACCTGCCTATTCCTAAGAGTGGGATCTCCCCTTCCCCTGGTCTTTGGGTTCCTTCCCTTCCCCCAACTACTAGGACCACAGGCCTGAAACTTTAAAATATACAGTCATGGAGGGAGGGCGGGAGCGGGGGCAGGAGGAGGGAGGACAGGAGAATCCATGACTGATATGTAAAATTAAATTAAATTATAAAATTAAAAATAATAATAAAAAAGAAATAAAAATCAAAGAAGAAATTAATGAAATAAGAACAATAAAAATAATGCAAAGAAAAAAAATTTCACTAATTTTCTTAACTTTACCTTCTCTCCCTAGTCTGTATCTGTCCAAGCAGATTTCCAATTGAGTGAAGACTGAAAACTGTTCCAAATGAGACAGCCCTAGGAGCTTCTGAAGGAATTCCCAACCAGCCTAAGCCACTGCAGCAGACTGCTCCAGGGCCGCCTGCTCTTCACTAGCCCCAGGTGGTCTCAGGACCTGGGCAGCAAGCTTAACAGGTTTCACCCAGCCTGCACTCCTTTCCTTCCTGTCCTTTGACCATCACTCCAGCCTTCCTGCCAACCTCAACCCCAACAACAACACCCTAATTTCAGCTCAGAAGCACTTCTAGAAGAGATTATGCTGCCCCAAGCATCAACAAAAAATAGTAGGTCTTGTGAGTAAGCTGGACAATGGCTAACTGAGGTGCTTATTAACATATCAAAGCAGACTCTAGCCACCAGTCTCTCTCAGCATTGCAAGCAGCTATTGGAGAGTCTGGCTGCTCTCAGACTTCTCACCTCCACCCCCTACCCTAAACCTCTCCATCCCCTGAGCTTCACTTCCCTTCCCCCCAGCTTCTCTTTCCCATATAACTCAGCAATTTTGGCTATGTACTTTCTGGGTTCTTCTCTCTTGGCTCCACTTCTGGATCTCTCTGTGTCCATTTTTCCCTCTCTCATCTTCTATCTCTCTTCTCCTCCTCTCTCACTCTCCCCATCACTCTCTCTTCTCATGACCTGATCTATTCTACTGGCCATGTTCAGTCTGGACTCTTCCAGATGCTTCTGGCTGAACTCTTCCTCATATCTGCAATAAGAACTTTGACCTCAACCATACCTAAGTACAGTCATGTCTTCATTTTCATTCACTACCTATAGGTATTCTGGCACAATTGACTCCTGCCCTTAGCATCATAAAATGAACAAATTTGGCATTTCAACCCCAAAGGTCTATTGCCCACTGACGTTGACTCAATTTCATATCTCATAAAAAAAAAAGGAATGACAAATGACCAACTCAGTATAGAAATCCAGATGCAATTGTCCTTTTTGATGCCTCCCAAGTTACTTCTTGATATTATCCTCTTCTACAGGACAGATCTTGCATCCTTACCCCAGTGATAGGGTCTACAATTCCCACAGCACACCTCTTTTGTTGTTGCTATGCTTCCTTCCTCCTACCCTCTGCCTGGTGCCCTCATACTTTTTATTTATCTGGGATACAGCTAGGAAATGGTGGGTCACACTGTATTGCTATATTTGCTGTTGTAGGAGTTTCTCACATGATCAAAACAAATAACGAACCTGTATATATTTCACAAGCTTTCCAAACTCTTGTTCCTTTTCAGGTATTCTGCACAAAACTGACATTCCTGGTAATCCTGAAGGACAAACTACTGTTGAGATGGCTAACAATCTATTAAAACTACAACTTCAGAAACAGAGGGGAAGTAATCCATCAAAACCTTTAATTTTTTTTCTGTAAAGACACTGTGCAGGATTTTTCTCTCATACATTACCTGTAAGTTTTCTAGCAATATCCACAGGCAGATACATATAAAAACCACTCAAGACCTTCTTACTTAAGTATAAGGTATACCTGTATAAGTCATGAATATAACTGTCTTTATAGACAAGGAAAAAATATACAATTCTGGTCCAGCAGAGCCTCCCACAGAGGCTGTAAAATATCATTGCCCGAGTACTCTGCTCCTGGCCTGGAGGCAAGGAAAAGAGAGATCTGATAAAGGGGTGCAGGGATTAAGAGATCTGGGGCAGCCTTGTCCCCTGCAAATCTGCTCATTGAGATTCTCATCATCAGACCTCAGTGGCCTCTGCTTATGGGCAGACTTATTGGGCACTTATTCCTAAGCACACTGTCCTTCATCCTGTCACTTGGCTTAATGCTCCCCATATTATTTTAAATAATACACATACCTGCCTGGACCCTTATTGCCACAGTGCCCACGGATAGATTCCCTTATGAATATATTGGTTTCATGTTCCCCCTCCACCCATTATATATTGCTGTTATTAAATTCTTTTGTTATCACCCAGGATTACAAACCTGACTGGCTTGGATACCCAAGAAAGATCCAAAGGCCATGCTAAAATTTGTGACAACTTGGACATCCGAGCCTGGGATTCTTACCAAGGTCATTTATACTCCAAATAGGCCTTCTTGTGCTGACCATAGACAATGAGACCCCACAGGTGAGCTTTTAAGATGGTTTAAGTGTCATGCCAAACATCTTTGCAATAAAAACATAGCTAAAAGGGAGGTGATAGATTGGGGAGCACACAGAGAATTGAGGAATGGAGAAAACTGGGTGTTGGGACAGGAACTCACAATACACTTGAATCACTCTTATCACACAGTGAATCACTCCAATAACACTGTGAAGTGGGCAACAGGTGGGCTAGCCCCATCATCTGCTCTTAGAATGGGATTTGATCCTATTGCAGGACCATCTCTGGAGGCTGGGGATGGTAACAGTGTAGCGATTATCACTAAAATACAACTCAAACGTATTTAAACATTAAATGTCATTTAAACATAACACCAAATAAGTCATGGTCTGTACCAGCATATGTACTTATGCTCAGGAACTGGCCATCCCACACATGACTGTGCAGGCACCCTCACTGAAAGCTTAGTTTACCCAGGGAGAGCGTTGCTTTGTAAACGGCCCCGTTCTCCCCTGGCTGATGTGGACATGACTGTGTGCAGGCACCCTTACTGAAAGCTTAGTTTACTCAGGGAGAGCGTTGCTTTGTAAACGGCCCCGTTCTCCCCTGGCTGATGTGGACATGACTGTGTGCAGGCACCCTCACTGAAAGCTTAGTTTACCCAGGGAGAGCACTGCTTTGTAAACGGCTCCGCTCTCCCCTGGCTGATGTGGACATGACTGTGTGCAGGCACCCTCACTGAAAGCTTAGTTTACCCAGGGAGAGCGTTGCTTTGTAAACGGCTCCGTTCTCCCCTGGCTGATGTGGACAGTAAGTCTTTCCCTTTCACATCTTGGCTGTGCTTGTTTTGGCTTTGCCTGCACCAAGATGCCTAAAATAGGTAAACGTGCAGGCACTTAGGGACATAAAAGCACTAGGCAGTGGTGGGTGGGGACCCAGAACAACAAGAGATGGCAGAGCTGAAGAGGAAATAGAGTACTACAGGAAGCCAACTAAGCTCTGTGACAACAAATGGTGACATTTCCTCCCACACCCACCTGATCCACCCCATTCCATGTCTGGCCTTGCCTTTGTGGAGCAACTTGAAAAATCTGCCCAGGTCAGGAGTCCCAGCCTTTCTCCCATCTGCCCATCCCCACTCCCTGCCTCTAACCCTGCTTCCCTGGCACCTGGGCAGCCCTGACCCGGTTCTCACTTCTGTCCTTCTAGAGTTTCCCCGCCAACCATGGCTGACCCAGTGGAGGACAAACTGGCTCCCTTGGGCCTCCAGCCCTCCACACATCCCTGGTTTTGCTGCTCTGGTCACATCTTTGCTCCCCAGTCCCCACAGCACCTCCAGTGCTCTCCTGGGGCACCCCACCCTCAGGCTGCCAGATCCATGGTCTACAACTTCAAGCACAATTTGTTTTCTCATCCAGCCTCAACTTCCGCCCAACTTGAATCCCAGAAACTGAACCATGCTGGGCCATGTCATGAAAGTATCAGTGACCTGTACCACCCACACTGGACCAGAGCACTTGTCAGGACTCAGTGCCCCTTGCTGGGGGGTGGGGGGGTGAGCAGGCAGCACTGAGCTTCCTCCCTGACAGTGTGAATGTCTTTAAAGAAAATGAGCTTTGCACTTAAAATTGCTAAAACTGGTCAGTAAGAGGGCTCAGTAGAAGCCAGGCAGTGGTGGCACATTCCTTTAATCCCAGCACTCAGGGGGCAGAGCCAGGCAGATCTCTGTGAGTTCAAGGCCAGCCTGGTCTACAGAGTGAGATGCAGGACAGGCACCAAAACTACACAGAGAAACCCTGTCTCGAAAAACCAAACAAACAAACAAATAAAAGAAGGCTCAGTAGGTAGATCCTTTCTGCAAAAGCTTGACAACCTGAGTCTGAACTCAACCCATGACACAGAAGAGAAGCATCTCCACAGAGTTGTCCTCTAACCTACATACACACGCTCATGTGTACACATCATATATAAATAAACTAACTTCTTTGATATGGGGGTTGGGAGAACAGTTATGATAGTAATTTTGTTATATGTATACACAGGGAGAAAACAGGGAGTATGTGAAATTAGTTTTTCCTATCTAAGATTGTTAGCCTGTCAGGGGACAATACTCTATAACCTTCTTCTTGTAAAACTCTGGTGTACATGCCTGTTGACTCTATCACACCCTTATCCTTCGTGCTAAACAGTAATGAGACAATGGCATCAGACTGCAAGGTCCAGCTCCCACCAATGGACTGAGACACAGTTACCATTTACCCTAGGGGAATAAAGGGGATTTTGTGCTCCCACGTTACACACCCTTTTTGCAAAAACAAATTCTCTTCCTGGATTTGCTCTGTGTGTGTGTGGGGGGGGGGGTGTATTTGTGCAATGCCAAGAATATTCTTTTTATCAAAATGATCCTGGCTTGAGCAGGTGAAGCCTGGGGAGCCAGACCCACCCTCTCTCCCTTCACATCTCCTCACCAGCCCACCACCAGCCCTGCAGGGGTACTAGCCACTCAGCCCCATGGAGACTCTTTCCTTGGGCCTCCTTCCTCTCCTTTTCCCCACAGGAGACATGGACTCCTCTGAGCTCCTGGAAGGCCAGCTTCATGGCCACTGGCCACCACCTCTGTCCTGGAATGTCTAGGCAGGTGGAGAAGAAGATGTCCAGTAGAGGGAACAGGTCATTTGCATTCAATGTCCTTCCAGACCAGTCTTGCCTAGACAGATCAGGACTTTCCACTATGACCCAAACCTCTGCCCCACTTACCCACCTCTCAGGAGGACACACACAAACACACAGATCCAGTGACCCTCAGGATTCTGGCCAGCAGAGCAGGCCTGGCCCTGCTGCCTCTGAGCCTGTGGTCTCAGCAGCAATGTCGCCCCAACCAGATGGTGTGCAACCAATACAGGTAACCCACAGCTACTTCCTCACCCCTCAGCTCACCTCTGAGGTTCATGGCAGGACCCTGGGTGGTTCAGTTTCTGGGCAGCAAGTCCTTAGGCACAGCCCAGACTGCAGGCACACAGCAGGACCAACCCTCAGGAGAGAAAACCCAGTCCTGAATACCTATGGGCGGGGACAAACCCTGGCAGTCTTCTGATTTGCCCAGATGTGTCTACAGGAGCCAGGTGTCCTCAGCCAGGTATTCCCACGGTCACAGGCAGTATCTCACCCACCTCTCAGATCCCAGGGACTGTGGATGCTTCCCCCTTCTGTCTACTCTAGTCTCCCTTTGCTGTGGTCCCCCGAATCTGTCCTGCTGACTTCTTTGGCTTAGGTTCCTTCCTAATCTATCAGTCTCCCCCAAGCTCTCCTCTCCTGACTGTTTTGTTCTAGAATATTCTGTCTCATCTTTCTGTCTCCCTTTCTCTCCCTCCCTTCACTTTCTCTTCTCTCTTCCTCCTCTCTCCTGCAAAACAAGTTTTTGTTTACAGAAGCAGAAACAGAGGTTAACCTAAAACCCACTACCTTGCATAATGAAGAGTTTTGTTAAAATTGTACAAAACCAGGTAATTATAAAAATTAACCCTTAACAGCCTTTGACATTTAGAAGTCCAATTCTGTTTTAAAGTTCTCTTAAGCACAAAATTTTAAACATGACATTAGTCATCACATTCCTCGTTGAGTTACACCCTGAGTAAAATTCTTGCCTCTGTGCTGGGAACCTGTTCATGTTAGGAATTAATGACCATTCACTAAACAATTGCTAAGTGGGAAATTATTATTTCTGGTTAAGGCATTGATGATGCAGGAACCATCCGTAATCAGCGGGCACAGGAGAACTATAGGCCCTCCAATGGCTGACTACACTGTTACTAGCCAGCAAGTGCCTGAGAATGAGAATGGGAACCATTTGGGTTTTTTCCCTTTCAGGGCCTTCTCCCTTTCTTCTGGAGCACACTAAGTTGTCTCTAATGTTTCCAAATGCTTCCATAGAAACAACTTTCCCCTAAAGTCAGTGACCTCCTTGTGCTAAATACAGCAGGTCAAACACTCTCCCATGCTGTAAACCCACCTTGACTAATAAATCCACCAGTTCCTCTAGCTTGGCAATAAATTTTTTTCTACTACAGAAAGATTCTGGGGGATCTGGGATCTTAGGTTTTTTAAGTTAATGTCAGCCATTGCTGTACCAGGGTGGTGCCAAGGGTGCTTCCTGCTGTTCCTAACCCTAAGCTTCTTATGAGGAGTAGGAAGAGAGAATTGCATGTTTTTCCCTACACACACAGGATGGAAGGGCCTGGGTCTATGCATACATGTGTTTTCTCCCTACTGGACCATCATAAACGTATATCCAGGGAACGGGGATGCCAAGATGCAGACTCTCAGGGATTGATGCATCTGACAAATAGACAAGCAAAGGTGTAAACTGTCACACATGCAAACCAAACAACTTCAACTGGGAAGTGAAGGCTGGGAGCTGGGAGACATTTGTGGCAAATTTGCATTTGCTCTTAAAGGGAGATCTAGAAATATATGCCATGAAAGAGCAGAAGGGAACACAGTCAAACAAAACAACGATGTTAGTCTACAACCCAATTCAGCCTTATATTAGTGGATCTTCACAGGCTTTCCTAGCATACACAAAGCCAGAGTTTGATTCCAGTACTACTTTGCAGGTAGAGGCAGGAGAATCAAGATTTCAAGGTCATCCCTGGCTACATAATGAGTCCAACACCAGCCTGAGATAAGAGACTCTGTCTGGGGAAGAAAGACTAATTTTAAAGTTTATGTGGGGAAGCAAAAGCCCCCAGGAAAGCTGACACAGTGATGAGGGATAAAGCCAGAGGAATCACACTACCTGAGACAGTATGGTATTTGAAAGACTAGACAAATAGATGAGTGGAGCAGAACAGAGAGCCCAGAAATAGACCCACAGATATCAGTCCACTGAACTTTTGCAAGGTGTAAGGCCAGTACAGTGGAGAAAGGACAGTGCTGATAAGCTGAATACCCACATGCAAACCAAAGAAGCAAGACACTGCCTAGCCTTCATAAAAGGTAATCAGTACAGCTCCCAGACTTATATGAATCCTAGAGGATAACTACAGGACAGCTCAAGAGGAATCGGAGATCATGAGCACTACCCTTCCCTAAAATCAAATTTTTCTGCTCTAACAAAGGAGCAAAGGAAAGACAAGTCATAGACTAATTGCAAAAGACATTATCTGATGAAGGACTATCATCCAGGTACATAAAAAATTCATCATTTTCCTTATTTTCTTTCAAACTGTCAAAAGTTTCAAATATAGGTTCATCAAATCCGTTGTGGTGAATCAGGATAATCAAATGCATTTATCTCCTTAAATTTGTAATATTGTCCACACCATGCTTTCAGAACTCCCAGTGATGCCAAGAGAGGCTATAGTAATTGTAGAAGCTTGGATAACTGTAGGTGTTGGAGAATTGAAAAGCTTATGCCAGATACTTAGAGAATCCATCCTTGTACTTTTGTTGCTCTAGAACCACTGGTACTAAAATCTGTTAGTCTAGAGTAACTGGATTTATATAATGAATCTTTCTCTATAGAAAGGGGATTTAGTAGAATGACTTGTAAGCTGTAGTTCAGCTAATACAAAAATGGTTGGCTGTGGATGGAAAGTCCAAGAATCCCATAGCTGCTCACTCTATGAGGCTGGATGTCTCAGCTGCTCTTCAATACATGCTGGAATCCCAAAGAACTAGGCTCCTATGCCAGTGGAGGAATGGACTTGCTAGCAATGTGAGGTTAAATGGGCAAAGACCAAAAGCTTCCTACACTCATGTCCTTACATAGGCTTCCAGTAGGAGGCCTGAGCCAAATTAGATCTTCATTAAAGGTTTGTCTTCTCCCAGCTCAAATGATCTGGATTAAAAATGTGTCTTCCTACCTCAAGATCCAGATTAGAAGTGGATCTTCCTATTTCAAATTAAGCAAAAATTCCTCACAGGTGTGCCCTCCATTATGGGGTTTTAGTTCCAAATGTAGTCAAGTTGACAACCAAGAATACCCAGCATATCATGTTTTCACAAGAATGTCTGCCACAAAAGGCTGTATGAATTTGGTATGTCTTTATGACTTCTTTATTTTAGTATCTCAGAACTCTTTGTTTTCACCTCAAGGGGAACCAAGACCAATCAAAATGGAGGATGGAGACAGAGTAGGCAACTTTTATAGTCAAAAAGTAGAAGCACGTTGGATACCACTTGTTGGAGCCAGCCAACGGGTCAACTGAGTAGAGAGTGGAGGCGTGAAGATGAAGGAAAGACAGAGGAGACAGAACAGAGTCAGGAGGACTGTCAGTGAAACTACCATCCTGAGTTTATTTCTGAACCTGCTTATATACAAACTAAAGGCAGAAGCAGAACAATGCACAGCACAGGCAATCAGACATTATCTTAAGAAAGAACCATATCCCTATTCTGTCTTTGAATCAAGGAACAGTCAATTCTGTTATCTCATTGTTACCTCCTGCAAGTGCCAGCATCCTGCCTAGAATTTGTGCACTTAGATAAATAATATATTCTTTTTCATAGGCTAATTGAGACATTCTCACAGCTCCTATTCTTTCCAATGAACTTAATCTGAACATTCTCATAGCTCCCAAAGAGCTGGAGCAAACAAGTTGGAACTCTTTCGACTAGTAAATCAGAATGGACTCCAGATTCAAACTGAGTCACTATGGGCTCCCACCATGGGCTTCCACACTCATGCCTTTTCAGCCTGAGGATTTCATAAAGGTAAGAACTAGTGGCTGGCTGCTCTGCTTCCCTGATATTTCAGCTTTCACCCTGATATTTGACCCCTGGTTTTTATTAATAACACAAGTTAGGACTCATGCAACATCTGGTGTCAAACTCTTGTGGCATGAATTCACAAAAAAAGCTGCTTGCCTGTGGTTTTACAGCCATCAGCACAGGCCAGATCTACATGTTGCCAGAGTTACTACCCCACTGGCTAGATTTTCCTTTGCTTCCCCAAGCGCTCTGAGGTAGTCTGGGATTTTTCTTCTGTTGTAGCCTCTCTGAAGCAGACTCTACAGGCTTTTGGGCTCCAAAAGCTGCAGGAGTTAGCCACTTTCCACATTCCCCCATGCAAATGGCTGGTTCTTTAGCTTCTTTCCTCTACCTTTCCCTGAACCTCTCCTTGTGCTGCTGCTACACTATATAGCTGCCTAACTTCACTGTCAACTGAATCATCATTGTCAACAGATTTGGTGAGTCATTTGGGGCTTCTTAAAAGGAGGAAATAGTTAAAAAAAAAAGACAGAGAATTTTTTTCCCACATTAAAAAATGGGAAATATTTTTACAATGGAAGGAGTTAGGTCTCTGTTTGATAATATGCTACATGGTTTGAAAATGGAGCAATTAAATGAGAGGATAATTAATTTAGATGGGATTTATGTGATGTCAATTATAAATATTATTTGTTTGAACATTTTTGTTTTATCATTAAAAGAGTTTGTCAACATGAGTGTCAAGATAAAAGTTTTAGAAAAACTTATTAAAACATGTCATAGAGCTATTCAGAACCAAACAGAAGAATTTAAAGGAGAACCAATCTCAGCTTTGCATTATAAGGTTACAGAGAAACAGCCAACTTTAATTTATCCAGTAATTTTTAGGAACTGCCAAATGATATATATCCCCAAGGCTTTGTAAGAGCTGAATGGACTCCTTTGTAAATGTTATATTTTAGAAGATTCAATAAATGATAGTCTCATATGGCATGCATTCACCTTCTGTGAAGCAAATCTTAAACTCATGGTCAACTTGTAATAGAATTATCCCTCAAGACTGGAGAGATTTGGTCAGAGCAGTTTTGGATGCTGGTACTCAATTACAATGGAGGACTTGGTGGAAAGATGAGGCTAAGATCATTGAAAAATGAAGTAGGGCTAGAGGTATGGAAATCTCCCAAGACTAACTTCTTGGAGAGGGAGATTATGCTAATGTAGAAAGGCAATCTTTATCTGAAGACCACACCCTAGCTTTATGACACACAGCAGCCTTGAATGCTTGGGACAGATTTAAAGAAGTCTGAAAGAAAATTGATTCATTTAGAAAGTTATACAGGGTCCCAATGAAACCTTCACTGATTTCTTACAACGATTGACTTCAGCAGTAAATAGAATGATACCAAATTCAGAAGCAAGACATCTAGTAATTGAAACTCTGGCTTTTGAACATGCTAATGTACAATGCAATGGGTAATTAGGCCATTAAAGGCAAGATCTGCACCCTTTGAGGAATGAATTTAAGAAACAATCAATACTGAATCTTATAACCATGTTGATGCTTGGATAGGAGAGGTGATTTCCGGAGGTTTTAAGAAATATTGAAATGTCAAATGTTTCAATTGCAGTAAACAAGGTCACCTAAAAAATGACTGTAAACAGGGCATTCCTAGAAACAATGTTTTTGTTAATAGTAATCACAACAGAATACCCCTAGCTTCTGGATTATGCAGAAGGTATGGGAAAGGCAGGCATTGAACTAGCAAATGTAGAGCAATAAGGGATAGACAAGGTAACCCTTTGTCATTAGGAAACACTGTGGTAGGCCTCTTGCTTGCCCTCATGCCAAATTCAGTTCACTCATGACCTGTCATCATGGAGGAAACTCCTTCCCAGAACAATTAAAGAACCTAATGCCTATTGTAAGAAACCATACTGCTCTGGATGATAGAACAGCTATAGAGGAGAAAACAAAAATTCAGGAGAAACTATAAAGCAAATATTTTGGCAAACTTCTATAAATGAACAAAGACCAAAGTTAAAAGTATAAATAAATGACATTGTCATAGAAGGTCTTGTAGACACAGGTGTGAATGTAACAATACTTGAAACAGAATCTTGGCATTCAAATTGGCCTCTTCAGGAGGTAAGTGCTCAGCTTTTAGGGATTGGAATATGTTATCTCAGATAAAATAGAGTATGAGATCGGTTGAATGTATAGGGCCAGAAGCACAGAAAGGAACACTAAAGCCATATGTGGCTAACATAGCAATAAATTTTTAGTGACAGTATTTGTTACAGCAATGGAAATAACATTAACATTTCTCCAGATTAACACTCCTCCAATCTCAGAAACAAACCATGAACTAGCATATGTTTCTGAGAAAAAATATTAGAAGGTATCATAAACAACAGTCATCAACCATTCAAGTTGTACAAGAACAGGGTACAGTAGGTGCTGATTGTTCAAAGGTACCAACAGCCCTGCCTTTAAAATGGTTAGCAGACAAGCATGTATGGGTTCAGCAATGGCCTTCAACATCAGAAAAATTACAGAACTTAGAGTAGCTGGTACAGGAGCAGTTAAATGCTCAGTATATTGAACAATCAACGAGCCCTTGGAATTATCCTGTATTTGTTATAAAAAAGGAAATTTGGAAAATGAAGAATGGCAACAGATCTAAGAGCTCTTAATATGGTGATTTAGCCAATGGGCTCTCTACAGTCTGGAATTCCTTGGTCTTCTCTGTTATTTAAAGAATGGCCTCTTATAGTTATTGATTTAAAAGACTGTTTCTTCATTCTACCTTTACAAGAAAAAGACAGAGCAAAATTTACCTTCATGGTGCCTAATTATAATAATTCTCAGCCTGTTAAGAGATATCAATGGAAGGTTTTCCCACAGGGAATTTTAAATAGATCCATCCTGTGCCAATATTTTGTACAACAGTCATTGGAAATGATACATAAGCAATTTCCTGAATCTATAATTTATCTAGGGAAGAACTCTGCAGATTTGCCCAGATGTGTCTACAGGAACCAGATGTCCTCAGCCAGGTATCCCCATGGACACAGGCAGTATCTCACCCACACCTCAGATTTCAGGGACTGTGGATACTTCCCCCTCTGTCTACTCTAGCCTCCCTTTGCTGTGTTCCCCCAAATCTGTCCTGACTATCTTCTTCAGCTTAGGTTCCTTCCTACTTTACCAAACCTTCCCCAAGCTCTCCTCACCTGACTATTTTGTTTTAGAATATTCTCTCTCTCATTTTTCTCCATCCTCTTTCTCTTTCTCCCTTTTCTCTCATCTCTATCTCCCTTTCTCTCCCTCTCTTCCTTCTCTTCTCTCTCCCATCTCTTTCATTTCTCCTTCCCCTCCCTCTCATGTCTTCCTCTACTTCCTCTTCCTCTCATCTCTTTCCCTCTTCTCTTTCATCTCCTTCATCTTTTTATCTATCTATCTCTATATTTTTATAACTAGGCAGTATGTCCTGTATCCTAGACTGGCCTAAACACACTCTGTAGGACAGCATTTAACCTCATCTGCTTCCACTTCCTAAATGCTGTGATCACAGGCATGTAGCACCACCCCAAGTTTATCCAGAACTGGAGCTGAAACCCATGCCCCCAACCCTCCTTCTCCTGACTCCAACATGGCATCATTTTACTATACTGAGTACTGGATTTTTCCCAGGGGCCTGCCCTGAGAAAATCATTCCCAGAGTCCTGGGGAAGATGCTACATCCAGCATGAGGCTATCCAAGGGAAAAGAATCTAAGTACACCATGCTCTTTCGTCTGTTTACTTTATTTCTCTATATCAAACTTCTATCTATACAGCTTCAGTTCCATCCGCACACTCAGGTCCTCTCTGTACCGAGTTTTCTTGTCCTCTCATAGCCCTAATAATAACTAAGCTCTTATGCTTTCGATCTCATCTTTGTCCTCTGTTCCTTCACCCTCCATCTTTCCTTCTTCTCCTCCTGATCGGACCCAATCCACCTACAATCTACAAAAAAAACTTTTCCTTGCTCTTCATTCCTTAGCCTGAGCCACACTCTACAAAAGATCTGCCTTCCTCTCTCTCTGGCCATGTGACTCTCTTCTGCCAGGAATTCTGCCCCAGCCTTCACTCACACCTGGATATGAAAAAAAAACAAAAACAAAAAAAACAAAAAAAACAAACGTTTTTTGAGTCAAATGCTCTAGAATGCCATTTGGCCAGTCTGGGGAGGGAAAGTCTGAGCTTCATTTGCACAAGTAACAAAACTGTGCATCTACAGTCTTTCTGTCTCCTAGATTCTGTAGGGGTGTTACCTAGCAGATCATCAGTAGGTCTGAGAAGCTTATACTTTTTTGCCTTATGACTTAGTAGTATATGAGCACACAAGGATTTCATAGCAGAAGACAGCTGATATATTAAAAAGCTGAATACCACCAAATATTCCCTGATAAATGGCTTCCCTCTAGAAAAATTCCTTGACTTTTCTAGGTATAGCTTTAATATATACAGCTGAACTTCTATAATATATTCTTTTTTAAATTTATTTTATAATTTAAGTTAATTTTACATATCAGCCACAAATTCCCCTGTCCTCCCTCCTCCAGCCCCTCATCCCTGCATCTATAATATATTCGTATGGCTTGCAGCAGCTAAGCACCTTGAATGCACATCCACTAAACAACCCACAGGTCAGTGATATTTTTCACACCTTTCAATTAAATCTGGATGGAGAACTCCTGGTCTAGGCAATCCTGACACACTGGATTCTAAAGGTTTTGACAAAGGGAGATATCAAGGCAGGCTTCTATGACCCAGGTCATCAGGAGAAAGAGTATGTCCTCTGCTGTGGTCTCCATTCAGGATCATGCTATAAGAGCAAAAGCCAAATGAGAACTCTTCTGTGTCACCTGTGCTTGAACCCCACACATAACCTAACTCAGAATGATCAGTGGCCTAAACACTGAAGATAAACTGTCTCATTCTTTCTGGTTTGCTTTGGTTTTCAGCATTTGTTGTTGGTGTTGACTATTGTTGGTTGTTTTGTTTGTTTTGAGACTGGGCCTCACTATGTGTCCCTGGGTGTCCTGGACTTCAACATGTAGACCATGCTGGCCTTAAACTCACAGAGATATTCCTGTCTCCACTCCCAAGTGCTGGAAAATCATGTCAACTTGATTTTGAAGAACCTAATGTGAACCAAAGTTCCCAAAGAAGCTAAACCCTCCAAGTATCTTCTACAAGAATGATGAACTGATTATGAGACATTGGAATGCTGCTGGTCCAGAATCTAATTACAATTTACTTTGGGGCTCTCCTCACCTTCGTTAATAGACATTACATGCCCATCCTGTGTCTGACCTAACATCTTTGTGACTAGCAAGTAAAAAAAAGAAAAAAACCTTTTAAAATGTATTAACCTAACACACCATTCTTTCTCCCAACCACAAAGCTAAAATGTTACCAGATAGTATGCAAGGCTTGCAGCAGAGATTTCCCCACTGTGCTTTTACTCACCCATCTGATATTTGAAAGTGTCTTGATTGGTGGCTTTCTTTGTTCTGTTACTATAAAACCTACACCAAACTGTTGCCACATCAGTACATGAAATCTGGGGTACCTCAAGTCTGTGTTCCTGGGCTGTGGTCTCTCATATTGGGCTCCAGAATAAATTGTCTCTTCCCCTTTGAGGCAAGAGCCATTTTTTTTTAATGTTAAAACAAGGAAACAAACCTCTGGGCATTTCAGGAAGCTTTGACTCAGGAGGGAAGACCTACCCTGGATATGGGTGGCACTCTCCCTAGGCTGAGGTATGAGTACCAACAGTGTTCCCCTCTCTCTGCTTCCTGACTGTGGATGCAGTGTGACCAGCAATCTCAGGCTCCTGCCACCATGCCTTCCCTGCCCATCTTCCACCAGCCTTGGACTTGCCCTTTGGTTTGTTCTCAACCCCCACAGCACACCTGCACAGGTTTGGGCCTGTGGGGTGCTCTAAACACACTCAGAAAAACAAGACCTTCTTTCCCCTCATTCCTCCTGGGTAAAGCCTTGGAGATTGACAGAGGGAGATGGACTCCAAGTGTGTCCAGAACATGACAAACAGAACGTCTCTGGCTGTTTCAAGGGAGAAGCAAGACCACAATTCAGCTATATCTAAAAGGCTACTCTCCATTCATCTCTCAACCAGTCTCCCAGGTCCACCACATCTCCAAAGCTCTTGTATGACAGGCGCCTCCGAAGGCCCTCATTCTACCCATATCTCTGGTTCATTCTTTAATCAAAGAAATTCACACATATCACTTTAGAGATCAGCACTCTTCATGAACATTGGCTCTTGTCCCAGCTCTGAGGCTCTGAGTTACACACCCTAGAAATGGTTATTTTATTTTCCTGGTTATCCTAATACTTGCATCCACATTTTAATAACTTGCAAAGTATCTATTCTTTTCCTTATTTCTGCACTTCTGAATAGTGATCACCATCAAATTGGAAACAGTGTTCCTTGAAACATGTTGCTATTGCCTGAATGACAAGCAGAGATCATATAGTGGCTGCTTCTATCAGAATGTCAAGGGTGTATCTCTTATTCCATGCCATATCGGGTGGAGGGTATGCACACGTGTGTATAAGTGCAAATGCCTACCCACATGTCCAGAGGCCAGAAAAGAATGTCCAGAATCCTGCTCTATCGTTCTCCACCTTAATCCCTTGAGGCAGGATCTCTCACTGAACTTGGATCTAGGCTGGCAGCCATTCTAGGCCCTAGCAATTCTCTTGTCTCTGCCCTCCACTGAGCTGAGGATTTGAACTCAGGTCCTCCCTCATGTTTGACAGCCAGAGCTCTTACTATTTAAATCATATCCTGAGCCCTCATTCCACATTTTAGTTTAATATTATGTACTGAAATATGAAAATACAAATACATTTCACAGCTGAGACACAGAGGTCATTTTGTGATAGTTCTGTACACACATCTGTAAAATACACCTGTCAGTCATGGAATTAATAGTTTTTAATATTTAATTCTCTTTGTTTTTATTGAGACAGGGTCTCACTATGTAGCTTTGGCTGTCCTGGAACTTACTATGTAGACTAGGCTGGCCTTGTACTCATAGAAATCTACCTGCCTCGCCGGGCGGTGGTGGCGCATGCCTTTAATCCCAGCACTTGGGAGGCAGAGCCAGGCGGATCTCTGTGAGTTCAAGGCCAGTCTGGGCTACCAAGTGAGTCCCAGGAAAGGCGCAAAGCTACACAGAGAAACCCTGTCTCGAAAAACCAAAAAAAAAAAAAAAAAAAAAGAAATCTACCTGCCTCTACCTCCCAAATGCTGGGATTAGAGCATGTCACTACACCTGGATCATATTTAATTTTCTATGCATTTATTATGAACTCACCCAAAAAGTCACTGCCAGGAGAGTAAATATCATCTAATTAGATTAAACCCATGGAAAAAATCAGTCAGGAACTCCAATCTCTTCAAAATGTCCTTCTGGAACCTTCTTTCCCTTCTTTGGAGGGCAAAGCACTGAGATGTTTGCTAGTCATCAGCCCTGCTACCTTCCTCCTAAGTGAGGTTCTGTTCCTGGACCCCAGACAGAATTGACTCCAGTCATCCCCTCTGGCTGCCCTGCAGTCAATCCCTTCTCCATTCTAGGAGAGTTCCTCACCTAATGAGTCACATGGCCCTAGGCTGGAAAAGCAGCAAATGTCAAGCCCTTTTACCATACTCCATTAATGCATTATTCCAGATCTGTCAACCAGTCCCTCCAAAATAAAACTAATCCTGGTGACAGTGAGTGCCTTTGTTTCACTTTTGGACTTTGTTCATTGGGCATGCTTCTGGTGGCATGGCACATGCTTTGAAAGTGAGATGGGTAGATTTTCCTCAGACTACCTAAAACTAGGCACAGTTCCATCCCCCTCCCTACAATGAGTACATGGGTGAGTACATGGGTGTTTTTGGTGATTCCTTGCAGGCTTTACAGCAGGCAGGGGGCGGGGGGGGGGGGTGATGATCCACAAAGTGACAAGATTGAAACTTGGCTCAGCCCAATTTTATTGTAACCAGTGCTGGACCAGGACTTCTAGAGTCTGGCCCAGATCATTTTACTTTAGCCATATTTAAGCACAGCAGAGCTTTTGAAAAAGTATTCAGATAACAAGTAACTCAGTCCCAAGGGCACAACAATTTAAAACATGTTTACACTGAGATTTCTTACAAAGTACATCTGGCTTCTTTTACAAGAATGGGTACTGTTGACTCAGAGATCATGGCCAAGATTTAGTGCACTAAACTAGGAAGTTTGACTGAGGTAAACATAATACCTATGGATGTCCAGATGGCCTGACCCTAAGATAACATAGAAGTCACGTAGGCTGTTGTAAGGTACAAGTGACCTCACTCCTAAGAGTGGTTTTATGGTCTTAAAGCAATGCTCAAGACTTAGGGGGATAAGTCTGGGATAAGTAAAAACATAAATTCTGGGAGCTACTGGCAGAGCCTGTCTCATCAGACAGCAAAGGATCTCCAGGTTGTAAAAGGACATCATTCCTAGCATTCCAGGAAGGGCAGCTATGCACCTCATTCCTTTGAAGAGGTAAGCTGTGTGTTTAACTTTCCTGGTTTCTCCAGTGCTTGTCTGTGTGCACAAGGCTCTTTGCTCTCTATAGGTGTCCTTAAAGTACTGTTGGGTTTCTTACCACAGCAGCGAGGAGAGTAACTAACACACTTGCCTTTCTGCAATAATCCAGTTGGGCACCATGATGGTTTCTCCTCATTGTCAACTTGCCTGAATTTTTTAATCACTATGGAAACAAACCTCTAGGTGTATCTGTGAAGATGTTTCCACAGGGGCTTAACAGAGGAGAGAAGACCCACTCTTCATGTGGGCACCACCATCCCATTGGTTGGATTTTGGATTGAATACAAAGATTTAAGTGAGCTGGACACCAGCATGCATCTCTTTGTGCTTCCAGACTGTGGATACCATGTGATCAGCTTCCTGCTGTCATGTCTTCCTGGCCATGATGGACAGTACCCTCAAACCACAAGCCCAAATAAGCTTTTCCTACTTCATGGTGGGAGTACCATTCAGCCCATAAAACTCAGTGGATAGATAGCACCACCCACCAAAATGAAAACAAAGACCAAATCCATTAAAGTTCATATTATACAAAAGTCTTACTTTTTGGTTTCTGTAGTTCTGATTCTGGCTAAATACTCTTGCTAACTGGGTTTTAGTGCTTAAAAGCTCACCCTGAGAAAGGCTCAGTGATACACTGGGATCCTGAATCCCCAGGGTAGTTGCTGGCTGGCTAATGAAGACTTTCCATTGGCTTAAATCCATGTCTGAGCAGTATTCTCTAGTGAATGTCCCACAATATTTCTAGAGGGCTCATCATGATCTCAGAGATCAGGCCTTGAGACACTTGGGGTCTCAAAGCCCCTTTGAGCAATGAAGAGTGAAAGGGAATCCCAGGAGGTACACAACCTGAGATATTCCAGATCCCCATGGCTCCATTTGATCGATTGCAGCCTAACTCTTTGAAGAGTATCCAAAAGGATACAAATTAGGAAGTCACCTGGTCTGTCACCTCCAGAGGTAAGTCTGGTTAAAGTGTCTTCTGTTTGGACACATAGGAGAGGTTGGATGTGGCCAATAATGGAGTGTCCAGGAACCGTGTCAAGCACCACTGAATTCCCCTAGTCTCTTCAGGTATATGAATATGTGGTGACCACCCCTGTTGTCTTTACTGTCTGTCTCTGTGTATCTGTCTGTCTGTGTCTGTTCCATGTTTTTCTGTAAGTTCTCTGTCCCTATATTGACAAGTGACTTTCCCTGGTGTGGGAACCCCCTGACTCAAGACCTGTGACCACTCCTGTTGGGGATCCAAATTATTTTCTCTGTTCCAGGTTGTCCGGAGGGAACCCCTCCCTGCCAAAAATGAAAAACAAACCTCCACTTGTCCCACTCTAGGAGTGGAAACACATCCTTGTTTTGTTGCTTGACTCCTGCTCATGGTCAGGGTTGGTCCCTGTTGAAGGTGGATAGGGGCTTGGCCTCTCATCCAGGACCTCTGTCACTTAAACATAATGCACACAAGGAAGGGAAAATAGTTCCCCAAGCATTGCAAGCTCTCTGTTCCTCTCCCTGCCTACCCTAAGCAGCCTTGTGGAAAGGTGAAAGTTCCCTTGGACTGAGCCCAAAAGAAAAGAAAAAGTTGCACTCCTTTTTCTTTCATAATTTATATTATCTTGTCAACCACTGATCCATATTATTGAAAAACTCAAAACTGACCATTCTCTGAAAAAAAAAAAAGAAAGAAAAACCACTCCTGGGAGGGTGAAAACACTGCCTGACGTGGCAACCTGGGGAAAATTGGTTTTCCCTTCTGTTCAATAGTGACCAAGGAGGTATTTTTCTCTAGGTCCTTTTCAGAAAGATTAAAGACAGCTACTAAAAAGATTTCCTTTGTCACCCAGTAAGCCCCAGATATTAGAAAAAGGTTATAAAATATTAAGAAAATTTTAAAATGAGTAGGTCCCAGTTGCTGGAGGTAGCTCCAAAGATATTTAACAACAGAGAATTGATTGGAACAAGATCTTCCTTAAAGTGAAACTTACTTTCATCTTTTCTGATAATGAGACACAGACTGACAGACACACAGCAAAATTTCAGTGTCTTACCCTCTGTCAGAAGAATACCTCCTAGCTGAAAGTTCTGCCTCCAATCAAAAGATGCAGTGGGACTATCTGTAAAATTGACAACAATGATTCCTGAAGTATAGACAGAAACTAAGTCCCCAAGACTGGCCCAACACCAAACTCCTATAATTATTCAACAAACCAGTTCAGCTACCTCCATGAAAATTAAACAATACCTAATGACCTTGAAAACAAAAGAAGAAATTGCAGCCGAGTAGTAGAAGCACACGCCTTTAATCCTAGCACTTGGGAGGCAGAGGCAGGTGGATCTCTATGAGTTCGAGGCCAGCCTGGTCTACAGAGTGAGATCCAGGACAGGATCCAAAACTACACAGAGAAACCCTGTCTCAAAAAAACAATGGAGGAGAGGGAAGCCAAGGAGGGGGAGGAGGAGAAGAAATTGCAGTCCATATTAGCTAACATGAATAGAGACAGGCATGCTGGTGACCTGCCAGTCTCCCTGGAATACACCTCCTCTCCCTATGAAGAAACCTTGGATCTCCGATTCTCATGAGTGTAAGGATTTGGTCCTTATTTACGTCCTTTAATTACGTCATCAGCCTTTGCCGCTGGCTTCCCAACCTAAAAAGTGGGTGGGCCCTCTGTGGGCTCTCTGTCCCTTCTCCTTTCTGCTCCTTCCCCCATCAGTCCTCCTCTCTCCCTCTCCCCTCCATGTCTCTCTCTCTCTCTCTCTCTCTCTCTCTCTCCCCCCCCCCCCCAATAAAGCTCTGAAAAGGTAACCATGGCTATGATTCTTTTAATCAGCACACTCCTCCGCCGGCATGGCCGCCACGGGCTGCGACCAGCGACGAGGGGCAGCACCGCGGCATAACCAACATTGGTGCCATGACTCAGATACACCTCCGAACACCGAGGACCTGCTGACGACTGCTGCTGCTTGCCGCCTCTTTCCCCATCCAGTGAGACCACAAGCGCGCGCGCATCCCTTGCTGCCTCCGCTGGACCCCCAAACCACTACCGCCATGATTCTTCACCACAGTAAGTCCGCTGTTCTCGTGGCTGTAGTCTGAGCTTTATTCTTTGTGATGGACACCCCGGGGGTTGTCCTCAGGCTGTACTGGCAACGGCACATTTTCGTTTCTGACGAGAAAGAAAATGCTGTCTTGGTCTATCAGGTGGACCAACTGCAGTACAGCCGCAGCCCTCACGAGATCCCTTGATGAAGAGGACTCGTGAGCTGAGCTGGTTCATGGATCTCTCTCCACTCTTTGGGGATGCCCAAGATTGTAGTCTGATCATGGTTTGTTATTTTAATTTTTTTATTTTTTCTCTCGGCTACAGTCATGGGACAAAGGGGTGGATACATTGGCGGATAGGGGCGGGCACCGGTAAACCTGGCTACATAACAGAGTCACGGGAACTTCTGCCAGAGAACGGGCAAATAAGAGTTACTTTATCTCCAAGCTTTCTGCTAAAGTTCTGAAACCCTTCTCCTTCCCCACTTCTTTTTTTTTTAAGCTATTATCTTTTTTATTTATTTATTTATTTTTTATTTTGCAATACAATTCAGTTCTACATATCAGCCACAGATTCCCTTGTTCTCCCCCCTCCCGCTTCCCTTACCTTCCCCCCAGCCTTCCCCATTTCTGCGTCTCCACGTTCAACCTTTTCTGTCTGACTTCCACCAGCGGTGGGCGGGCTCAAGTGGGCGGGCTTAGGCGGCTTCTACGACTCACCCTAACTCACCTTAACTCCACCCACTCATTCTCAAACTGCCTTGAGAAGCACAGACGGGTCTGGAAGTGGCTAAGATCCATGCAAATAAGTTTACAGTAGTCAGGATGGCTCAGCCAAGAAATTCAGCTTATAGCCTCAGATAAGTTTTCTGAAAAGTATTGGTTTATAGTCTGCCTATTGGCAGATCTTCCAAAAGCTGTCCTTAAGCTACCAATCATCAGAAAAAATAAATAAATAAAATTCCGGACATAGAGCAAAATCTGTCTTTTGTTTCCCAGACCTCCCCGACTAAAACTTAAGCATCTGGAGAGCAAGGCACCTGACCCCACAGGCAAAAGAGTCATCTGTGGCATTTAAGGTGTGCCAGGGAAAAGATAAAAGTCCGAAAACAAAATTGCCAAGTGCTGGCACTCCCTGACTCCCAAAAGCTGTTGGGTCCCTGTTTTAAGTGAGGAAAAGGCCACGGGCTAGTGAATGCCCTGCCAGGCCATCAACAGCCTTGTTAAAAGTGCCTCCTAGAAAGACAAAGAGTCAGCTGACTGCCCCCAGGCACCAAGATGCATGGGTATATCAAGCTAAGACCTCAAGCAGACCTAGGCTTGGCTACAGACATGGCAGGGAACCCAGAACGCAGCAGGGAAGCAATCCGATTCTTTCCTTCTAGACACCAGAACCACTGAGATCCAATTCTTTCCTTCTGGACACCAGAGCCACTGACTCAGTCCTGGGAGTTTTGGGATGTCACCTCTCCTTTATTGTCGGGTACAGAGGACAGCCTTACCACCTCACCTGATTTAATTGCACTTTCAGAGTTACTTAATGAAAAAAGATTTCCACCTAAAATAAGAGCTCATTGCTTCACTCCAGATCCACTGCCTGTGTTTCTCACATGCATACAGACAGGGCCCTGATCTTTGCCTTGTCTCTAATTCCAAAAAAAAAAAAAAATTCTCATGTACCACAAGCTTTTCTCTTCCCAGTTCCCTGTTCTAACTCACTGTTCAGCTAATGGTAGAGGACCACCACAGAACCGGAGTCCAGAGATCATCAAATAAGAAACTGTAATAGCTAAAAAGTATTTACACCCCCAGACCCAAAAGCGTCTAGGCGCTACAAAAAGACTTTAATGTAAACATCTATTACTATGAGATGCTTTTAACAATTGATCACCTGTCTCCTAGATGCTGAACCAGTAAAGGAAACAGGTACTTTAAAATAATCTGTCTCTGATAAAGCTTAACTTGTTTCAAAATCCATAGGGACAGGCCGGATCTACCTCAGATAAATGTCAACATAAAATAATAATGATTCTTTTATCTCTCTAAGTTTTTTTCTGTGTCACCAGCATCTTGTCAAACAGAAAGTTCCCAGCCACAGCCAAGAGGGATACATGTCTCCAGAGCAAACAGATGACAGACAGCATCCCACAACGCCTGTCTACCTTGGAAGACTCCCCTTCTCCATTCCCCCAAGAGCCAACCAACGTCTAAAAGTCAGCTGGAAGCAGTTTTTGAGAGGAACGACGCCCCTAGTCCCATCTACCTACTTTTTTTATAATAAGGGAAAGTCTGGGATGTAAGGATTTAGTCCTTATTTACGTCCTTTAATTACATCATCAGCCTTCGCTGCTGGCTTCCCAGCCTAAAAAGTGGGTGGGCCCTCTGTGGGCTCTCTGTCCCCTCTCCTTTCCGCTCCTTCCCCCCGTCGGTCCCCCTCTCTCCCTCTACCCCCCTTCTCTCTCTCTCTCTCTCTCTCTCTCTCTCTGTCTCTCCCCCCCCAATAAAGCTCTGAAAAGGTAACCATGGCTATGATTCTTTTAATCAGCACACTCCTCCGGCGGCATGGCCACCACAGGCAGCGACCAGCCACGAGGGGCAGCGCTGCGGCATAACCAACAACGAGTCCAGTACTTTCAGAGAAACAGGTGTATACTCTCTTGGACCTGAAAGATGCATTCCTCAGCCTCCCATTGGCAGGAGCAAACCAACCCATCTTTGCTTTTAAATGGACAGACACAGAGGGAGGCTAAAGCAGGCAACTTACATGGAAAAGGTTGCCACAAATATTTTAAATTCTCTAACCTTTTTTGATAAGACACTAAATGCTGACATCCTGCTCTTCTGTGAGAGGTTTCCCTGGAAAATAGATTATAAAAAGGGCCACTGAGGGACTGCTGCCAGAGTTACAGACCTTGGGCTACAATATGTCAACTAAGGAAGCCCAACTATCAGAGGCTTCGTATCTTGGCTACCAGCTGAGGGGAGGCAAAAAGAGCCCATCTCAGAGTAGGATTACTGACATCATCCTTCAGATCCCAACTCCCAAAACTAAGAGGCAGGTTCAAGGGTTCCTAGGTATAGCTAAGTATCACTGCCTCTGGATACCAGAGTTAGCAAGGCCTCCATACACCAACACAAAGTGGGGCACTGAGCCCTAATGTGGACGGAGACTAAACACAAGACATTTGAGGTTTCAAAATCAGCTCTACTTCAGCTCCGGCCCTAATACTTCCAGATGTCTCAAAACCTTCTTATCTGTCCACAAAAGACATTGCAGAGGGGTTTTAATCCATACTTTGGGGCCATGGAAACACTCTGTGACATACATACCTGTCCAAATGACTGGACCCTGTAGCCGCAGGATGGCCCACCTGTCTAAGAGCTATGGTGGCTACTTTTGTTAGAAAACCAACCAAGTTAACTCTGGATCAGGATCTTATACCCATAGCACCCCATGACAGGGTTGGGGCTCTCTTCAGAGGAACAGTACAACACTGGCTGTCTAATGACTGTGTGACCCAGTACCAGGCCCTAATCCTAGACCAACCTCAAGTCTGGTTTGAGAAACCGACTGCCACCTCTCCTCTTACCCTCTTGCCTAGTGACAATCCTCAGGTGCTTGTCTGTGACCATCACAAAATGAGAGATGAAAACAGTACTTTGGAGTTGCAGAAGTTACTTTAACTCCAGCATTTTGGGCCCAAGCCAGGCACACACCCCCACACCCCACACCCCATCTTGAGTAGCTGTTGCCCTGCTTGCTGACTTTGACCAGATGTTCTCCATATTCTAATTCCCTGCTGGTTTCCTTCCTCCTGACTGCTTAGGGAGGTTCACTGTTTGTGTATCCTGCATTTGGTGTAAACAGCTAGAATGCAAGAGTGTAAAACATCTGTAGCAAACTTCTGCCCTCTGGGGTTCTCCCATTGTGCTGTAAGCCTGTATTTAAGGTTTCCTCCCTCCTTCAATAAATGGCATTCTGCTGAGACCAATGACCTGCTGTTCTTGTCTCTTTTTTTTTGATCCTCAGCCTCTCACTCGGACATGGTGAACTGGTAGTGGTAGCACAGGCATTGCTGCTACACCCAGGACCTCAGATGAGGAAAGTAAAGTCCACCATTTTATATATATATATATATATATGTGTGTGTGTGTGTGTGTGTGTGTGTGTGTGTGTGTGTGTGTGTGTGGACAGTCACTGTACTTTTACTACTGGCCTGTCCTCAGCATGATCAATTAAAAAAAAAAGGGACGTTAAAGAAAAAGATAAAGTCTTGACCCTCCTTGAGGCTGTTTGGCATCCCCTGTGGATTGCTATCCTCCACTGCTGGCCCACTGACCTGGATGTCCAACAAACAACATTGGCCCTAAGACCAGTGGAGCCTATTAATATTCTGATGACGTTCCCTGATGCAGTTCTGCCTGAGACTCCATGGTAAAGAAACCCACAGGTCGATGGAGGACACCAGAGGGAAAGACTATTCAACCAAAAACAATTGGCAGGATTCTGGTAATTGGCCTTCACCCAGATACTCATATGGGGGCCACAAAACTTTCTGAGTTTCTCAGACCATGGTATATTATACCTAAATGGGACAGCTTTGCATGGGCTATCTCAGCCTGATCCAGGGTTGTACTTAAGTAAATCCAAAACAGGTAGCCCTTACCCCCAGGATGGGGTTCAAATAAGAGACCAACATCCCAGAAGTCTCTGGAAAAACTGACTTTACCAAGATCCAGCCTTCCAGGGAAGGATACAAGTACCTGCCAGTTTTTATAGATACCTTTCTAGGTGGATAAAAACATTCCCCATCCAGAACGAAACTGCTCAAATAGTAGCTAAAAAGCTGTACCAGGAACTGGTCTACAAATTTGGCCTCCCCCTAGCAATGGGTTTAGACAATAGCTGCCTTTTGTAGTCAAAACTTTGCCATGCTTTAGACATAGAGTGAAAACTTCAGTGTCTATATGGACTTCAAAGTTCTGGGCAGGTAAAAATAATAATAATAATAATAATAATAATAATAATAATCAAGACTTTGAAAGAAACTCTAACAAAATTCTCATTAGAGTCCAGTGAAGGATGAAAAGACCTCCTTCCTATGCTGTGGGTCCACTGTACCCCATTTAGGAAGGGATTTACCCACTATGAGATTATGCTTGGAAGACCTCCCCTAACAGCTTCCTAGCTCAGAGAACACCTGTTGATTTCCCAACTGGAAATCAGAGTTGGCAGAACTCACTAACCATTCTTTTCTGAAGTTGCTACAGGCCCCTATGTTGGTTATTTGCAGCGCTCTTACCCTGTGAGAAACATGACAGAATCCACTAACAAGAGTTTTATTAAGATCAGGTAAAGAAACAGAGGTGCACAGGCCTCTTGAAAGACACATGAGTAAAGACGGAGCCAGGAATCATGGCACTGGCTTATAAAGGCTGGGCTGTGCCTGTGCACACAGGCCCATGTGGCTATTCCATGAATGCACGTAGATCACATGGTTGTGCTGTGCACTTTATGCAACCACGCAAAGCCATGGGGTCCTGGTCACACAAGACATTTTGACCTGGAAATGACTAGGCGGAGGTGACTAGGTTCTGCCAGGCATGTGCAACCATGCCCAACTGTGGGGGCCTGTTGTGAATCCATATCATCCCGGACCCTTGTTTTTTAAAAAATAAAAGAAAAAAAATGGCGGATGAGTAGGTATGGGGCGTCGTTTCTCTCAAAGACTGCTTCTGGCTGAATGGTGGGCATTGGTTGGCTCTTGGGGAAATGGGGAAGGTAGCTTCTGAAGTCCTGGGATGATGGTGGGAGTCCTGGTATGAAGTTCTGTTGTCCCTTGTTCTGCAGCTGTCCATCCTTCGTGGTGTGGCTGGGAATCTTTTGTCTGACAGGATACTGGTAACATAGAAAAAGCTTAGAGAGAAAAAATCATTATTATTTTATTTTTTGGAGTTGACATTTATCTGAGGTAGATCCAGCCTGTGCTGTTAAAAAGGTGGCTGTGAGAGAATTAATGATTACTATGGTGTTTTAGTACTCTGCTTAATTTTTTACCTGAGACAAGCTTTATTAGAGGTAGTTTATTTAAGGCACCTGTTCCCTTTATTAGTTTAGCACTCAGGAAATGCAGGTGATCAGTTACTGAGTATTTAACAATAATAGACTATTACATTACATTTTTCCTTACCGCCTGGACATTTCTGATGGTCCTTTTGCCTCCGGCTCTGTGTGGCCCTAGTTGGGAAAGGAAGGGGTGATACCTTATTCCTCTGGAATTGGTGACAATGCAGTGGATCCTGATGTCCTCTGGAGCTTGAGAGAATAAGGCCCTGTTTGTTTTACTGTATATGAAGAGATATTTTTTCTGGGATGGAGGTGAGATAAAAGGTTTTAGATGAGACAGGTGGATCCAGTGAGGAAAGCCCTCAAGTTTAGCAGCTGTAGGAGTCACAAGAATTACCTTGAAGGGTCCCTGCCACTTAGAGGAAAGGTGTGAAGGGCCCTGGCCTGGAGGAAAAAGAAGAACCTGATCCCCGATATGGACTGGAGGTGGACAATGACTGTCACATGGCTGAGGTAAAGAGTAGTCGGAAGCTCCATAGGATAGACCTTAGGTGACATAGCAGGGCAATTAACAGGCTATCTGGAACATTTGGAGGGTTGGATAGAAGACCTGGTGTTAGAACTGGCCTTCCATACATTAGTTCAAATGGAGACATTGAAAGAGGCTTTTTAGGAAGAGCCCTGAGCCTGAAAAGAACTAGAGGCAATAATCTTACCCAGTCGAGGTGAAGTTCCTGTGACATCTTAGTAAGAATAGTTTTTAAAGACTGGTTGGTACACTCCACCTTTCCTGAGGATTGAGGACAGTATGGGATATGAAAATGCCAAGGAATGTTAAGAGCCTTAGCTAGTGTCTGAGAAATCTGAGAGATGAACTCCAGACCATTGTCAGACTGAAGAGAAGCAGGAATCCCAAACTGAGGAATAATTTCTCAGAGAAGGAGGTTTGCAACTATCTAAGTCCGCTTATTAGAAATCAGGTATGCCTCCAACCAATTTGAAAATGAATCCACCATCACGAGGAGATATTTAACTTTCCTGATGGTGGGGATATGGGCAAAATCAAGCTGCCAGTCAGTCCCTGGAAGGGAACCTCTAGCCTAGTGGGTGGGAAAAGGCTGACTCCTGTACTTGGTATTGGGATCTGTTTTTTGGAAGATCTCACAAGAGGCAGTAATAGTTCTTAAGAACTGTAAGTCCTCAGAGGTGGGCTGCAGGTGAGCTTTTACTAATTGAGACAGAGCAAGATTATTAGGATGAAAGAACTGGTGTAGATGGGAAAGAATTTGCCTAGTGTCAGGAGTTCCCTGTGAGGGTGTAGGCTGTACTGTATGGATTCTCTGTGGTGGGTGAGGTGAGAATTGGCCCTGGAGGTCTGCTCTCCTGGCTGCCTGGTCAGCACAGTTGTTTCCCTTAGAGATGATGGAGCTATCGGTCTGATGAGACCGGCAGTGGACAATTTCTATAGCCTTATGGAGGTGGGAAGCCTCCAGCATGGCCATTATTTGGCCTGAGTTAGATGTGGATCCCCCTTTTGCTATGAGAAGGCCACGCTCCCTCCAAATAGCAGTGTGGGAAGAAGGATATGAAAAGCATATTTGGAGTCTGTGTAAACATTTAGAGATTGTCCCTGTGCCAATTGGAAGGCACAAGTGAAAGCTATAAGTTCAGTCTGTTGGTTAGTGGTGTGTGTGGGTAATGCCTGTGCCTCTATTATCTCAGTATCTGACACTATGACATAACCCGCTTTATGGGTCCCTTCATATAAAAAGGAGCTGCCATCTGTGTACCAGGTATAAGTAGCCTGAGGCAATGCACCCTCCTCTATGTGTGAAGGGTGAGGGTTCCTCTAAGGTTTCAGTGCAGGAATGAGAAGGAGAATAGTCAGCATTAGGTTGAGGGAAGGGGCTTGAAATATTAAGAGGTGGACAGGTCCGGAAAGTAAGTGTGGCATCCTCTAGTAATGCCACCTGGAGAGAAAGAACCCAGGAAGAAGGTAAAGTTTGTAAGCCTTTATAAGCTAAGAGATGGGACAGGTTGTGGTGAGAGAAGACAGTAATGGATGACCCAAAACTTAGCTTCTTCAATTCCTGAATAAGGAGCTCTGCAACTGCTAAGGCACAGATGCAAGGTGCCCATCCCTGACTGGTAAGGTCTAGCTTCTTTGACAGATAGGCTACAAGTGCAAGGAAGGGTCCCAGCTGATACCCTAGAGTTCCCAGGGCAAATCCCTCCTTCTCTGCTACATAGAGGGAGAAGGGATGGGTTAAGTCTCGAAGATGAAGTGCTGGGGCCTGAGGAAGAGCCTGTTGGAGCTTTTGGAAAGGTTTAGTGACAGGAT
The DNA here is from genome assembly GCF_007827085.1 of Peromyscus californicus insignis. NCBI lineage: Eukaryota > Metazoa > Chordata > Mammalia > Rodentia > Cricetidae > Peromyscus > Peromyscus californicus. The sequence continues at coordinate 13,232,901 of NW_026294595.1, forward strand.
GGAGGAGGGGCTCATGTGGTGAGCCCTGAGCTGCCTCGTATAAGGGGCAAGCAAGGAGAGAAAAAGATGGAACCCAAGACCATAGGAAACCAGCTATTCCTAGGAAAGACAGAATCTCCTGTTTAGTAGAAGGGACTAAAAGAGACTGGATTAGATGATTTCTGTCTATAGTAACAGTTTTGTGGGTTGGAGTAATAGTTAGACCCAAAAAGGTGACCTGGGGAGTGGACAGCTGAACTTTAGAAGGAGATACCCTGTAACCTCCATGAGATAAGAAATTTAGAAGAGCAGAGGTGTTAATTTGGCTAACCTGTAAGGACGGGCTACAGAGTAAAATATAATCTACATACTCTATTAGTTTAGAGTCAGGGAGAGACAGAGAAAGCAGGTCAGAGGCCAGAGCCTGACCAAATAGGTGTAGACTGTCTCTGAATCCCTGTGGCAGAACAGTCCAGGTCAGCTGTGTGGACAGGTGGGTGTCAGGGTCAGTCCAGGTGAAAGCAAAGATATTCTGAGACTGAGGACTGAGAGGAATAGAAAAGAAGGCGTCTTTGAGATCTAGAACTGAGACGTGAGAGGCTCCCAAGGGGATAGTGGACAGGAGAGTATAAGGGTTAGGCACTACAGGATGGAGGGGGACCACTGCAGAGTTAATGAGCCGGAGGTCTTGAACCAGGTGGTAGGTTCCATTAGACTTTTTAACTGCAAGTATGGAGTGTTAAAAGGTGAAGAGGTTGGGCAGAGCAGCTTTTTCCTGAGAAGGTCAGAAATGAGAGCCTTAAGTCCTCTTAGGCTCTGGAGAGAGGGTACTGAGCTTGGGTGATATATCTAGTAGGGTTTTGTAGCTGGATAGTAATAGGCTGATGGTGCCTAGGAATAGAGGGGTTCTGGGTATCCCAGACTTTGGGGTCTACCTGAGAGGCTGGCAAGGGAAAAGAACTGTTAGAGTCAGTAGAGTGAGTGGCTGGGAGAAGGAGAGGAGCTGCTGGCGCATCTAGGGTGAGGCAAATATGGGGAGCAAAAGAAATGGATGATCCTACCTTAGCTAGAAGATCCCTTCCCATTAAAGGCACAGGGCAGCTTGGCACCACTAAGAATGTGTGTGTGAAAGGGATGCCTCTGAAAATGCAATTAAGTGGTGGTGTCTGATGAGGTAGATAAAGCTGTCCCCCAACCTCGACAATAGGGAGACGAGAAAGAGAGATAGGCCCCCCAAACTCTCTCAGGACAGAGTAGGTAGCTCCGGTGTCCAAAAGGAATGAGATGGAGCACCCATTTACCTTTATCACTACCCTAGGTTCCCTGTGTGAGATGGGAGTGGCCAGGGTGGAAACCAGGCAGCATCAACCATCTCTGTAGGCCAAGCCTAGAAAGTCAGCCAGAGGGTGGTCTTTGTCTGGCGTTCCTATGTCACTTAGGACATTAGGACAGTCAGTTGACCAGTGACCCTTTTGGCAACATTTTGGGCAAGGCCCTATAGGTGCCCTTCATGGGGCAGTGGTACAAGCCCAGACCCTGTGGTCTTCTTTCCCTTACTTGAAACAGGGACCAAATGGAGAGCCACTCTGATAGTGTTTGCCAGCATCTGGCAGTTCCTTTTCTGGGCCTTTTCATCTCTTCCGTGGTACACCTTAAATGCTATTGCTAGCACATCTGCCTGTGGGGTCAGAGGGCCATTCTCTAAATGCTTAAGTTTAGCCCTCATGTTGGGGAAGCTCTGTGAGACAAAGTGGGTCATTAGGAGCTGCCTGCCCCCAGGGCTCTCCAGGTCTAAGCTAGTGAACTGAAGTAGAGCCTTGGTGAGGCGCTCCAAGAAGTGAGACAGATTTTCATCCTTATCTTGAATTATCATTTTTAGTTTCTCATAGTTTACTGGTTTTAGGGCAGCCTTACGGAGGCCTGTCAGGAGACAGGTAATAAATCTATCTCTGGCTAGAGAGCCACCCTGGGTGTTATAGTCCCATTATGGTTCTTGGTCAGGAACTGCCTCGGCTCCTGGAGGGTGTGAGGGATTAGTCTGGTGAACCTCATCTGCATGAGTCCTAGCCTGTTCCCATACCTGCCTATGTTCCTCAGGAAGTAAATTATTAGAAAGTATCATGTATATATCATGAAAGGTGAAACTATAAGATTAAGTTATATATTGAAACTGTTTAATAAAGGAAGCAGAATTAGAAGTATAAGAACCCAGCTTACTTTCTATCTGAAAGAGTTCTGCGAGAGAGAATGGAACATGGACCTTAATCAGTTCATCCACACCAGCCACCTCTTGCAAAGGAAGAATAGTAGATGGGCTTGAATGGCTGGAATCAGGCACTTTAGCAGTTTGAGAATGAGTGGCCAGAGGAGTGAAGGTTGGAGCCAGGGCAGGGCCTTTGGAAACGGCCGTTGCCGAGGAAGAATTGGCTTTAGAGGAAGAGGAATCTGGAAGAGAAGCTGAAGGAACAGATGCCCTAGGAGCAGGGGTGGGAGCCGGAGGTTGGATAGGTGGAGGTTTGTTAGCAGGATCTAGAGTCAGAAATTCTGGAGTCAGAGAATCCTCTGGTTTAGGCATAGCTAGGCGCATATGAGCAGGAGAGAAGGAATCCAGAAGAGATGGTTTAGCACTGAGAAAGAAGAAAGCTATGGTATAGGGAAACTCTTTCCATTTGCCTGTTCACTGGCAGAAATTAGATAACTCTCGTAAGATATCGGGATCTAAGGAGCCTCTCGCTGGCCATTTTTTGTTATTTTCCAAAGCATGTTTGGGCCATGTCTTAGTACAGAGACAGATAAGCTTAGGAATCTTTAAGTAAGGCATTAAGCTGAAAGGTTTTAAAGCCTCAGGAAGACAGCCTAAGGGAGAGGCAGGACTAATAGGGTTGGAAGCCGTATTTCCCATGTCTGCAGCAGAGAGGCAGAAAATAAAAAATAATAATAATAATAAAAAACAAACGTGATCCGGAGCCAAGGCCCCAGGTGTCCCTAAGGCCAAGGACAGATCTTCACCAGGCACAGGCTGCCAGACGACTCTTCAGCCGAAAAGCAGGGGCCTCTCTGTGTAGAGCAAGGATTCCCCAGGAATCTGGAACAGCGTCTACCACTTCCTCAAGCCAGAAAAATGTGCCTCTATCACACAGCCCTAGGACGCACCCAACGGCAGTGGTCCAACCATAAGGAATATCTCAAACTGCAGACGTGGGAGATGACTAGAAATTTAGGCCTGCGATAGGGGCCGACAGTAGCCAATAAAGACTGTGGTCGTGGGGTTCCCCCAGTTTCAAGAATACTCAGTGAGACGCTGGACACTCAACGGTCATTCTCACAGACTCAGGAAACCATTTATACTGGCTGAAAAGTGGGGGGACTCACCAATCGAAGCAGCGGTGTTGCATGCAGATTCATGTGGCCAGGCAAATGGACAGTGGTCTGTCTCGGACAGACTCCCCGGTTTACAGGCGCCTGGAAGCACCCGTTTTGTCATGGCACCAGATGTTGGTTATTTGCAGCACTCTTACCCTGCGAGGAAACATCATGAAACATGACAGAATCCACTAATAAGAGTTTTATTAAGATCAGGTAAAGAGACAGAGGTGCACAGGCCTGTGGAAAAGACACATGAGTAAAGATGGAACCAGGAATCATAACGCCAGCTTAATGCTCAGCCTTATTTTAGATTTGCCCCACTAGCTCCTTAACTTAATTTAACCTGTTTCTCTTCATCTACATTTTGCCTCAGGGCTTTTGCCTTTCTTTCATTCTGTATCTCTTATTTTCCTGCTTCCTCCATGTCTGTCTGGCTGTCCTGGGTATCTCTCTCTCTTTATCCCTGATTTTCTCATTTCCTGAACCTAGAATCCTCCTCCTTATTCTCTTGTCTGCCAGCCACGCCTATCCCTCTACTGCCTAACTATTGGCTGTTCAGCTTTTTATTAGACCATTCAGGTACCTCAGGCAGGCAAAGCAACACACTTTTACATCATTAAACAAATACAGCATAAACAAATGTAACACATCTTTGACTAGTTAAAGTAATCTTCTACAGCATCTTAAGTTAGAGTTCATTGTCAAGGCCAGGGCAGGAATTCAAACAGGAGCTAGGAGACAGGAATGTTGCTTCCCAGTGCTCACCATGGCTCACTCCATCTGCTTACTTATATAACATTGGACCACATACCCGGTGGTGGCACTGCTCACAGTAGGCTGGCTGGGCTTCCCACATCAATTAGCAACAAGAAAATGCCTGCAGTCCAATCTGATAGAGACAATTCCTCAACTGAAGTTCTGTCTTCCCAGGAGACTCTAGTTTTTGTCAAGTTGACAAAAACTGACTAGCACAGGACTAGGGAGATGGCTTGACAGCTAAGAGCATTTGCTGCTCTTCCAGAAGACCTGAGTTCAGCTCCCAGCACTTGTGTTTGGCAGTTCACAACTGACTATGGTTCTAGCTACAGGGAATCTGACATCTCTGGCCTCCTCAATCACCTGTACTCATGAGTGCACATGCACACACACACACACACACACACACACACACACACACACACACACAAGCATTCAAATATGCACATGTACACATGTGCACAATCAAAGGACAATTCTGAAAAATAAACTCTTGATTAGAATAGAAGAATCAATGAGAAGTTGTAGTCAGTGAGTATGTGTAGTTGCACTCAGAGTACCTGGAAGGAACCCCACCAAGCTGCCACTTAAAGCAAAAAGTAAGGCTGTAACTGACAGTTTTATAATCAAACATGTTCTTGTAGAAGTTTAAGGGTCTTAATGGTTCTTGGGGACAAATGTTCAGAATGTGAGGCTATGGAGACCCAAAAGGGGCCAGTTTCCTTTTGGAGGCTTGGCTCCAAAGGGGATAGCCCTGTAGCTTTAGTACCACAGGTGGACTCAAGAGGATTTGGTAAGGGCCCTTGTGTCTCAGAAGATGATCTGATGGGGACTCCTCCCACAAAATTTCAATAACACAAAGTTTCTTGGCTGTCCTTATGGCTCATGAGATTTATTCTCAGGAGCTGAAAGAGCTTTATGACCATAATCTAAGAATTTTGTGGTTCTTTTGGGCATGGTCTCATTGTGTAGCCTTAGCTGGCTTGGAACTCACTATGTAGACCTGGAGGCTACACCCAAACTCACAGAGATCCACTTGCCTCTGCCTAAGTGCTGGGATTAAAGGCATGTGCCACTGTGTCCAGCATGATACATAACCACATCTCTGGGGCTTCTGGGATTATTTTGACCAGGGAGATCCTAATAGGTTATTTTGCCCAGTCTATATTTCACAAAGACTAAAGATGTACTGATAGTAGGTTATGCCCAAGGCCTGTGAGATCTTTTGGGTTATTTTACAGATAAAAGGAAGCCCATTGTCACTTTGGAGTGATTTGAGGAGTCTACCATTGGGAACAACTTCTTTCAAAAAGGTCTTGACAACTTCTTGAATCTTTTAGTCTAGGTAGGATAGGCCTCAATGCACCCTGAGAAAGCATCAGCAAGCACCAGAGGGTATTATAGCCTTTACAGAGTGACGATGGGTAAAATCTAATTGCCAGTCTTCTGGGAATGTCTGCCTCTTGGTGCTGTGTGATTAAGGTGATGGTTGGCCCCATCTCTTGGGCTACTACCGAGATACAGGGGCATGCCATGACAACTTCTGGGATTATAGATTTTAATCCTTTTCTCTCAAAGGCATGAGATACCAGAATAGCAAATGCTTCTCTTACAGGTGACATGAGTCATGACATCCCTTAATAACTTTCCACGGGTCTGCTTGGGGCAACAGAATTCTATGTTCCCCTTGAACCACCAGCCATTTTTCATTAATCTGTATCCATGTGTTGTATGGCCCTATCCTTTTCTGTGGCATCACAACATCTCTGCTGGCCCCTGAAGTTCAACCTGCTCCCTTCCCCACATAATAATGGAATTGCTTTGCTGGTGCCCCTTAAGTACATCACTGCCACCTGTGTGAGTGCTAGACAGTCTCTAAAGGCACAAACTCCAGGGTCTTATTTAACTGGGGAGAGCTTTTTCTGTCAAGAGCCTTCTCTCTTCCCTCATAACAGCATGAGCACAAAGGGCCAGAGCAGTGTACTCAGAGTCCCGGTAAAGACCAATTCACGTTTTCCACTGTAACACTCTAGATAAAGTGATATGTTCATGGGGAGGGTGGTTATTAAGGGAGAGGGCATAGGAGAACACAGGTATATGAAGAAGTAAAGGAGAATGATGGAGAAAATGGGGTTTAGTTAAGGAGATAGATGGGAGAGTGTGGCCTCGTAAAGTAGCTCAGCTGTGAGACCAAACTGTTTTTCATAAATCTTTCTTTTAAAACACCTTTGTATTCATTCTGTCTACATGGGTGTTTTGCTTGCATGTATGTCTGTGTACTACACACAAGCCAGTGCCCACAGAGATAAGAAGAGGGTATCAGATCCCCTAGAGCCAAGGTTACAGATGGTTGTAAGCTATCACGTGGATGCTGGGAACTAAACCCTGGGTCTTCTGCAGGAATAACAAGTAATTTTAACTGAGCTATGTCTCCAGCCCTGAGACCAAACTAAAATCCAAATCCAACAAACACAGACATTCTTAAAAAGGTATTAAATTTTCTTTTAGTTTTGGAGGTTTGTCATAGTAAGTTTTGTCAACTTCATACAGACCTAGACATACCTGGGAAGAGGGAACCTCAATTGAGGAAGCATCTTCATCGACTGGCCTGTGGGCATGTCTGAGGGGCATATCTTGCCTGCTGATTGATGTGGGAGGATCCAGCCTGCTGTGGATGGTGTCATCCCTAGGCAGGTGGGCCTGGGCAATATTAGAAAAGTGGCAGGGCAAGCCAGCAGAAACAAGCCAGTGAGCAGCATTCTTCTGTGGTCACTGCTTCAGCTCCCATCTGGATTCCTTCTTTGGCTTCTCTTGACTGTGGACTACAAGCTACAATCCAAATAAATCGACTCACCCTAGACATGGAACCCATGTCAGACCAAAGTAGTAACTGCACCCAACTCCAACTTCATGAACCGCATTTTCAATTGGGGTTATCAACAGGGCTGTTGCTGAGGGGGTACACAAAGGAGAAGGGAAGACTCAAAAACAGCTGCATCACTGAACAGTCACCCCAACACAGTTGAAGACTGCAACCTTGCTGCTCTCTGCATAGCTTGAAGGCAGCTGTCAAGTCCTAGAACCTCCTCCTGGCAGCTCAGCTGCTCAGAGTCCCCTCCCCAGCTGTTATTTTCTGCTTCTATAACCCTGGGAAGGGCCATCCTTTTATTCTGAGTCTCAGGAGACCCCTCCTCCTGGAGGAAATGTTTCAATTTAGAAGAATCTTTTCTTTGGTGATTGCACTGGTTAGTTTTGGTCAATGTGACACAAGCTGGTGTCATCTGGGAAGAGGGAATCTCACTTGAGAAGATGCCTCCATCAGAGTGCCTATAGGCAAGGCTGTAGGGCATTTTCTTGATCAGTGATAGACATTGGAGGACTCTGCCCACTATAGGCTGTGCCATCCCTAGGTATGTGGTCCTGCGTTATATAAGGAAGCAAGCCATGGTGAGCAAGCCTTTTTTACTGGGACTCCTAACAGGAGTGTGGGTGAAGGGTACTTACAGGAGCAGGGGAGACTCAAGAGCAGCTGCACCACCCAGAACCCACCCGACATGGTGACAGCTCAAGAAGGTTGCAGCCCTGGTGCCCTCTGCACAGCTCACAGGCAGCTCTCCAGTCAGAGAAGGTCCTCTCTGTGTGGATTGGCTGGTCAGACACCCTCCCCCAACAGCTGCTTACTTCTTTTATAAAGACAGGAAAGAGCCTTCCAGAATCTTCCAAGTTTCCATTTCCCAAACATGTGACCTTTTTATCTCCTGAGCTTCTCACTCCCTGTCGGGGTAATTGTTCAATTAACGGAAACTGCCATATAACAGAATCCACATGCTCCTACAGCAGAATTACATACAGCTGGCTATGGTGTAGGGGGGTTGGCCAGAATCTCAGGTAAGGATCCCACCCCTTCTTTATACACAGGAACATCACCATCAACAAGCCTGATATTAGGAGTCTCTTGCAAGAGTCCCAGCTGCTCTGATGAAGATGACAGCTGTCATACACAGGACAGACTCTATGACACTGGGTGACAGAGTGACAGTGCTGTCGACATGCTTCCTTAATATCAGTCTTTCTCTGCCTCAGGGGGATGTAGGGTCCCCACTCTTGCTGACGTTTACGATTAGAAGGATAACCAAGGGATACAAATATGAGATATGCTATTGGAAGATCATCTGAGGGTAGATCCATCACAACAAGAGAGAAGACAAAACTCTCCTGCTGAGGGAGTACCTGAAGCCAGTTACCATTTCTTGTTCTTTATTTCTTGTTCCTTCAGTCACTTTTGTTTTTACAACTTGTTTTTAGGGCCCTGAACTGGGCCATACTAGAGAACACCAGTCATGTTCCTTTTACAAGTGACTTTTATTAGCATATATTAATTATACATAATGGTACATTTCGTTATTGTGGTAGTTTGAATGTAATTGGCTCCCATAATCCCATAGGAAATGGCACTATTAGATGGTGTGACTTTGTTGGAGTAGGTGCCACACCCATGACGGTGTCGCCTGCGTGACAAATGCCTTGGATGAGGTGGTTACGTGGGAAAGGGGGGTTCTCGGCCCTCGGGTCTATGCCCCCGGCGACCTCTTATCAATCTGCCCGAATCATGGTGCCAGGCTACACAGAACCATGCAAAATCTGCTTGCAGAGGCTGGCTGGCACTCTGCCCTTTTCTCTTTGTAGCTGTGACTATTGCTGTTTCCTTGTGTATTGATTTCAGGAAGTTAGCTCTCAATGTTCCTGATGTGCCCCATAAAGAGAATAATGATTCCTCAAAAGTGGTCTCAATACCCCCACTTATAATTCAAGCTTTTAGACAAACAGTTAAAGAGGGTCCTAGAAGTTTGGGGGAATTTATGAATGATTTAGAGCAAAAAGAACTTATGACTCAGAGGGACGATTCTAGCAAAGAGAGAATGAAAGTAAAAGTCCAGGAACTCATAAGCAATCCACACGCGCAGCCAACAGCAGCTGCAAGGAAGCAGTTACAGGAACTAGCCAGTCCTACAAGAATTATCAAGGGACAAATAGAGTTTCTCATCAAGGGTCGGTGGTGGCAACCCCCTAACTTTAATCCTAGATATAATAATTATTTGGAGCTATTGCCGTTTACGGGAGCTTATGATAAACATGGGAACCGATGGGTGAATCATAATAGTATGAAAACAGAATGGCATAAGTTACAGTTCATGGAAAGAATAGCTAGGTCCCAATCCCCCTGGTGCCTTCCCACCTGCAGGCAAAGGTTAAATATTTTCACACAAATGAAACCATAGTTAGAATGATGGTGGGAAGGGTTTAATTTTGATACAAAACAAAGGTCTAATAATTATGTAGAAGGAAAACTTCAGCTAGGGCCGTAATGTTCTCTGCCTGGATGAGGGACCACAAAAGAAAAAATAAAGCCTGTACGCATGAGATCTGTTAATTATTCTGAGAAAATTGTGTGACCACATTGTTAATTCTATGTCTATCGCCCCACTGGCCGATTGCCATGTTTCCTCTAATGAATGTATAAAAAACACTGCTTGATTTGAGTAAAATTGCAGCAGCTTCACAGCATACTCTTGTGTCTGTGTCTGTCTGTCATTCGCCGAATCTCACTTATTCTGAGTACCTTCAACCTGTTCTCCCTCGGTCTGGTGTTCCAGCTGAGACCCAGTCCGTGGCAAGTAGGTACAGCCTTGTTGGAGGAATTTTGTCACTGTGGGGGCAGGCTTAGAGATTTCTTATGTTCAAGATATGGCCCAGTATTTCAATTGACTCCCTGTTGCCTGCAAGATGTAGGACTCTCAGCTCTTCCTGGAGCATCACATCTGCCTGAATGTCACCATGCTCCCTGTCATGATGACAATGGACTGAATCTCTAACTGTAAGTGAGCCCCCTCAATTTAATTGTTTTCTTTGTAAGATTGCCATGGTCATGGTGTATTTGCATAGAAATAGAACACCCTAACTAAGACAATTATGTATATAATTATATATATATATACACATTGTAATTTTATCATTTTCACACCTCTGTTATACTATCATCTCACTTCTACTCCTACTGATCCCTTCCTCCTCCCAACTAATTCCTCCTCTACTTTTATGTTGTGTTTGTGTGTGCATGTATGTGTGTATGCGTGTGTATGAATGTGTTTAATAAGTATTGTTTATAGAAGCATGGATGAAAATTTGTTCACAGTAACACGTGCACTTTACCAGTGGCTATGACACTGTGGCTATGACCTGTGAGGGTGTGGAGAGTCAGGGAGGTGTGCAGCACTCTTATGAGCATGGGAAGTAGGGGAGAAGACAGGACACAGGGGTCAGGGTGCTGAAGGGTGACACCATAGCTCAGTTCTTAGGGGGCTGAGGCTGCAGAACACATCCCTATTTTCCAGCTCTGCTGTGTGGAGACAGGTTGGTGATTGCTCTTGGAACTGGAGGTTCTGAGAGGGAAGAGAAAGTGTTGTGGCATCTTTCAGTGGGTACATAGCCAGGCATGGCCAAGACTTGGCCCTTCTTCTTCCCAGTGGCCTCCTACTCTGGCTCTCCTGCCCAATCTCTTTCTGCCCAGCTATAGGCTTGACAGCTCTTTATGAACCAATGAGAGTAATGCATATTTATAGTGTACAAAGATTGTTCCACAGTGTTTTCCCTTTTTTGTCTAATAAAAAAAGAAAATTTTAACTTTAAAAAAGCAAAATGTATACAACAAAAACAGTTGTCCAGTGAGAATTACAGTTATAATATCCAGTCCATTTGTATTTGGCAAATTTAGAGAAAATATTCTATTATCTGTCTTCTCTTTGTGAGTCTAAAGTTTTATACCTAATTTACCTTTTATTATAACAAAGGAAAACTTTGTCTAATTATTTTGTCTTTAACTCCATCAAAGACCCCAGAAGGGTGTAAAGTTACCTAATGACAGGAGCATCTGGTTGCCTGGATAGTCAGTCAAAGATCTTCTGTAATGTTGGGACATCCAACTTTGGTCTACAGGCATAATATATCTGACAGACATTTTTGAGGAGCAGGGAAATTCGAAGGACTGTCCTACCTTGTCATGGCAGTTTGGCAGTAACTTTCTTTTGTATTCTACTTGTCCAGTTTGGACAGTATACTGTCAGCAGTTGAGGCAAGGGCAGTTTCTTTGCCCACATGGCTAGCTTTTGCCATAAAGAAAGCAAACTCCATATGGAATTTCTTTGATGCCCATCATCTTCTTTTGAAGTAAATTGATGCTGTCAAGAGCAGATGTGTCTCACTGTCATGAAAAGCCTTAGGATATTAAACATATTAAATGCCATATTCTCTAGATCTTTGAAGTGTTTGAGGACCATCTATCTAAATATATCTTTTTAACCTTGAAAACAAACCTAATATGGCTACAAGTTTGATTATCATAATGACTACTAACCTACATTTTTTTTCCAAGAATAAAAGTCCTTTATTGTCTTCAGAGCTGTAGTGATAGGGCTGGGACGCTAGGATTACTTAGGTGGGACTTCCCAGCACCCGACTGTAGAGTTGGATGGCGATTGTAGAGGAGGATGGCCCCTTTGGCTGAAGGGCAGAGTTGTGTCCACATCTCCATCTCCTGCAGTCTCTGGACCCTCTGTGTCTCCACAAAGATGATTCCTGTAGACTCGTGGGCCTCAGGTCCCCCATTCATGTAGTAGCTCCTGACCTCCTCTGAAGTTAGGCTGTATCTCATCACATATCTCCTGTAGGACACTGGAGAAGAGTTCCTGGACCACCAATTCCCCAGGGTGGTCCTTGTGTTGGGGGCTGCCACCAGTGCACAGGGCCTGAGGTTCAGGGTGCCCATGGGCACGTCCACCAGCCCAGGTGCCTTGGCCATCTGCTGAGAGCGGCGCAGGAAGACAAGGAAGTCATCAGCTGTGACCAACGTGGCACCCACCCCCAGTGGGTCTGCCAGATAGGCTTGCTTGTCACCCCAATCTGTAGCTCCCTGCTGTCGCAGCCAGGAGGCTGAGCTGGACCAGTTGGTGCCCAGGAAGTCCCAGTAGGAAGTTAGACCCAGGTGCAGGAGCAGCTGTGGCCCAGATGAGCTGGATGCCAGTGTGGCTGAGTGAAGGTGGAACTTGGGAGCATCAAAGATCCAGGGTTGGGTCTGTAGCCAGGTCTCCCAGATGGCAGTAATGGTTTTGTCTCCTCCAGGCAGTGGAAGATGGTCGTGAGCTGGGCTTAGCTCTACTGCTACCTGCTCCTGGGACAGTCCCCCAAGAGGGCACAGCAGCAAGAGGGACACCTCAGGGTCCATACTAACCTACATTTTTAATTATACATTACATTTTTTAATGAGTTACATAGGCACAATACCCCAAACAAGAGTAGAAACATACATTTACTATAGCAAAAATAACTTTAAATTTGTATCAACAAACCAAAATCCATACCAATGTAAAATATTTTGAGATTAATAGTTGTTTTTTAGATTAAAGTAGATTCAATAATCTACACTTTTTCTAATCATTCCTATATCATATCCCCCTTTTTTCATTTAGAAAGATCTTTTGTTTTAGCTTTTTTCCTGACTATGACCAATAACAACTTGTAACCAATCCCCCTTAAATGATAAGAAACACCCATAACTCATCTTTTGGGAATCTTTTGAGAAAGTTGAGGTTGTTTTTTCTAGACTGCTTCCAGTTGTCTTGTGGGGGAGTAGGGGCCACTGGCATCTTTGGAAGAGCTTTGAGAAAATCAGGATAACTGTTAAGTACTAGCTAGAGTAGTCTGTGAGACTAGACCATCTCAGCCAGAAACCTTGAAGCTGTTCTGGATGCAGAACTCTGAAGAAACTACAACAGAGGTGCCCTGTGATGTTGGAATATCTGGGCCATCTGTTTTAATTGATGTCTGGACCCCTTGCTCTGAAAATACATAAATTTTTAAAGTTATCAAACATATCTTTATTAATACAAGTATAGACTGTATATTGTACAGAATTTACCCAAAGATAAGTTTTTGTTTTATATATGAGCAGGTAAAATATACATTACATGTTCTGTAGTTTTCTAGACTTATTTCTTTATGTCTACAGCCAGGATTTTCAGAGGGTCTTTCCCAATCAAACCTGACCCATATCAACCTGGAATGAATCCACAGCCTCTCATTTCCTGTGGAAATAAAAGCATAATCTCTTCCCCAAAGCAACACATCTTTTGACTTCCATTTTGAAGTCAAGACATTTTTTAAATATATAGTTTGGTTTAACTAACAGCTCTCATAATCCAATGTCTCTTAACAGCTATCATTCCTTCATCAACAGTCAAACTATTCAAAGACAACACAATAACATACAGGATCCAGACTCTCTGTGTATTGCCCATCTTTACATGGCTTGTTATATTTTTTATTACTTTATTCCTTTTTAAGAATTTTACTACATTATATTTTAATTATTTTTTAACCTATGACTGTATATATCCTTTTTCTTTTCTCTCCCAAGCCTATGTACATTTTTTAAACACAATGTAACCTGTTCAGAGGTTTCTTTTGTTTGGATCTGTCTTTACTGAGCATCTGTATTGTTCTCTGATCACATGAGATGACTCTTAAACTGCCATGTCAACTGCTGGCACTGTTCAGCTTCGTGTATGGCAGTAGTGAATGGTAGCTGATGATATGATCCTCTACATAAGAGACTTCAGAAACTCCACAAGTAAAGTCTAGGAACTAGTAAACACTTTCACAAAAGCATTAGGTTACAAATTCAGTGAATAAAAACCAGCAGCTTTCCACATACCAAGAGGGGTCATATGGGGAGAGAAATCAAGGAAATGCTCCAGTTAGCATTGGCTTCCAAACGATAAATAAAATACCCTGAAATAAACCCAGCTAACAGAGTTAAAGGCCTCAAAAATGAAATTTTCTGTAGAGTGAAGAATGAACATTTTGAATCACAAAGGAAAAACAATTGAAGAAGAAATTGGAATGTGGAGAGCTTCCTTGTATATGGATGGCAAAATTGATACTGGGATAATGTCTGTATTATGAAAGCAATCTACAGGTTCCATGGAATCTCAATCACAGTTACAGCATCTTTGCTCACCAAAATGGAAAATGCAGTTCTAAACCATAAATAATAAAATTCCAAACACTCTAATCAACAAATGGACTATGACATGAACAGACAGCTTTCAAGAATAGGAATAATAATGGCAAGTAACCACATTTTAAAGTGCACTATTGAGGAGATTATGGCTTTAATTTTGTTAAATGCACATGACATGCCTGTCAAATGCCTTTTAAATGCTTCTGTTTATGCCCATAGATCACAGTCTACTATCAGCATCACTCTAGTGAGACAGTTATTTGTGATGTGGATGGTGGTTACTACAACTCATAAGTGATCAAACTGCTGAGAGTTAGTGTTGGTGTGCTACAGTGGCCCAGTGATCATCAAGAAATGAAAGAAAACCAGATGTCTGTCTCATACCTTCCTGTTCAGTGGATGGTACAGAAGACAGACCAGAGAGAATGAGAGAGCCTCAGAAAGGGGTGGAGTTCAATGAGCTATTTCCTCTAGAGGGAAATATTCTCTCTCTCTCTCTCTCTCTCTCTCTCTCTCTCACACTCACTCTCTCTCTATATATATAATATTATATAATATAATGATATTATTAAATATATTTAATACATATTAATAAATGTATATTTAATAATATCATTATCTCTTCTAAGCACCTTCCCATCTCCCCTTTGCTGCCCCATCCACCCCTACTCTGTTTCTATTCACAAAGGGAAAAGTCTTCTATGAGTATCAACAAAACATGTCCTATCAAGTTGCAGTAAGACCATGCACCTCCTCTCTTATTAAGGCTGGAAAAAGTAACCAAGTATAAGGAATAGTGTCCTAAAGTCAACAAAAGAGTCAGAGACAGCCCCTGCTCACTGTTAGAAGATCCACAAGAAGACAAAGCAACACAACTGTAATATATATGCAGAGGGCCAAGAACAATCCCCTATAGGCTCCCTGGTTGTCCATTGAGTCTCTAATCCCCTATGAGCCCAGGTTAGTTGATTCTGTGGGTTTTCTCATGGTGCTGTTGACCTCTCTGGCTCCTACAATCCTTCCTCCCCCTCTTCTACATGATTCCCCAAGCTCTGCCTAATGTTTGACTGTGGGTCTCTGAATTTATTTCCATCAATTGCTGGATGAAACCTCTCTGATGACAATTGGGCTAGGCACAAATCTATGAATAGAGCAGAATGTCTTTAGGCATTGTTACATTGACTTTTTTTTTGTGAGTTGTTTTTGGTTCTATCCTAGGTCTCTGGCCATTCAGCTTATGAGTCATGGCTCTCCAAGTAGTGTTAGGGGTGGTGTGGGAGCCCGTTCTCGGGTTCCTTGTGGCTTTACCCAGCAGGTCCGAATAGAGGATGATTAGGACCACGGGCCTAAGTGCAGGTGTCTGGCATGGTCTGCACTTGGCTGTGCTGAGGGAGGAGGTCTTTTGCTCCACCCCTTGGCGTCTCTATAAAAACCCTGGGACAGAGACAGTCGGGGCCTGTTGGAAAAGGTTCCAGGCCCTCTCAAGGCTATCCTTTATTTTCTATCTGTTTATCTCCGAAAGATTCTCTGCAATAAATCCTTCTATCTAATATTTCCTGCTGCTCACACTCAAGAAAACTCTGGGGAACTGTGGGGGTGGTTGGGTAAGCGCCCCACAGGGTGGGCTTATTTTCATGACATGGGTCTCAGGCTAGCCCAGTCATTGTTTTGCTATCCCCACAATCTTTGCACCACCATTACCCCAGCACATCCCAAGGGCAGAACAGACTGTAAGTCAAAGGTTATGTGGCTGAGAGTCACAATCCCTTCACTGGAAGACTTGCCTGGTCACAGGAGATGGCCAGTTTAGGCTACATATCTGCTATTGCTAGGAGTCTTAACTGGGGTCATCCTTGTAGATTCCTGGAAATTTCCTTTATACTAGGTTTCTACTCTACCCTGAAATACCTCCCTTTTCCAGTCATCTCTTTCAATATTCTCCCCCTTCATTCCACCCCATATGATCCCTCATGTTCCCCTCCCTACCTACTTTCAGTCTATGTACAAAATCTATTTTATTTCCCCTTACCAGGAAGATCCAAGCAACTCCACCCTTGAGCCCTTCTTGTTAGCTAGCCTCTGTGGGTCTGTGAATTGTAACATCGTTATCATTTACTTTGCTGCTAATATCCACTTATGAATGAGTACGTACTATATTTGTCTTTCTGGTTCTAGGTTACTTCACTCAGGATGATTTTTTTTCTAGTTCCATCCATTTGACTTCAAATTTCATGATGTCATTGTTTTTAATAGCTGAGTAATACTCCATTGTATAACTGTGTCATAGTTTCCTTATCCGTTCCTCAGTTGAGGGATATCTAGGTTATATCCAGGTTCTGGCCATTACAAATAAAGTTGCTAGGAACATAGTTGACCAAGTGTCCTTGTGGTTTGATTGAGCAGCCTTTGGGTGTATGTCCAAGAGTGGTATAGCTAGGTCTTGTTGCAGATTTGATTCCAAGTTTTCTGAGAAACCACCTCACTGACTTCCAAAGTAGCTATAAAAGTTTGCATTCCCATCAGCAAGGGAGGAGTGTTCCCCTTGCTCCACATCCTCTCTAGCATGAGCTATCACTTGTGTTTGTGATCTTAGCCATTCTGACAAGTGTAAGATGGAATCTCAGAGTCCTTTTGATTTGCATTTCCCTGGAGGCTAAGTATGTTGAACACTTCTTTAAGCATTTCTCGGCCATTTGATATTCTTCTGTTGAGAATTCTTTGTTTAGACCTGTGCCCCATTTTTAATTGTATTATTGTATTTTTGATGTCTAGTTTCTTGAGTTCTTTATATATTTTATAAATAAGCCCTCTGTCAGATGTGGGGTTTGTGAAGATCTTTTCCCATTGTGTAAGCTGCTGTTTTGACCTATTGATGGTATCTGTTGCCTTACAGAAGCACTTCACTTGTTTAGTTAGTGTTATCCCAAGGTATTTGATATTATTTGTGGCTATTATAAAGGGTGATGTTTCTCTGACTTCTTTCTCAGCCCTTTTATCATTTGTGTATAGGAGGGCTACTGATTTTTTTGAGTTGATCTTGTATCCTGCCACTTTACTGAAGGAGTTTATCAGATGTAGGAGTTCCCTGGTAGAATTTTTGGGGTCACTTATGTATACTATCATATCATCTGCAAATAGTGAAAGTTTGACTTCTTCCTTTCCAATTTGTATCCCTTTGATCTCCTTTTGTTGTCTTATTGCTCTAGCTAGAACTTCTAGTACTATATTGAATAAATATGGGGAGAGTGGACAGCCTTGTCTTGTTCCTGATTTTAGTGGTATTGCTTTGAGTTTCTCTCCATTTAATTTGATGTTGGCTGTTGGCTTGCTGTAAATTGCCTTTATTATGTTTAGGAATGTCCATTGTATTCCTGATCTCTCTAAGACCTTTATCATGAAGGGGTGTTGGATTTTGTCAAAGGCTTTTTCAGCATCTAATGAGATGATCATGTGGGTTTTTTTCTTTCAGTTTGTTTATATGGTGTATTATATTTACAGATTTTCATATGTTGAACCATCCTTGTATCCCTGGGATGAAGCCTACTTGGTCATGGTGGATAATTTTTTTGATGTATTCTTGGATTCGGTTTGCCAATATTTTGTTGAGTATTTTTGCATCAATGTTCATGAGAGAGATTGGTCTGTAATTCTCTTTCTTTGTTGCATCTTTTTTGTGGTTTGTGTATCAGGGTAATTGTAGCCTCATAAAAAGAGTTTGGTAGTGTTCCTTCTGTTTCTATTGTGTGGAACAAAATTTGAAGAGTATTGGTATTAGTTCTTCTTTGAAAGTCTGGTAGAATTCTGCACTGAAACCTTCTGGTCCTGGGCTTTTTTTTTTTGGTTGGGAGACTTTTGATGACTGTTTCTATTTCTTTAGGGGTTATTGGTCTATTTAAATGGTTTATCTGTTCTTGATTTAATTTTGGTATGTGGTACCTACCCAGAAAATTGTCCATTTCTTCCAGATTTTCCATTTTTGTGGAGTACAGGTTTTTGAAGTATGATCTGATGATTCTCTGGATTTCCTCATTGTCTGTTGTTATGTCTCCCTTTTCATTTTTGATTTTGTTAATTTGGGTGCTCTCTCTTTGCCTTTTGGTTAATTTGGCTAGGGGTTTGTCTATCTTGTTGATTTTTTTCAAAGAACCAA
Source organism: Peromyscus californicus insignis (assembly GCF_007827085.1). Taxonomy (NCBI): domain Eukaryota; kingdom Metazoa; phylum Chordata; class Mammalia; order Rodentia; family Cricetidae; genus Peromyscus; species Peromyscus californicus. Next base: position 13,251,227 of record NW_026294595.1, read on the forward strand.
CTCTTTGTTTCATTGATTTTTTGTATTGTTCTCTTGTTTTCTATTTTGTTGATTTTAGCCCTCAATTTGATTATTTCCTGGTGTCTATTTCTCCTGGGTGAGTTTGTTTCTTTTTGTTCTAGAACTTTCAGTTGTACTGTTAGTTCATTGGTATGGGATTTGGCGGTTCATGTTCCTGGAGTTGTATCCATGCTAGTGGATGTCCACATGCTCCAGAAGTGAATTTGACATTGCCGCTGCCATTGTTGCTGTTATAGCAGTGGCAGCCACCGCTGCTACTGTTTCTGGGATTACCATTTCATAATTGCTTACTACAGCTAGCACAGTGGAGACCCTGGCAACAAAAGCAGCTACCACAGTTAGTTAATCTTTCATTCTATTGGGCATGATAAATTTAATTCAATAGTTATATACATTTTGATTGCCTTTGAAAATTATAAATTTATAAACTCAAGTTCCATTTGCTTTTGGGATACCATCTTACAAGGACTCCAATTTGCAGTAAGGCTCGTTAAGGAAGGGAATGGCTCAGGTGCCTTTAGCCTACTGACTATGGGTGGGATACAACCTCTGTTGGTCTTTTCTGTGTTGAACACACAGATTGCAAGCCCAGTGCCACTTTGAGATCGTTGGCAGCAGTTAGTCTGCAGCTCACACATGATTGAGCCTGTGAGATAATGATTATTCAGAGATGGGTAATGCCTGGGGGATGCTTACTAACCTAAGACAGAGTGCCTGTGTGGCCTGGGCAGGCATCTCTATGACAGGTAAGGTGACCTGCTGACATCCCACGCAACCTAAGTCAGAAGCTCGTTTTTTAGTAAAAGGGGGACCTGTAGGGTTCTGGCCCCCATTTTGGGTAACTGTTGCCTTGCTTGCTGACCTTGACCTTGATATCCTCCCTATGCTAATTCCCTGCCAGGTTCCACCCTTCTGAATGCTTAAGGGAAGTTCCTTGTCTGTGTATCCTGCATAATGGGCATTAACAACTTAGATACAAGATTGTAAAACATTGGTAGCGAACTTCTGCCCTCCGGGGTTCTCCCATTGTGCTGTAAGCCTGTATTTAAGACCTCTTCCCTCCTTCAATAAACAACATTCAGCATTAAATAAAAAAAAGAAGCACTTCAGTTTCATGAGGTCCCATTTATTAGTTGTTGACTTATGCCTGCCATATTGGTGTTCTGTTCAGGAAGTTAGCTCCTGTGCCAGTGTGTTCAGTGGTGTTTCCCACTTTCTCTTCTATCATGTTCAGCGTATTGCAATTATGTTGAGATCTTTGATCCACTTGGACTTGAATTTTGTACAGGGTGATAGATAAGGTTCTGTTCACATTTTTTCTATATACTGACATCCATTTAGATCAGCACCATTTGTTGAAGATACTTTCTTTTTTCCATTGTATAATTTTGGCTTCTTTGTCAAAAAGCAGATACATATGTAGGTGTACATATTTACTCCTGTGTCTTTGATTGGATTCCATTGATTCACCTGTCTGTTTCTATGCCAACACCATGAAGTTTTTATTGCTATAGCTCTCTAGTACTGCTTGAAATCAGGAAGGGTGATATCTCTAGATATTCTTCTATTGTGTAGGATTGTTTTAGCTTTCTGAGTTTTTGTTTGTTTGTTTTTCCATACAAAGTTGAGTAGTGTTTTTTCAAGGTCTGTAAAGAATTGTGTTGGGATTTTAAGGTAAATTGCATTAAATCTCTAGATGCTTTTGGTAAGATGACCATTTTTACTAAGTTAATCCTACAAATCCTTGAGCATGAGAGATCTTTCCGTCTTCTGATATCTTCTCCAATTCTTTCCTCAAAGACTTAAAGTTCTTGTCATACAGATCTTTTGCTTCCTTGGTTGGAGTTACACCAAGATATTTTATATTGTTTGTGGCTATTGTAAAGGGTTTTGTAGGCAATTTTTTTTTTGTATATTTGGTTTTTTTGTTTTGTTTTGTTTTGTTTTTTACTCTTTGGGGGCCAACTACCCAGTTCCTTAAGAAATACACTAAGACTTATTCTTACTTATGAATGCCTGGCTTTAACTTGGCTTGTTTCTAGCCAGCTTTTTCTAACTTAAATTATCCAATTTCTCTTTAACTACATTTTGGCTCTGGTATATATATATGTCTTTTTTTCCTTCTTACTCCAAGGCAGGCTGAATGACTGAATGGCTGGCCCCTAGTGTCCTCCCTTCCTTCTGCTTTTCTTGCTCATCCCCCTTCTTCTCTAGATTTGTTCTCCTATTTATTTTCTTCCCATCAGTCTCACCTGTTTCTCTCTCCTGCCTGGCTATTGGCCATTCAGCTCTTTATTAGACCAATCAGGTGTTTTGGACAGGCAAAGTAACACAGCTTTACAGAGTTAAACAAATGCAACCTAAAATAATGCAACACATCCTTGCATCATTAAACAAATATTCCACAGCATAAACAAACGTAACACATCTTAAACTAATATCCCTCGGGGTGTTGATTCTCTGCTTTCTTTCTCATCCTATTTATCGTTTGTATATGGGAGTGCTACTGATTTTTCCCCTTAATCTTATATCCAGCCACTTTGCTGAAGGTGTTTGTCAGCTGTAGGATTTTCCTGGTAGAATCTTTGGGGCTACTTACGTATACTCTCATATCATCTATAAACAGCAATACTTTGACTTCTTCCTTTCTACCTTGTATCCTCCTGATCTCTTTTAGTTCTCTTATTGTTCTAGCTAGAACTTCAAGTACTATATTGAATAGGTACGGAGAGAGTGGACAGCCTTGTCTTGTTCCTGATTTTAGTAGAATTGCTTTGATTTTTCTCTCCATTTAATTTGATATTGGCTATTGGCTTGCTGTATATTGCCTTTATTATGTTTAGGTATGTCCCTTGTATCCCTGATCTCTCCAAGACTTTTATCATGAAGGGGTGATGGATTTTGTCAAAGGCTTTTCAGCATCTAATGAGATAATCATATGTTTTGTTTTATTTCAGTTTGTTTAGATGGTGGATTACATTGACAAATTTACATATGTTGAACCACCCCTGCAGCTCTGAATTAAGCCTACTTGATTATGGTGAATGATCTTGTTAATGTGTTCTTGATGTAGGTTTGTGAACATTTTATTGAGTATTTTTGCATCAATGTTCATGAGTGAAATTGGTCTGTAATTTTCTTTCCTTGTTGAGTCATTACATGGTTTGGGTATCAGGGTGACTGGGGCCTCATAAAATCAATTGTAAATTTCCATCTGTTTCTATTCTGTGGAATGATTTGAAGAGTATTGATATTAGCTCTTCTTTTGAAAGTCTTGTAGAATTCTGCACTGAAACCATTTGGATTTGGGCTTTTTTTTTGGTTGAGAGACTACTGAAGAGTACTTCTATTTCCTTGGGGGTCATAAGTATATTTAAATTATTTATTTGATCCTGATTAAAATTTGGTAGGTCATATTTATAGAGAAAATTGTCCATTCTTTTAGATTTTCCAATTTTATGGAGTATAGGTTTTCTAAATATGACATAATTTTCCTCAGTGTCTGTTGTTATGTGCCCCTTTTCATTTCTAATTTTCTTAATTTGGATATTCTTTCTCTGCCCTTCAGTTATTTTGGATAAGGGTTTGTCAATCTTGTTTTTCTCAAAGAACCAACTTTGTATTTCATTGATTTATTGTATTGTTCTCTTTGTTTCTAATTTATTGATTTCAGCCCTCAGTTTGGTTATTTCCTGTTGTCTACTACTATTGGGTGTATTTGCTTTCTTTTGTTCTAAGTTTTCAAGCATGCTATTAAGTTGCTAGTATGAGATCTGTATGAGGGCACTTGGTACTCTGAACTTTCCTCCTAGTACTACTTTCATTGTGTCCAATAAGTTTGGGTAGGTTGTGCCTTCATTTTCATTGAATTTCAGGAAGTCTTTAACTTCTTTCTTATTTCTTTCTTGACTCAGTGGTAACTCAGTAGAGAGTTGTTCAGTTTCCATGAGTTTGTAGGCTTTCTGTTGTTACTGTCATTGTTGAAATCCAGCTTTAATCCATGGTGGTCTGATGGGATGAAGGGGGTTATACATTTTCTTGTATCTGTTGAGACTTGCTTTGTTACCTAGTATGTGGTCAGTTTTGGAGAATATTCAAAGAGGTGCTGAGAAGAAAGTGTGTGTGTGTGTGTGTGTGTGTGTGTGTGTGTGTGTGTGTGTGTGTGTGTGTTTGGGTGGAATGTTCTGTAGATATCTGTTAGAGCCATTTGGTCCATAACATCTGTTGGCGCCAGTATTTCTCTGTTTAGTATTTGTCTGGATGATCTGTCCATTGATGAGAATGGGATATTGAAGTCTCCCACTATCAATGTATGGGGGTCAATGTGTGATTAAAGCTTTAGTAGTGTTTTCTTTGCAAACATTGGTACCCTTATGTTTGGGGCATAGATGTTGAGACTTGAGATGTCATCTTGGTGGATCTTTCCTTTGATGAGTATGAAGTGTCTTTCTCCATTTATTTTGATTAACTTTGGTTGGAAGTCTATTTTGTTACATGTTAGAATTCCCACACAAGCTTGCTTCTTGGGTCCATTTACTTGGAAAATAATTTCCCAACCCTTTACTTGAGGTAATGTCTGTCTTTGATGTTGAAGTGTGTTTCTTTTATGCCATAGAATGAGGGATCCTTTTCTGCATACATTCTGTTAGCCTCTGTCTTTTTATTGAGGAATTGAGGCCATTGATATTAAGAGATATTAATGACCAATGATTGTTAATTCCAGTTATTTTGTTGTTGTTGGTGGTGGTAGTGGTAGTGTGTCTTTATGTGTGTGTGTATCTGTCTATCTGTCTGTCTTTGTCTTTATGTGTTTTTCACTTCTTTTGATTTTGCTGATGTAAGACTATTCTTTCCTGTGTATTCATGGGTGTGGTTAACCTCCTTAGGATTGGAGTTTTTCTTCTAATACTTTCTATAGGGCTGGATTTGTGGATAGGTAATGTTTAAATTGACTTTGACATGGAATATTTTGTTTTTCTCCATCTATGATGATTGAAAGTTTTGCTGGGTATAGTAAGTAGTCTGAGTTGGCATTTATGGTCTTCATGGGTCCACATAACATCTGCCCAGAATGAATTTAGGGTCTTCATTGAGAAGTTAGGTGAAATCCTAATAGGTGTGTATTAATATGTTATTGCCTTTTTCCTTTGCAGCTTTTAATATTCTTTCTTTGTTCTGTCTGTTTAGTGTTTTGATTATTATGTAGTGGTGGGAGGGGACAACTTTCTTTTCTGGTCCAATCTATTTGGTGTTCTGTAAGCTTCTTGTACCTCTATAGGCATTTTGTTTGTTTGTTTGTTTTTGTTTGTTTGTTTGTTTGTTTTTTAGGTTGGGAAAATTTTCTTCAATGATTTTATTAAATATATTCTCTGGGATTTTGAGCTGGGATTCTCTTCCTTCTTCTATTCCTATTATTTATAGGTTTGGTCTTTTCATAGAGGCCCAGGTGTTAGGAACTTTTTAAATTTAACATTTTCTTTGACTGCTATATCAGCTTCTTTTATCGTATCTTCAATGGTCAAGATTTGCTTTTCTGTATGTTATATTCTGTTGGTGGTACTTGAGTCTGTTGTTTCTGGTTGCTTACCAATATTTTCCATCTTCAGGATTCCCTCAGTTTGTGTTTTTTTTATTGTTTCTATTTCCATTTTCAGGTCTTAATGGTTTTATTCATTTCCTTCACCTGTTTGTGTTTTCCTGGATTTGTTTTTTTCTTTTTTATCTTCTTTCTTCTTCTTTTCTTTTTCTTTTTTCTTTCTTTTTTTCATTTGTTTGTTTGTTTTGTTTTGTTTTTTGAGGCAGACTTTCTCTGTGTAACACCTCTGGCTGTCCTGGAATTGGCTTTGGAGAAAGGCTGCCTTGAATAGGAGATCCACCTGCCTCTGCCTCATGAGTACTGGGATTAAAGGTATGCATCACCACTGACAGGTTCCTGGATTTCTTTAATCAATTTGTTCATTTCCTCTTTAATAGCTGCTGTTATCTTCTTAAGATTGAATTTAAGGTCATTTTCTAGTGCTTCCACTGTGTTATAATATCCAGGGCTCAATGTAATAGGATAGCTGGTTTCTGGTGGTACCATATTGCCCTAGGTGTTGTTGATTGTGTTCTTTTGCTAGCCTCTAGTCATCAGGGTTTGGAGTTATTATCAGGTTAGGTGCTGATTGATAAGTTTATCTTTGTTGAATGGATGCTTGATGAATATTTTCCACATTGCTTTCTGTTTCCTCTTGGGTCTTCTAGTCTGAGTAGCATGTGGTTCTGGTGACCAGCAAGTTTTCATGTCCAGTACTATGTGTTTGCTGGGGTAATCATGGCCTCTTTAGCCTCTGGGATTTTTGGTACTCACTTTTCTTTTGAGGTACTGGGGTTCTGGATACCAGTGTGGTCTCTGCAGTCCCAGGTACCTGGGATTCCTAGGTTCCTAATACCAGTGTGGCCTCCAGTAGAGCTGGAGTCTTCTGCAAGGGGTTTTGGGCAGGATATGGATCCCAAAGGAGGAGGTGCTGTTGACAACTGCTGGGAATGGCTTAACAGGCATTTGTGGGCTGTGGGAGGTGTTTTAACTGGGGTTGCTAGTACTGGCTAGGCCTCCAGGAGAGTCTTCTGCCAGGGGTTGTGGGCTAGGATGGAAATATTCTCTTATGGAGAGAAGAGGGACAGACTCACAAAACTCATAAGATAATTATAAAAACTCACAAGAATTTAGAAAACCCATGGCTCTTTCTGCAAGATCACAGAGCTATAACAATTACTGAAATAGAGGAGACTTCACTGCAGTTACCCTAGTGACACAGACTCCATGGGACTCACTGGTGCTATAGTGAGTGTACTGAAGATGGAGCTCACTCAGGCACCTGTGCTCATAAAAGTAACCTCACAAATTCCTCCAAGAATCTCACTGGTATTGCAAGCTGGACAGGGGTAGTTATTTTTCAAGTCTGTTATGACTGCCCTGTTAGGTTAAACAGATATTGTCCACAGGGAAGTCATGCAACAATGAAACAGGCTCAAGAGGCAAAATTGGGACAGTATAGATCAGTAGTTTAAGGTTTATGGAGAGCATGTCCATAAAGGACAACACAGAGGTTTGGCTGACATAACCATACTGTGTGTTTAGTATGCTAGCAACCTGGGTCAATAGTGCATTGAAATTAATATTTTAAAAAATCCATATAAAACTCAAGTGTAGCATATGACTGTTGGAACACAGTCCAAGAACATAATCATGTGAGGAGATTTTTTAGTGCTGGTGAGAAAACTCCAAAAAATGTAGACAACGGTCTTGTGATATTAGTTTCTTCAAAAACAAGGAATTGTTCTTGGATTATGCTTGAGTGCCCTTTCCAGGCATAACATATAGGAATGAGTTTACTTCAGATTATTCATTAAAACTGGATATTGTTATTCGTTTATATGCCTGTGTGGATAAACTTTTTTTTCCATGTGTGGCTTATCTACCACCTGTGACTTGCCCTTGTGATTATACAATTTACTCATGTGACTCCTTTTAACCCTCAGACTATAAATTGTCAAGTGCTCTGAAAAAAGTTGGCTGTTGCATGAGATTTCAGTCCATCTCATTTATTGGCCCCACTCTTCCAGGTCCTGTTACCTCTAATGCAGTAAACATATCACCACTAAAACTAAAATTAATAATGATTTCTACAGATATCTGTGATACTTCTCACAAACAAATCTGGACTTTGCAACTCAGATTTTTGCCCTATTGCTTCAGTGCTTCATAACCCCTTTACTTTCCTGACATTGTTGAAAGACTTCCACTTCTTTCATTTAAAAAATTAATTGAAATATTACATCAGTTTCCCTTTCCTACAACTACCTCCATCCCCACATACCCTCTCAAATTGATGACCTTTGTTATTTGATTATTATCATTACATACACATGTGTGAGTGTGTACATAAATATATAAATACAACTGCTGAGTCTGGTTGGTGTTGCTCTGCTGTATATGATATTGGAGCTGATGGCTTTGTAATGGATAACGAAATTGGGAACTCATCTCATGGAAAGACTAATTCATCCTCGCCCAGCTGTCAATAGTTGCCTGAAGGTCTCTGTCTAGGGGTGGGACCCCATGAGATTACCCCCTTCAACATTAGCGTGCCTATTGGTATCATCATTGTTCAAGTGTTGTTTTCTTACACTGTTGTATGAAGATGTTTTCCCCTTCCATATTTTCTGTGATCCTGCAGAGTAGGGTGTTGTGCTTGTTAGTTTTGGTTCTGGCTAACCCTTTCCTCCAATGTATCCAACCACCTCAGGCTCCACCAGCCACTTCAAAGGGATTACTTCCTTTCAGAATGACCTATAGTCTTCAGCAATAATCACATCCAGGTAGAGAGGGATAAGGAAAAGACAATATGTGTATGTGGGAGCTGAAGAGCTCCTGAGTTTGGAACAACCAACAGCTTCTCAGGGAAAGATGATGCCATATGCTCATCCTCCAGAAATCTATGTACCATTGAGATGGAAGTTTATAGGTCTGCCTTTATTACTCAAAGTACATGGCCACTCCTCCCTCACTTTAGCCCCCATATCCCCATGAGGCAGTCTCTTCACAGACTTTGTACACTGGACAAATTACATAGAAGACAAAGTGTGTCAAAATGACTAGTGGGGCTGTAGCTCATACTGTCTTGCTTATCGTTAGGGGTAATAATGGAGGATCCAGCAATCCTCTTCCCTCCACCCCTCCCCCTGCTCCCAGTCACTCACTGATGGGTCCCAGACAAAATTTGATTAAGTCTCCACCAGAGCAAGATCCCTATGAGAACCTGCACACATATGAAGATGTGATACTATTTCTCAAGTCCTGCCCAATCCAGTAGCTTGCCAAATTCTCCTGCCCCCTTGTCAGACATCTTTTGAAACCAACTAGGATGGTAGCTTTTCAAATGAACTTCTAGAACAGTAATTCTAAACCTACCTAATGTTGCAACCCTTTAATACAGCTCCATGTGTTGAGGAACCATAAATTATTTTCATTGCTACTTCATAATTGTTATTTAGCTACCATTAAAAATTGTAATGTGGCCGGGTGGTGGTGGCATACGCCTTTAATCCCAGTACTCGGGAGGCAGAAGCAAGCGGATCTTTGTGAGTTCAAGGCCAGCCTGGTCTACAGAGCAAGATCCACGAAAGGCGCAAAGCTACACAGAGAAACCCTGTCTCGTAAAACCAAAAAAAAAAAAAAAATTGTAATGTAAATAACTGTATTTTCTGATGGTTTTAGGTGACTCCTCTGAAAGGGTTTTTTGACCCCAAAATTGGTCACAACCCCCAGGATGCAAACCACTGTTCTAGTACATCCTGTGTCCTGCAGGACTGTGAGATGCCATAGTTCTTAGGGTCTGACAGCTGCTGGATCTCAGAGTTCCTCAATCTTGTGCTAGAGCTTCGGGAAGCTTACAGAAGACTTTATGTGCTGATCCAGAATGGTTGCTCACTATTTTACTTGGATTCAGATGGGGTTGGGGTGGGACAGAGGACTCTAACAGGAGGTTGGTCCAGTAGGTAGTACAGATCCAGGATGAGAGGGAGTGTATGTCTCACTGTGGTCTAAGGAGAAGAGTACTCCAAGAAAGACAGTGCTATGTGTTGTTGGCAGAGTAGGCATATAACTTGCAGTTCTGGGGTACAGTTATGACAGAAAGAGAAATAGAACTGTGGGACCCTTCTTTCTATCATGAGAGTAGCACTAGGTGAGTAGCTACATGGGAAACAGATGCCAGGCAGAGAACTTCCTTCCTAGAGTTAAGGTGAAGTCACTGCTAGTTCCCAAACACAAACCTGGTCCACCTTGACCAGCAAGATTGCTAAGTATCTTTGGTGGGTGTATGGGGTTGGTGATGAGCCGAAGTGGAGACCATGGTATAGGAAGGACTCTGGGGAAAGAAAGGACATACTTCCCAGGTGTTTTGGGAGTTGTGCTTGGGGCCACATCCTGATGTGGATGTTCATGCCTGGACAGGCAGGGACTCTCCAGCCTGGGTAGCAGCCAAAGCCAGAATATTTCTTCCCCATGGGCAGAGGACAGAAAGGTGGAGAGGTCATTAATGTACAGCTCTACAGGGAGAAGTGGCACAAGAACTGGAACACTGCCCAGTATGAGGAGTTTCACCCTGAGGATAGGGTCAAGTCAAGAGAGTAGGAGGAGAAGAAATGAGCATGGATTGAGAAACTGTAGATGAAGATGAGGTCTAAAGCATAGTAGTTTACTAGGGCTCTGAGAGGACAGAAAAAGATGGGACAGAGAGGAATTGAGTGTGAGGATGGAACTGAAGCTGTGTAGACAGAAGTTTGTTATAGAGAAATTAAGTAAATGGATATAAAAAACTAGTGTACATAGATTTTTTTTTCCCTCAGATAACCTCACGCTGGATGTAGTGTCTTCCCCAGAATTCTGGGAAGGATTTTTTCAGGGCAGGCCCCTGGGAAAATTCCTATAACAGAGGCCTTAGGTTGTCAAAGTCACTGAAGAGTTGAGAGACAGACTAGTGGCCCTAGACTCCAGGATCTTTCCTGCTTAGGGTATGATCCTGATAGATAGATATACTATTTCCTTATACCTGCCTGCATGCTTCTACCTTGTTCCTTTCTCTCTAGCCATGCAACTCTGCCTTACCATCTACAGAAACTCTGCCTTGTTCTCTTCTCCTCTGGCCATGTGACTCTGCCTGACCAGGAATCCTGCCTCCCCTTCACTATCACCTGGATCTGCAAAAACCATTTTGTTCTGAGTCAAATGCTCTGGAATGCCATTTGGCGAGTCTGGGGAAGGAAAGTCTGAGCTTCATTTGCACAAGAAACAAGCTATGCATCAACAAACCATCTGTCTCCTAGGCTTTCTAGAGGAGTTACCTAGTAGATCAGCAGTAGGTCTGAGAGGCTTATATTGTTTGCCATTTGGCCTAGTAGTATATGAGTACACAAGAAATTCATAGCAAGAAACAGCTGAATATTAAAAGCTGAATATCATCAATTATTCCTTGATATTTGACTTTCCTCTAGAATTTTCTTGACCCTTCTAGGTATAGCTTTATTATATACAGCTGAATCTCTATTAAAAATACTTGTTAGGTCCCAACCATACAAACTGTTATTCATTCAGGACATCTTAGACCCCAGGAAATGGTACTTGGCAGATCACTACTTAGAACCTACAGCCTGTGTGGTTGTGCACTGGGAGCTATATCTGCAGTTGTCCCTAATAGTCATTGTCCAGCTGAACCTTCTCCCTCAGATCTTGAACACTGTACAGGCACCACGATGTGTCCAGATCATAGATATCAATCAAATGTACCATGCTAAGTATTATAGTCCCTGGTGACAACATGTAGCTGCTGCATATCCCTCTGGTTTCTGGTAGTGGAGAACATACAGGAAATGGGGTATCTGGGATCCTACATATGAATTCTCCCACATAGACTTTACACTCAAATCATTTGCATTCACTGTAGAAGATATAGTGGTCCATCATTGGCAACTCATAGATGTACATGAGATATGAGCTCCAAACTATAGATGAACAGAGAAAGTGGGTCTGTAGTGTATTGTTCCAGACACATCATTCTGACCACACTAAGACACAGTCTAGAAAATGTCAGCAATGACCCATGAACTTGGGTCAGAGAGGTCACCCAGGAACCTCTCATGAAGATAAACAGAGCAGAACTGTTCCAATTCCAGGAGTTAGTCTCTGTAAGGTAGGACCACATGAATGGGTCTTTCCACATCAGTTGTCATAGTCAAGACCCATTTTAACTGTGGTGGAACTATCCACTAGGCAGCCGACTCTGGATTGTGCAAAATGGAGAAAGCCACCTGAGCACTGGCATGCATAAATATCTCATTCTCCTCTTCTGGCTGTAGATGTAATATAACCAGCTGATTCAAGTGCCAGGTGCCTTAAATTCCCTGCTATGATAGACTGTAATGTACCTTGAACAGTGAACTAAAACAAATCTCCTTTCCCTAATCCTTCAAACAAAGTGTTTTATCACAGCAATAGAAGAAATTCAGACAGGGAGAAAAAAGCACTGCATTAGCCAGGCTTCTCTGTTTTCTCCATCAGGAATTCAACCTGGATGTACTCACCATTAAGCCTGCAACACAAGTAACACACCAGAAGCCTTGCAGAGCCCACACCTGTCCTCTACACAGCTTGCATCATAAGTCAGTGACCTCCATATCCCATATCAATGGCAGCTGTGATTTTGAATGGTTGCTGTGATGGTGTCCTTTACATTAAGAATCTGCTTGTCATCAACACTAAGAGCATAGATGAGATTGAAGGGAAAGCAGGGAAGATTCCTGGTGGTGACATTCACATAGAAATGATCATGACCTCCATGTTTCCCGTTTTCAGGGCCCTCACTACAAAAGGGAATTCTTCCATAGGGCTCTTCCACCCTCTGATGTTTAAGTCATTCACTGGCCTTCCTGTACCAGTTTCCTGAGACCTATAACAGACAGAGCCCTGAGTTCACCCTAATCTAGGCCATGTTCTCCTCCAGGCTCCAGCGCATGGACAGGGGCCTGAATAAAACATTCCGGAGCCCAGAGTGCAGCCACTAACATAGACTGGCCCTATTTCTAAGTCCTGTGTTCATTAAAGTGTGCCTGAAAACTCATGTTTCAGTTAGGCAGAAGGTCTATGTTCCAAAAGCCCCCAAAGTCTTTAGTTCTATATCAAGGTATGAAAGTCCATGTTCCAGAGAAGCATTCTGGTTCTTGTGTGTCAAAGCAACTAGATCGCTTCAGTGTTAGAGCTATGCTAGCCAGGAGAGTTCATGCTGCTGGTAGAACAGCAGAAGAGACAGCAGAGATTTAGAGAGCAGATAAGACTCTGAGGTACAGTGTTAAAGGCCAGACTCAGAGGACTTAACAGCTCATGAGTGCTAGATCCAGCTCTCAGGATCTATACAATACTCAATCAACCCTTCCATCTACCCCTGTCCATTATCCCTATCTCTTTCTTGACCTTGTCTTCTGAGAAGAGGGACAGGTCACCCTGGGCCTGTAGCACAGCTACCAGGATAAACAGTCTGACAGTCAGGAGCAGGCTCTTCATTTTCAGTCTCTGTCCTCTAAAGAAGGCACATCGTTTGAGTGACATGATGAGGCTGTGCTGGTTCCTCAGAGAATGCCCTTTATGGCCACAAATGGCATTGACCACACCCCTCCTAGCCAAATTCATATCCATTGCAGTGTTGGAGATTATTGTCGTTGAGATCTGGTGATTGTTCTGTGCCAACTGCAGATAAAAGACACAATTCCCTGTAATATCTGCACCATCCAAGGTTACCACAAACTAAGAACCCTCTACACTTGGTAAATTAATCTGGTACATGAGTAGAGAACAAACATGCAGGCTGGGATGGCCATGGCCTCCTCCTGTTACTCTTGCACCCCTGTGTTTGATCTCAAGCCACCCTTGTCTTCCTTGGCCATCTTATCTAGAAGCTGGCTTCTCTTTCATTGAAGCTGAGGAAAGAACTGAGCTTCTTAACCACTTACAATACTGCCAGTGCCCTGAGTGCAAGCTCTGCACTAAGAGCCCACCACATTGCCTTACCTTGCCAGGAGTCATAGCTGGGGTCATCGTTGTAGACTCATGGAAGTTTGCCTTGCACTGGGCTTCTACTCCATAAAATCCCCTTTCCAGTCACCTTTCTCAGCACTCTCTCCCTCCACCCACATCCCCAACCTGATACCTCAAGTTCCCAGTACAACCAGGAGATATCCTCTATTTCTCTGTCCGAAGAGATTCATGCATCCCTTCTTAGGTTTTTCTTTTTAGCTAGCCTCTCTGGGTCTGAGAATTGTAGCATAGTTATCCTTTCCTTTATAGTTAATATCCACTTATGAGTGAGTTAATACAATGTTTGTCTTTCTGAGTCTGGGTAACCAAACTCAGAATGATTTTTTTTTTCTAGTTCTATCTATTTGCCTTCAAATTTCCTGATGTCATTGTTTTTAACAGCTGGGTAGTACTCCACTGTTTAAATGTACCACATTTTCTGTGTCTGTTCTTCTGCTGAGGGACATCTAGGTTGTTTGCAGGTTCCAACCATTCAAATAAAGGTGCTATGAACATAGTTGTGCAAGTGTCCTTGTGGTATGATTGAGCATTCTTTGGGCACGTGTCCAAGAGTGGTATCATTGGGTCTTGAAGTAGATTGATTTTTCTGAGAAACCACCATATTGATTTCCCAAGTGGCTTTACAAGTTCTCACTCCTACCATCAATGGAGGAGTGTTCCCCTTGCTCCACATAATCTCCAGCATAAACTGTCATTTGTATTTTTGATCTTAGCCATTCTGACAGTTGTAAGATGGAATCTCAGCATTCTTTTGATTTGCATTTCCCAAATGGCTTAGGATAATGAACATTTCTTTAAGTGTTTCTTAGTCATTTGAGATTCTTCTGTTGAGAATTCTGTTTAGGTCAGTACCACATTTTTAATTTGATTATTTGGCTTTTTGATGTCTATCATCTTCAGTTATTTATGTGTTTTAGAGATAAGCCCTCTGTCAGATGGGAGGTTGGTGAAGATCTTTTCCCATTCTGATAGCTGTAAGGCATTTATTTTTATGCACCCCCACTTTTCTGGTGGCAGTTCCTGCAGGGATTCCCAGCTTCACAGATATAGCCTTCATTGTTTCTGGTCATGCCCTTCATTACCATTGACTTTTAACCTCATCTTGGCCACCCTTTCTCTGTCTTGCTAATTACTAGGTACCTCACTGTAGGCTGAAGTTTCTGTCCCACCAGCAGCTGCCAAATAAACACACAGAGGCTTATATTAATTACAAATGCTCAGCCAATAGCTCAGAATTGTTACTAGCTAGCTCTTACATTTTAAATTAACCCATATTCCTTATCTATGTTACATGACTTGGTGTCTTTTTCTGTATGGCATGCCCATCTCACTTCTCTCTGCTTCTCTTGTGACTCCAGACTCTCCCCTTCTTCTCCCAGCACCCTCTGTATCTCGCTCTCTGCCCTATACTTCTACCTGTTTGGCTTTTGGCTAGTCAGCTTCTTTATTAAACCAATTTAATAAACCAATCACAATGTACAAATCTTTACAGTGTACAAAAATATTATTCCACAGCACCTCACTGCAAGAGACAAAGTCTGGACTTCACCCAGGATTTGCAGATGAAGGGTTTTTGATATCACCTCCTATAGCACCATGCAGAAGGCTGGAATTGAGGTGTGTCCTAGTTTGGTTTCTATTGATGTGGTAAAACACCATGTATCAAAGCAACTAGTGAATAAAGGGTTTATTTCAATTTACAGTTCAAAATCCATCATCCAGAGAAGTCATGGCATGCAAAGACCATTTAGGAGTGCAGCTTACTGACTTGCTCCTTATAGCTTGCTCATTCTGCTTTCTTAAAGCACCAAGGGCTACTAGTCCAGTGGCAGCATTGCTCACAGTCAGCTGGAGAATTTCATATCAACCACCAATTTAGAAAATACACTACAGGCTTGGCCTTGTCTCAATTGAAGTTCCCTCTTCCCAAAAGACTCTAGCTTGTATCAAGTAGACATAAAATTAGCTAAAATAGGATTCATCTAAAACTCCTTGAGGGTAGTAGAGTATGAATATCAATAACACTTGGAAGATAAACTACATTGTGTGTTCTAGAGATTGTTTCCCTAAACACAATTATTTTAGTCATTTTAGATCCACTAATTTTATGTGTGTGAATCTTTTTCCTATGTGTATTTATGTGTCCCACATGGTTGCCCAGTACATGAGGAAGTCAAAGGAAGGCATCAGATGCCCTTGGAACTGGAGTTAGAGTCAGTTGTGAGCTTCCATGTGTGTACTGTGAAGGGAGCTCAAGTCCTCTACAAGAGCTAAACATGCTCTTAACAGATAAGCCATCTCTCTAGCCCCTCACAAATTATTTTAGAAGCTCTGTTTCCATAACTCTGAATGATCAGCTGTAGAATAAATTCAGTTTTAAGCCTAAGCTCATCAGTACA
Organism: Peromyscus californicus insignis; assembly: GCF_007827085.1. Classification (NCBI taxonomy): domain Eukaryota; kingdom Metazoa; phylum Chordata; class Mammalia; order Rodentia; family Cricetidae; genus Peromyscus; species Peromyscus californicus. The sequence goes on from NW_026294595.1 coordinate 13,267,277, forward strand.
AGAAATGGACTGTAGTTGAAGTAGAAGATGACTGACCCTCTTGGGCCTGTTGGACTTGTTGAATACAGTACATGTCACAGTGATCATAGCTCCCACTTCTGGTGCCTGCATCTCTCTTTTCTGTCTTTCCAGTGACACACTTTGGTGAAGCTCAGATGTTCTGTGAATTACTATAGCTAATTAAGGCAGTTCCTAATTAAATTAAAGAAGCTTGGTGTGGAGGAGCACACCAACAATTCCAACACTGGGAGGCAGAGGCAGGAGGATCAGGAGTTCAGTGCCAGCTGCAGATGAATACTATTTTTATGCTATCCTCAGTTACATTGGATTCTGTCTTTAAAAAAAGATCAGTTTAATGATTAAAGTAGAAAAATTCTGAGTCATGTCAAATATTCAGTGCTGGAAAATCATCTGACAAGATTTTGGTTAAGAACTCTTAGAAGAAGAGTCTCTTCCTATGTTGATGAAGAGTTTCTACAAAAGATCTGCAGCCTGTGTCATTCCTCCTGTGCAATACAGCACTATCTGCAACCTCTAGGACAAGTGAGTATGTCTACTCTCCCTGTGTACATGTATATCAACGCAAAAAAAAATTCCAACTACAGATTTAGGGTTAAAGGGAGAATAAAAGATGTACAGGAAGAAATAAGACCCTATATGTGGATGGTGGGATTGTCTCTGTGGAAGGATCCAATGAGTCTAAAACAGAATTTGAAATGGCAAATGACTTAACCAAGGTTCCCGGAGGTAACACCTTCCCCTCCATGGTGGAACCAGCCACATAGAAGAGATCCCACCCCAAATGGTTTCTTCCTTTGATTTCCTGCTACCCTCAGTTAGTGTCTCTAGCTCTCCTTACACTGCATTGTTAAGGGTTCATTGTATTCACTATCCCTGCTCAGTCTACTGTGTGCTCCTATCTCCTGATTACTTTATTATATTTTATTACAAGTATGGCACATGCTACAAGGAACCCCAAATGTAACAAGCTGAACAAACTGAAAGGTTTTAGATTAAATGGAATGGTCTGAGTTGTTGTGGAATATTATTTTAAGATGTGTTTATAAACATTTGTTTATACTATGGAGAATTTGTTTAATGATGCAAAGATGTGTTGGATTATTTTATGTTGCATTCATTTAACTCCATGAAGCTGTGTTACTTTGCCTGTGTAAACCATCTGATTGGTCTAATAAAGAGCTGAAAGGTCAATAGCTTAGCAGGAAAGGATAGGTGGGGCTTGCAGGCAGAAAGAATAAAATAATAAAATAATAATATAAATAAAATTAATAAAATAATAAAAATAAAATAAGAGGAGAAATTTGGGCTGCCCCAGTTTCTAGCTAGCAGGGAAGATTGCTGTGGGCCGGTTTCCCCACCAATACCCCACATAGGACCCTGCAATCTACAAGACCCACTCCCTACCCCAAACCCACCCATCGCCCTGTGACCTCAATAGCTTCCTGAAACACAGAAACCACCAGCTCTGATTGGACCAAGAAGTGAGTGATTCTTCTCCCACCCAGAGAGTCCTGCCTCTGGGACCTAGGCCCTAGGGTACAACCCATGCCCCAGAACCCCCACCCATTGCTGTCTCAGTTGCCAGCCAGCAGGAGGCTTCCCCACCAACACCCCCCATTGGACCCTGCAATCTATAAGACCCACTCCCTACCCGATATCCACCCATCCCCATACAACTTCAGCAGCTTCCTGAGACACAGAATCTGCCAGCTCCAATTAGACCAAGAGCTACAATTAGACCAATAATGGCCCCCTGAGACACAGACACAGCAAGCACAGATTGGACCAAGAGCAGCTCCCTCAAACACAGACACCTCTTGCAAGTACTGGAGGAAGAGATGGGTAGACACCAGTGCAAAAATACATACAACAACATAAAGAGCAACATGGCACCACCAGAACCTATCAGTTCTTCAACAGTAAGACCTGAACATCACAACATAGAAGAAGTAGAAGAAAGAGACCTTAAAAATAATTTTATGAAGATGATAAAGGTCTTTAAAGAGGAAATGAAAAATTCCCTTAAAGAAATTGTGGAAAAGGTGTCAAAGCTACACAGAGCAACCTTGTCTCGTTTAAAAAAAAAAAAAGAAAGAAAGGAAAAAAAAAGAAATTGAGGGGGGGAGAGCAAAAAATTGGGGAAAAAAAACAATAAATCCCTTAAAGAAAACCAAGAATAAGAGGAGAAGTTTGGGAAGAGAAGTTCAAGGAGCAAGAAAAGCAGAGAGGACACCAGGGGCCAGTCACCCAGCTACACAGCAAGCCATGAAATAGGAAGTAAAGAACGGTGTACAGAATAGAGAAATATAAAAGCCCAGAGGCAAGCCCTGAACCCAGAACCAAAGAAACACACCCTGACCTTGAAACCAGAGTCAGAGAAACACACTTTGTCCCTAGAATCAGAGACAGTGAAAGAAATATACCCTGGTCCTAAAATTAGAGCCAAAAGGCTAAAAAGGACCAATGAAAGAAACACAGTTTGACCCTGAAATCAGAGCCAACTCTGTCCCTCACCAGTGAAAATAACCAATCCCTGAGCAGGAAAACTAACCAAATTCTGGGCAGAAAATCTTCTCCCTGGAGAAACACTGTCCCTAGGAAGCCCTATATAAGCCCCTCTGCCTGTTCAGTTGTGGGTTGTGCTTTCCCTGCCGAAGCAACCACCCTCCTGGACTCCTTCCCAAATAAATCTTTCTTAAAAGAGTCTTGAGTGAAGATCTTCATCCCCTGGCACAGAACAGAAAAACATTGCTGAGATGTCCCTTAGGGGAGCTGAGCAAGGCTGAACAGAAAAAGTAACAACTTTTCTGTAGAGCTGGAGGAGATTGCTACATTTCTTTGGGGTTTCCTCTTCAGCAGAGTGAAGCAGAAGAAGCAACATCTTGGCCTGAGAGAAGAAGAAGCAGAGCTCTGCTGGGAAGCCCCTTAAAGAAAGTGAGGGGTGGAACAAAGCTCAGCTGTAATGGCTTTCTCTAGAAGAGCAGGATTGCTTTATATCCTGCAGGAAGACCATCTGCCACCCACCACACCCCAGCCTCAGGTATCGCCTGACTTTGCAACAAATCAGGATACCTTTTCGACAAATCAGGATACCTTTTCCTCCAGAGCTGAGCTGTCCTCTTGTGGCTCCAGCCTCCAAAGCTGTCCTATTGCAGCTCCAGGTAAAGCCTGAGTTCCTGACAAGTCAGTATACCTGTCCCTCCAGAGCTATAACACTTGCACTATGCAGACCACATTTCCCGGCAGCCTACAGATACTAGCAGGCACTGTACCAAGACTATGTGAGTGAGGCTGTGACAGGCTCCCTGAGCACTGCCTGCTCTCCCACAGCTCATGCTCTCTCTCCCACTTGTTATGATATATTACTTGGGGACCCTGAGGGTATCCTGCGCTCTCAGGGAACCATGTTGGTATGCTGGACAGATGCAGCGGCGAGCTGGCAGGTGACCCACTCCATGGGGGCATGGTGGTGGGGTGGTGGGTGGACATTCACAACTCAGACACTATATCCATGCAGAAATTGTTTATTATAACAGAGAGATGAAGAGAAGAAAGAAGAGAGAAAGAGAGAGGGAAAGAGGGAGAGAGGGAGAAAGAGGTGCACACCTCATGGGAATGAAGGGAGAGAGAGAGAAAAGGGTGGAATTTTTCGTTAAGAAGGCTTCTTATTCAGGATGCAGGGCAGCCCCAATGGGAAAGATCAGAATATTAACACCGCTAATCTCCCATTCCCCTCCCTTGGGCTCCCTGATGCTGTCTGGGGATGAAATAGCTGGTCTTTAGGTGTCCTGAGTCAGGAAAATGACAGACACCTAGAAATTAGAGACTTCAGACATCAACGGACAAATCTCCCCAACCTCAAAGGAATACACCTAAGTTGCTTTTCCTTCACACCTCCCCCATGGCTTCTAGATGTCTTCCTCACTTCCCCACAGTGCATGATCTCCCTGCCCTGCCTTCTTCCCTTCCTCAAAGGCCATAATGTTGGCTTCCTTGATTTTCCAGGTTGACTGAAATCCCCACTCTTTCTTAACTACCAAAATCTCTGAGGTTAAACGATTCTCCTGCCCTCAAGGAACGTTGTCTACATCCTGTACTTTATCATTTTAGAGATCCTTCAGAAGTTCCCAGAATTTAGAAAATTTACCAACCACAGAAGAGAAGGTAGGACACCACGCTCTACTTTGCATGTTGTTGGAAAATATTTTCAGTGTCTCACTAACACACAAAGAATAAAAGTCAACTTATCAAGGCAATTTCTTTTTGGAAAAGAATGTTCCACCACACACAGAGAGCAAGCACACCAGGCAGGAAGTTCACATGTTTTTGTGGTAACACAGTTCATGACTCTCCCTTTTCCCACTGGTGGGAGCCAGACCTTAGAATTGATGTGATTGGCTAATTCACATTTTAGCTAATTCATAATTGCTGAAAAAGGGAAGGGGTGATAGGAAGCTGTCTCAGGAGTGTCCAGAGCTTGTCAGACAGTAAATACACGAGGTGTCAAGATGGGGGAGGTTTAAGGAATATTGGCCATTGGCACTTTATCCACCTCTAGTAGAGGAAAAAAGAATCTTGCCATGTGTATTGACAGACAAAGAACTCATGTGAATCTCCATGAGTTCCAGGACATCCTGGTCTAGTAGCAAATTCCAGTCAAGCCAGGGATACATAGGGATCCTGTCACAGAAAAAACAAAATTCTCATAATGTGAGAAATGGAAAACCAGCTATGCACACAGAAGACTTCAGGACCCAGAAATCATTTTGGAACAAGATAAATGGGGTTTAAAATAATTAAGAACATCAGAGCAAGGTATGGTGACATGCTTGTAATCCCAGCATTCTGGGGGTAGAAGCAGGAGGATAGGAGTTCAAGGCCATCCTTGGCCACATAGTAAGGCTGAAACCAGCTGAAGCTACTAGAGATTCTGCCTCAATAAAAAAAAAAAAAAAGCAACAATACACTCCAGTACCATCCCCTTCCTCAAAAAAAAAAAAAAAAAAAAAAATGTAAAATTTGAGGCTGGGAACTGAGTTTGATCCCAATGTTAAAAAAAAAAAGTATCAACATTTTTATATTGGAAATTTCAAATGGAAACTAGAGTATAAAAACAATGTAGTGGACCTAACACTCGGCAAGTTCAATCATGTGTCTCTAGGAGAGAACGTGGACTTCAGTTCTGACTTCAGCAACCATGAGGCCCCGAGTTCAATCCTAAGTACATCAAAAAAGGAAAGGAAAAGGAAAAACCTTCTATATCATCTAGAAATACATTTATTCCCAGAATGGATAACTAGTTATTCCCAAATGAACCAAAAATGAGCAAAGGTGATGGTCACAGGGTGCTCATCTGCCAACTTGGGCTGAACAGGAGCTAAGCACCTCTGCAGCCTGCAGGCTGTGACTCTCCCTGCCCTCTGCCTATTCCTAAGGGCACTGACCATCTGTCAAGCCTCCCAGCAGAGGAAGGGACAAGCTGAGTGAGGGTGCTCAGGCCCTCAGGTAACTGCATGACAGAGTTTCCCCAAGTTCTGGAGGCTCTGGCTACCATCTCACTGAATAGGAGATTAGGGACACAGTGGGAGCTAGAGGTGGCTGTCACTCCAGGAGCTTAGTGTGTGGTGAGCCAAGTGGTATTGGGCCTACTAAACTCTGAGGCAGGGTAGAGGGTAACACTTCAGTAATGTTCCCAAATCCTTCCAGTTCCACACAGCCTGGATGCCCCTGAAATAGGTCTGGCCTCATCAATAGGATTTCAGCTATCGGTTCCTGATTGCTTGGTGGTTCTTGGGCACAGCCACATATCTCAGCTTCTTCATGATGGAGGGCCAGCCTAGCAGCTGCTGGTCCCATACATACTCTGGGGACAACACCTTTGTAGGTTTGTGGTATAGCAAGTACTTGTTCAAATAGCTCTCATCATGCCACACAGCCTCTATGCCATTGGCCTTGTCCTGCACCATAGCCTCATGACAGGCCTTGGTGAGATGGTACACCTCCAACACTGACCCCCCAAAGAAGCCCCCTGCATAGTAAAAGTCACCCTCATCCCGGGGGATGTAGGCCTGGGACTGTGGCCGGCGCTCATAGGTAAAGGCCTCTCGACTGCTCCTGTAGAAGCCAGGATGCAGGGTACCAAAGAGTGCTGAGAGAATCTCCACACCCACGTGGTCACTGAACTTCATGTCCACATCTGCACACACCAGGTAATCCACCTCATGCAGAAAGCGCTCCTCTGAGAAGTGGCTGATCATCTCCATCCTGTGCATGGACACATCCTGCCAGCGGGTGTAGTTGCGCACAGTTAGCACCACCAGCTTCCGTCCTGCACCCAGGGGCACCTGCGGCACGTCAGCTGGACGGTCAGTGAAGACATAGTAGGTGACCTTGTGTCCCACCATGAAGTGCTGCTCTGCTGTCTCCAGGAACAGCTTCAGGAACACCACATACCTATGAGGGAGGACAAAGGGGTATAGAGAGCCTTAGTGCAGCTAGGTCAAGACTTGCCAGGGCAGAGGTCTAGGCTGCAGAATCCATGGCTACCTGGAGGCTTGAAGCAGTGACATCCCCCACTGTACCCCTGTCCTGACCAGTCTGCAGGCTGTACCTCACCTCACCCTCCTTTGCTGCAGAAGGGTACAACATCAGCACCACATCTTAGCAAGAAATGCTGAGGCAGAGGCCTGGAAGGTTTCAGCCAGGCAGCAGGGCTGACTTCAGATGCCCTGCAGATATCTCTTGTCTTGGCAATTCCTCAGCAAGCCACCTCTCCATGTACCTGTCACTATCTCCCCAATAATGACAGTTCCATCCCAAGATATTCCACACCCCACACACTTGTGTTGCCTGAGCAGAGCCTGTGCTCACAGGGCCCCACTTTCTAAACCCTGGTGGAACTGGATGGATCCTCAAGGGCCTGGTACCTGCACCCCTCCTTTGTGGCACTCTCCAGGGCCTTGTCTTAGGAAGGGAAGGGGTCTCTATATCTCAGACTTTCCTCCTCAGAAGCTTGAAGGTGCTGTGGACAACCACTCAGTAACACAATCATGTCTCTAAGAGTCTTCCCCCATGTACTCCACCAGAGCGAGAATCAGTCTCACAGAGTAGGCAGGGAAGGGGAGACAAGAACCCTAGAAAGAAGGCCAAGCCTAAGCCAAACCCCTAAGCAAAGAGCTTCTGTCTTAGTTACAGTTTTTATTGCTGTGAAGAGACACCATGACCATGGCAACACTTATAAAGGAAAACATTTAATTGATGTGGCAGCTTATAGTTTCAAGGTTCAGTCCATTATCATCATGGTGAGGAGCATGGCAGGTTGACTTAGTGCTACAGCCAAGAGTCCTACATCTTGCAGGTAACAGGAAGTCAACTGAGACATTTGGTAGTATCCTGATCATAGGAAACCTTAAAGCCTGTCCCCACAGTGACACATTTTCTCCAACAAGGCCATATCCACTCCAACAAAGCCACACTTCCTAATAGTGCCACTCATTTTGGGGGCCATTTTCTTTCAAACCACCACATTCCACTCCCTGATTCCCAAAGGCTTGTAGCCATGTCATAATACAAAAATTCATTCAGTCTAACTTCAAAAATCCCCATACTCTATCACAGTCTCAAACTTGTTTCAAAGTCCAAAGTCTCTTCTGAGACTCATAGCATTCTCTTAACTATAATCTCCTATAAAATCAAAATCAAAAAACAGATCACATGCTTCTAATATGTAATGGCACAGGATATCCATTACCATTCCAAAACTTAGGGAAGAGAGCATTGTGAGGAAATACTGGACCAAAGCAAGACCAAAAACAAGCTAGGCAAACTCCAAACTCTGCATTTCCATGTCTAATGTCAAAATGCTCTTCAGATCTACAACTAAGTTGTTTTGTGAACTGCAACATATTTCTTTCTCTTGGGCTGGTTCCACTCCCTATTAGAAACTCTCCTCAGCAAGTCTCCTACAATTCTGGTATCTCTAACATCTTGGGTTTTCCAAGGCACTCCAGGCTTCAACTTCACAGCTTCACAAAATGGCCTCTCTACTAGGCCTCCATTCAGGACTGACTCCCTGGGCATATGCCTGGCCACGGTGGCTTTTTTTATGTGCAGAGGCAAATTCCATAATCTCTTTCTCCTATCCTTAACTCTAAAGTCAGAACCAAGTGGCCAAAGCTGCCAACCTCTGCTATTTATTGGGACTGGAACATGGCCCCCTCATTCAATTACATCTTCACCAGCTTTCTGTCCTTCACTGCCTAAACTTGGATGTTCTGAAACTTGCTCTGTAGTCCAAGCTGGCCGCAAACTCAGAGATCCTCCACCCTCTGCCTTCTCAATACTGGTATTAAAGGTATGCACCACCACAGCTGGTTCTAAGCTTTTCTTTAGTTTCTTTCCACAAGTTGGAAACTTAGCTCAGTGGGATCTTGTCCTTGTTCTTAATCTGTTTATATCCTTGAACAGAGGGATTAGCTCCATTCCACTTCCTGGTACTCTTTTTCTCCAAAAATTGAACATTTTGTATTTTTTCTTGTTCAGCTTGCTTCTTTTCATAATATATCTTCATTATAGTTAACACTAATAACAATACAATAGAGTCTATACTAAGCTGTTTTGAGATTTCTTCTGCCAGTGGAATTGATCCAAAACTCTTCACTTTAGCCTCAGGCAGACTCCTCTGAAAAGGGCAAAAGGCAGCCACTTTCTTCAACAAAATATCACAAGACCAGCCTCTAGTCCACATGATAATATTCTTCTCCTCTGAAACATCTTGATCCCCAAAGTTTATTAAATCAATTCAGCACCACTGTCTTCTATGCTCCTGATACTTTGGCCCGTTAAGCACCACTTAAAGCATTCCACTGCTTTCCTAATCCAAACTCCCAAAGTCCATATTACTCCAAACCAAAACATGGTCAGGTCTATCACAATACCCTAGTCTCTGATACCAACTTCTGTCTTACAGTTTTTATTGCTACAAAGAGACACCATGACCATGGCAACACTTTTTTTAATTAAGAAAATGTTTTCCATTTATTTTACATACCCATCAAAGATCCCCCTCTTCTCTTCTCCTATCCCCAGCCTTCCCCTCCCAACCGACCTCCCACTACTCCCCACAAGAAGGCCAGGGCCTCCCATGGGGAAGCACATCCAATACAGGCAAGTCCAAGACCTTCCCCCTGCCTCAAGGCTGCACGAGGTGTCCCATCATAGGTAGTGGGCTCCAAAAAGCCCATTCATGTACCAGGGATGGATTCTGATCCTACCACCAGGGGGCCCCCCAAGCAGATCAAGCTACATAACTGTCTCCCCACGCAGAGGGCCTAGTCCAGTAGGCCCTAGTCTGTGCAGGCTCCACAGCCATTGATCTAACTTTCATGAGTTCCCACTAGTTTGGTTTGGTCATCTCTGCAGGTTTCCCCAACATAATCCTGATGCACTTGCTCATAGAATCCTTCTTCTCTCTCTTTGACTGGACTCCTGGAGCTCTGCCTGGTGTTTGGTTGTGGATCTCTGCATCTGCTTCCATCAATCTTAGGAGAAAAGCTCTGTGATGACAGTTATGTTATTCACCCCGGTCTGATCACTGGGGTAAGCCAGTTCAGTTCAGGCACACTCTCCACTATTTCTAGTAGTTCAAGCTTGGGTCATCCTTGGGGATTCCTGGCAACTTCCCTAGCACTGGGTTTCTCTATGTCCATGATATCTCTCTCTATCATGGTATCTCTTTCATTGCTTTCCCACTCCATCCCTGTTCCAGCTCAACCTTCCCTTTCCATTATTTTCTCATTCTCTATGCCCTACCCTCTATTTCCCTACCCTCATCCCCAGTTTACTGATGAAGACCTCACCTATTTCCCCTTCCCAGGGTGATCCATGCATCCCTCTTTGGGTCTTCCTTATTAGCTAGCTTCTCTGGAGTTGTGGGTTGTTGTCTGATTATCCTTTGCTTTACATCTAGTATCCACTTAGAGTGAGTACATACCATGTCTGTCCTTCTAAGTCTGGGTTACCTCACACAGGATGATATTTTCTAGTTCTATCCATTTGCCTACAAATTTCATAATGTCATTGTTTTTCTCTGCTGAGTAGTATTCCATTGTATATATGTACCACATTTTCTTAATCCATTCTTTAGTTGAGAGACATCTAGGTTATTTCCAGGTTCTGTTTATTATGAATAATGCTGCTATAAACATAGTTGAGTATGTGTCCCTGTGGTATGATTGAGCATTTCTTGGGTATATGCCCAAGAGTGGTATAGCTAGATCTTGAGGAAGATTAATTCCCAATTTTCTGAGAAACTGCCACACTGACACACTGATTTCCAAAGTGGCTGTACAAGTTTGCACTCCCACCAACAGTGGAGGAGTGTTCCCCCTAGCTCCACATCCTCTCCAGCATAAGCTGTCTTCAGTGTTTTTGATCTTAGTCATTCTGACAGGTGTAAGATGGTATTTCAGAGTCATTTTGATTTGCATCTCCCTGATGACTAAGGATGCTGAGCAATTCCTTAAATGTCTTTCGGCCATTTGAATTCTTCCTTTGAGAATTCTGTTTAGTTCTATAGCTCATTTTATAATTGGATTGTTTATTATTTTGATGTCTAGTTTCTTGAGTTCTTTCTACATTTTGGACATCAGCCATCAGATGTGGGGTTGGTGAAAATCTTTTCCCATTCTGTAGGCTGTCATTTTGTCTTATTAACTGTGTCCTTTGGACCATAACAACACTTTTAAAGGAAAACATTTAACTGAGGTGGCAGCTTACATTTTCAGAGGTTCAATCCATTATCATCATGCTGGGGAGCATGGCAGGCAGACTTGGTGCTGGAGCCAAGAGTCCTACATCTTGCAGGCAACAGGAAGTCAACTGACACTCTGGGCAGTATCCTGAGCATAGGAAACCTCATAGCCCACCGCCACAGTGACACACTTCCTCCAACAAGGCCATACTCACTCCGACAAAGCTACACCTGCTAATAGTGCCACTCACTTTGGGGGCCATTTTCTTTCAAACCACCACAGGTTCTATGTCCTCTCCCAGCCCAAGAAGAAGTTTTCACCTGTTCCAGGGCTGTTCCTCTATTCATGGCCACCATGTGCCCCCACCATGGAAACAAGGATCCCCATCACCTGACACATGTCCCAAGCTTCTCCAATTCAATGTCAGAAACAGGCAAGTGGCTGTTTTCCCTGTGCAAAGGTGACAAGGGAACTCCCAGCTAGTTCCCTCAGAGGCCTTCTTCCCACAGACAGAGTACCTACCCACTCCTGGCAGGGCTCTTGCTCATGTACCCAGCAGCATCCAGACAAGGTAGTGTTTGTGTTCTGTTATTGCGAAGTCCTTTATCCCTAGGAACTCCAGGTATTCTCAAGATGCCTAAGATCCCTCCAGCTACGCTCCAAACCTCTCTCAAGTCTGATTGGTACAAAGACCTCAGAGCTATCCTTGGATCTGCACCAAGTACCACACCCAGTACAGCAAGGAAAGATAAAACTCCTCCTTTCTCATTATGCAAACAGCACAAATGACATCTCTCAGCCCCCCACAGCCTTCCACACTGTAATGCTTCCCTGTCCTGCTCCCCACAGGCTTTCACAGGGAAAGTTTCTGGTCTGTGGCCTAGAGTCAGCCTGACCCAGAGTCTCAAGGCTTCATGGGTCTGCTACTCCCTGCCCCAGGGCTGAGGTTAAAGGTTTGACCCAATCCTTGCTGTCCACCTTGTCCTCCATCTGAGCATACATCTGTTGTGGAATATCACTTTAACTATGCAAATGTCTGTTACATTTGTTTATGATGCCTTTGTTCAATTATGCCTGCCTAAGGCACAGATTGGTCTAATAAAAAGCTGAGCAGCCAATAGCTAGGCAGAAGAAGGATAAGTGGAGCTGGTGGGCAGAGAGAATAAATAGGAGAGAATAATAGGAGGAAGAGAGAACTAGGGAGAAAGAGAGGGACATGCCCAGGCCCAGAAGCCAAGCAACAAGAAGTAAGTAAGATATACAGAAACACACACACACAGAGAGAGAGAGAGAGAGAGAGAGAGAGAGAGAGAGAGAGACAGAGAGAGACAGAGAGAGACAGAGAGAGACAGAGAGAGAGAGAGACAGAGAGGTAAAAAAAGACCCAAGGAAAAAACATAGATAAAGAGAAACAGATGAAAATAAGAGATAAGCTAAGGTCATACATTTAAAACTAATAATAAGTATCCATGTAATGTTTTGAAAGGTGATTGGTGGCCCAAAAGAGAAAGCCTGATACACACATCAGTGGCCACAGCTCTGATGGTATTCTGTCCCTAACTGCCACCATTGGGGATGAGTATACCTACCTGAAGTGTGTGCTGGGGGATAGAAATGGCACATGGCTAAGAGCACAGAGGGAAGGACAGCTGGCCTAGGGCTCCGGCTGGTGGCAGAGCTGGTTTCATTCACCTGTGAGCCCAGCAGAGATCAGGAAGGTGACAGAGTGAACCAACCCCCCACACACACACACATATTAAATACAAGAATGGCACTTGGTATGCCTGGCCTCTACCTTGACCATTGTATGTGTGCATAAGTGCATGTGTGAGTGTGCCCATTATATATAGTCATGTTTACTTGTCTGTATGCCTGTGTGGAAGTCAGAAGTTGACTTCAGTTGTCTTCTTCTGTCATTCCTATTTGTTCTTTGGATCCACTTGTCTCTCCCCTCCACCCACAGTGCTGGGATGACAGGGGCATGCCACCATGCACAGCCTTTACATGGGTGTTAGGGATCAAACTCAGGTCCTCTGAAGCAAGTGCTTTACCCACTAGCCATCGCTCCAGCAACCACTGCTTACTTTTTGATGGCAAACACAGTCAGTCCAATTGTGGTGTTACGAAGCCTGAACTGCTCATTCAGTATGTCGATGTTGAAGGTCCCCTCCCAGATGATGGGAGCCAGCCAAGGGGTCAGGACAAGAACATCTTTCCTACTACATGGGGACAAAGCCACAGTCAACAAGTGACCAAACATGCCTGCAGGAGCCCTTCTCAGATTCCACACCCTCAGCTGCCCCAGGGCTGCCGACCCTCCCCAGTGGGGCCTGACCAATCAGCAGCAGCTCTCACTGACTACCCCCACCCCACTCCACCAAGCATTAAAAACAACTGAGTTTACAGCCACTGCAGCCACCACATCTCTGAACACTGATGACAGAGACAGGAAACAAGGAGCAGATCCCAGATGGGAAATGACAGACAGGAGATGCTCCGGGCTCCAGACCTGAGTCAGACAACCCTCAGACTCTGAAAGGGTTGTGAACTGAGGGCAACGAGAATCACAATCAGGTCTTCGATTTTTTCTGGGTTTTGGTTTTTTTCCAGTGCTGGAGACTGGCCCAGGCCTCAGGTGTGCTGCTGAACTATCCCTACTGCAAGCAAATCCTCCTTTAGTACCTTTACGGCACTTCCCATGCACTGACCAAATCTACTCACCTGGGTGTTAGCACCTTTGGCTGGGCATAGGCCATCCTGCAAAAAGACAACACCAGAACTCAAGGTGACAGGAAGGTCCCTGGAATGCATGTCACTGGCAGCTGTGCACCAGGCAAACAGACCTGCATGAGCAGTGGCAACCAAGCCACTGTGTACGTCCATGACCCTGGGAGCAGAGGATGGGCCGAAGCAGGAAGATCACAGTTTTATTTGATATAAGGTAGGGAGAGGAAATCATGACACCCCTCCCCTTACTTAGGGCTGGGAGATCTAAGGGCTACTTTAATGCACAAGCCGGATGAGACTGAACATGTCTGTCCCTGGAAGATGCCAACCATCCGACCTGGGCCTGCAGCCTGCCTTGGTCCTCTCCTTAGCTGGTGGCACACAGAGTCCTGGCTCTCTGTCTCGGTCAGAGACCAGTCCCAACATCAGTGTGAAGTTCCCTCAAAAGGTCAGGCCCCAAGGGACAAGAGCCACTTCTGCTAGTAAGCTGCGTTCTAAGCCGGCCTGTGGAGCAGAGAGCAGGGCTGGAGAGACGCTCAGTGGTAAGAGCACTGGCTACTCTGGCAGAACAACGGGATTCCGTTCCCAGCACCCGCATGGAGACCCACAACTGTCTGTGACTCCAGTTCCAGGGGACCTGAGGGCCTTTTCTGGACTCTCTGGGCACAGGCACAAATATGGTACACAGACATACTTGTAGGCAAAACACTCATACACATAAAGCAAAATAAATATTTTTTTTTTTAGGCAGTGAATGAGCCTTAAAATAACACAGAAAATTTCTACACAGGAATGAGGCTTGAAGACACCTCATCACCTTGAGGAGTAAGTCTGGCCAGCCAACATAAAAGAAACCGTACAGGACCCCATCCCTGGGAGGTACTACTACAGAGTGGCCGTGCTCAGAGGAACAACACAGAATAGGTAAGATAACTGCCAGGACCACCAGTAAGGCTGGGCAATTGGGAATTGGTGTTTGATGGACACAGTTTACAAGATAGAATGTTCTGGAGATGGGTGGTGGTGAGGCTGCACCACGGCATGAATGTACTTACTACACTGAGCTGTTGAAATGGTGAGGATGGTAAACTCATGTGTTTTGCATGTTGCCATGGAAATGGGGTGAACAGCTGTAAACTCAGCTCTGTACCAGATGAGCCAGGCTGACTCTTTAAAAGCCAAATGACATGTAGTTAGTCAACACAAAGAGTGGGGCTATGTTTTCCACTCCGGGTGCAGGAAGGGACTTCCCAGCTGCCCATACTTACACACACACACACACACACACACACACACACACACACACACACTCCTCCATCCATGCCCTTCAGCCCAGATCTGTAGACACCGTGTGAGGACAGGATACCTTGACAGGGTTACAACTTCCCGGTCATCCAGCTCTCCGACAGTCACGCTGTAGAAGGAAACACAGGAGACAGGTTTATACCAGGGATACCAGGGGGGGTTAGGTGTCGGGAACACAAAGCCCGGAGGAAGGGGAGTGGTGTCTGAGCATACAGTAAGGTCTGTTACAGTTAAAGAACAGCATCATTGTGATCACCCCAGACACTATGCCAACAACATGAAATCAAGCATTGCCATACCACAGATTCAAAAGTCAAACACTGTGGTCAAGGTTCACTGCCCCACACTGACCAGCCACTCCCTAGTGGAGCCTGAGCAGAAAAGGAGTTCCAGAACACAGAAGATTCCCAGCCCCTCCCATCAAGAAGTGGAGCCTGTTCCTGTCCTTGAAGAGATAAACTGAGGCAGCAGTGCCTGGATGAATTTGAAACCGGCTTTTGACAAGTTGAACTAATGTGCAATATGGTCACTGGTCTAGAACCTTCCAGCCAGGCATAGAGGAAGCTCAGTCTACATAGGGAGGCCCCAGGGACAGGCACTTCAGCTGAGGGCCCCCCTCAACCACCAGAAGTGTGAGAGACCTCAAGGGAGACCCACCGAGCTCTGCACAGCGACCCCAGGGAGCTCTGGAGAGAGTCATCAAAGGTGTGACTGTCTCCCAACACAATGAGGGGGGGATAGAGTGCTCTGCAGCCGTGGAAAACTGACACAAGAGGGAACTGGTTTGAACAAAGAGCAGGTGGAGGCAATGTAGTCTAGTGGGAAGCACAGCATAGACAAAGATCAAGGCCAGCCCCACTCAAGGGCATGCATGACTTGTGCAGGAATGCAGAGGAGCAGGATGCTGGAGAGGGTCAGCAGGCAGGATCTGATTTCAGAAAGCCTCCTACCTTCTGTGCTGAAGGATCATTAGCTACAGTAAGGAAAAAATGGCTGAGACAAATGGACAAGCATGTGGCTGATGCAAGGCTGCAGCAGGCCCAGGAAAGCAGAACAAAGCTCCAAAAGGCAGACTGACAGGATCTGGGGACTGTGGGTAAGGAGGGACCTCCGACTTGGATCTCCGGGTAAAAGGCAAAAAATCTGGCACTCAGTAAGCTGCTGGGGAGGTGGGTGGGGAAGAGTAATTGTTCTTAGGGCTAACCAGGCAGGTACAGAAGGGAGGATGAGACTGAAGCCAGAGAAGACAATAGTGTTCCTGGAACACACAGACCCTTTAGAGACAACAGGTGGCAGCTGAGATTGCTCTGTGTAGCCTAGGGTAGGACTAGACCCATCCATATAGAGGTACAGGCAGAGGCCACAAGACATCATGAAACAGAATGTTCATCCAACCAGTAACACATCCCACACACACAGACATATTCACATATGACACCCACACACATTTGACACACAAACATGACACACACACATATATACATATATGACATACACACATTTTACACACAAACATATAACACATACACACACACACACACACACACACACACACACACACACACACACACACACACTACTCACCTAGTCACAGGTCCTGGGTTTCCCAATTCCTGGCTTCTGTGGCTCATGAACCCATAGCTGTGGGAAGGACATGCATAGGTCAACTGTTCAGGACACAGATCTGAGACTGGCTGGCTGTCCCTCTTCCCAAAATGCACTACTGTACACAGTGAGCACAGATGTTCCCAGTGGGGATACAGGGCCAGGTGACAGGACTAAGCAAGCTCACCCTGCTGGAAGAAGAGGTGGCAAGAAGAAGGGCCTTGGGGACAAGGCCTGCATCTGGACAGACACCTGAAACACTTACAAACAGCTCCTACTCCATGCCAGTTACCTACAACCCAAGACCATATCTGATATGGGATGTCCTTCTGTACACTGTGAATATGTGTTGCTATCATTGGTTGATAAATATGCTTTGGCCTATGGCAAATTAGGATAGAGTCATGAGGGAAATCCAACTAGAGATACAGGGGAAGGGCAGAGTCTGGGAGACACCATCCAGCCACCCAAGGAACAACATGTCAGTGGATGGTTAATGCCACAGCCACATGGCAATATTTAGATTAATAGATATGGGTTAACTTACATATAAGAGCTTGCTAGTAATGGCATACCAACATGGGGTTCTAGAATTTCCATAAGGCCTGAGAAAGCTTTAAAAAAAAAAAAAAAGAGGATATGGCTACTTTAAGAGTTTCCCTTGGACAATGAGCCCTTGAGCAGCTAGTACATTAAGTAGGAACAAAAAACTAAGTAAAAATGCCTGCCACAGTACAAGCATAGGCATTCTAGAGCTCTAGGAAGGTTTAATGCAGTTTTTGGTCATGAACCTGCAAGTGGGCTGTGAGCTTTATGCTTGACTTTCATGACCTGAGAAGCAGGCAGAGCCAGCCACCAAAGCTGCAGCAGAGGTCCAAGCCTCTTTGAAGCTTTAAGGTTTGCTCACATGGTTAAAAAAGGCTAAAAGATATATAATAAAAATAGGTCCAGATGGAAAAACCTCCAAATGGGTTACAATGTTTTTGATAAATGCACATAGGCTTGGGAGAGAGAGGAAAAAAGGGGTATAGACAAAAATAGAAAGAAAGAAATAATTTTAAAAAATAAAATCTTTAAAGAGACAGTAAAGCTGGGCGGTAGTGGCACATGCCTTTAATCCCAGCACTCAGGAGGTAGAGCCAGGTGGATCTCTGTGAGTTTGAGGCCAGCCTGGTCTACAGAGCGAGATCCAGGAAAGGCACAAAGCTACACAGAGAAAACCTGTCTCAAAAAAACAAAAAAAAAGAGAGAAAGAGAGAGAGAGAGACAGTAAAAATAATATAAAAGAAAAAAGCCATGAAAAGATGGGAAATACACAGGGAGTCTGGATCCTGAAGAGTATTATGTTGATTTTGAATTTTTTGATTGTTGAAAAGCAAAAGACAGCTGCTAAGAAACCTGGAATTGAAAGAAAGACTGATAAAATATACCAACCTAAACATTTTTTAAATGCCTTACCTTAAAACAAAAGTCAAAAAATATATTTGTAAAATGGATCTTAAAAGATGAATTGCTTTGGAGAAGTGGCTTTGCTTTTGTTTCCACAGGAAACAAGAGGCTATGGATTCATTCCAGGTTAAGATGGACCAGATTTGAATAAGGGAGACCTCCTGAACCTTTACAGGTTATATCTATCAACAAAGGTTATAGCTGGTCTTCCCAGGACTTGGCCATTATCTCATATTTTCTCAGGGACCCTAAAGATACTTCATCCACAGACAGCAGGAAGCAGTTTGAAGAAAATGACTTCCACATTCCCAAGAGATAGGGGGGTATGGGTGGTCTTCAGTTATTTGGTGGGTTATGAATGTTTGTTATGTTTAGGGGAATATAGGAATATAGGATAAAAAGACAACTATTAATCTCAGGTATTTTGAATTGGCATGGGTTTTGGTATAGTGATGCAAATTAAAATTAATTTTGTTACACTGTATATATGTTTCTATTCTTGTTTAAAGGATTTTTGTTTATTGATACAAATTTAAGGTTGTTTTTGGTACAACATATTATATATATATGTTTCTACTCTTATTTAAGGTATTGTACCTATGCAGTTCATTTAAAAACATAAGGTGAAATTCTAGTTTTTGAAAGCTATTATCATAAACTATTTAGAATAATCAAGAAACATAGATCAGTAGTCAGTCATTTATAGCAGTCAAATCTGTAGATATGTTAGACATGTTTCTAGATCATACAGATATATTTTAGATAGATAAATGGTCTTCAGATAGTTCAAAGACCTATAGAATATGGCATTTGAAATGTTTTTGTTAACTTAGGGTTTTTCATGACAATGAGATACATCTGCTCCTGGCAGCAACAATAAAAGGATGATGGGCATCGAAGAAACACCATTGGAATTTGCTTTCATTGTGGCAAGATTAGCCATTTGGGCAAGAACTGCTTTTGGCTTGACTGCTTGACTGTATGCTGTATAAACTGGACATGTAGAACACACAGGAAAGTGACTACTGAACTTTGCAAAACAAGGTGGGATGGTCCTTCAGGGTTTCCTGCTTCACAGAAGAAACTGACAGACAATCTGTAGGACATAGAGAAAAGTGACTGATGCACTTTGCCAAAATAGGCAGAACAGTCCTTCAACTTTCCTGCTTCACTAAAATGTCTACCAGATACTCTAGGCCTATAGGCTGAAGATGGATACCCCAACATTGCAGAGGAAATATGGGTGACTGTCCAAGCAGCCAGATGTCTCTGTCATTTCTAGAGTTTTGAAGGGTGCTTGCAATGCACTTCCTGTTTACTCAGGTAACCCTATATCCTTCTGGGTTCTTTCATGGAATTGAAGACTAGAAAGTTATAGTTTTTTTAGTTATGATAAAAGATAAACTATATATGAAACTTTAGACTCACAAAGATAGGATATATGAGAGTATTTTCATTAATTTTGCAAAATACAAATTGACTAAATATTATAACTGTAATTTTTGCTTGATAACTGTTTTATTATATGTAATTTTACTATGTTAAAGTTAAAACCTTCCTTTTTGGTTAGACAGAAAAGGGGAAATGGTGTGGGATGTCCTTCTGTATGCTGTGAATATGTGTTGCTCTCGTTGGGTAATAAATCTGCTTTGGCCTATGGCAAAACAGAATAGAGCCAGGTGGGAGATCCAAGCAGAGATACAAGAGAAGAAGGGCAAGGTCTGGGAGACACCATTCAGTCACCCAAGGAACAAACTGCAAGCAGACTGGAATACCACAGCCACATGGCAATATTTAGACTAATAGAAATGGGTTAGTTTAAATGTAAGAGCTAGCTAATAATAAACCTGAACCATCAGCCAAGCATTTATAAGTAATGTTAAGACTCTGACTGATTATTTACAAGCAGCCATGGGACAGGGAAGGACAGAGAAAAACCTCCAGTTACACACATTAGGGAGTATTTCCAAGTTGTGTTTACAAAAGCCCCAGTAGACATGGCAGTGTCTTTGCTCTGTGAGTGTTCACAAACCATCTGCATCTAGAGAGGGCTGCAGTCCAGACCCCAGACCTGTCTTCTTCTCCTTCTCCAGGTCCACCCTCACAGCTAGGGCCAAATGTCTGGGCACCCAGCCCATTTGTGGAATCAGAGGGAGACAACTGTCCTGCAACCAACCTTTCCCTATGGGGACAAGCAAAAGCTGGGCATGCCACTGTATGAGTGGCCAAGAGCACCCTCATCATTGCCCTGCTAATGGGGATGCTCACAGCTCAGGGTCCACATCAGGGTCTCAGAAGCTGTTCCTCACCAGCCTGGATTCTTACCCAAAGAAGACCAAGGCAACCACTATGAGGGGAAGGATTCCGAGGTGAATCGAGTAGCATTTTGGTCTTCCTGAAAAACAGCAGCACAGGATCCAGTTACTCACCCCCTTCCCAGACCAGACTCCCCTTCAGACCTTTCCTAAGATTCAGTGGTTATTCTCAGGACCACAGCCACCACTGTGCCCTATCTCAGGAAGCCCCAATCCAGCTAGAGCTCCAGCCCCACTGAGCACTCAGAGGGTAAAGAAGGTTGTTCACTTCCTGCTCAGGACTCCAGCTGCTCCCTTGGCCCTCAAGGTCACCTTTGGCACAAAGTACTCATGCCACTGAGCACCCATTCCTATGGTAAACTGAAATGAACCAAAATGAATACTTCAGGGTCACTGCTCCACCTCTGGCCCCTGTATGCTCATATCCACAGGGACAGCAATTGGTCTGTTCTAGTGACATTTTCTCATGCTGGGGTTGAAACCCAGGGCTGATGAGTGTTAGGTAAGTGCTCCACCACTGGACTATGCCCCTAATGCCTCAGGTGATTTTCATGTCTCTAGAAGTTGTGTGTTCTCATAATCAAGTTCAAATAGTCCTAAAAGACACATATGTAAGTAGACTCATATGTGGGCTCTGGAGAAAGAGCTCAGTGGGTAAAGCTTTTGTCACAGCCACACAAGCATGAGGACCTCAGTTCAGATCCCAGAGCCTATGTAAATCCAGTCATGTGAAATCCCAGCACTCCTGTGAGGAGATGGGAGGGGGAAATGCGGGGTCCCTGGAGAGTCACGGACCAGCTAGCCTGCACACAGTGAGGAACAACAGAAGAGACCCTGTCTCAACAAGGTGAAAGGCAAGGACTGATACCCATGGTTGTCCTCTGACCTCACATGCACACCCACACTCACGCGCTGTGTTCCTAAAGGTTTCTATCTAAAAAGGCTTACCTCTCCCTGTCCCAGTCCATTACTTTCCCCTCTGAACCACATGATCTGGGACTCTGTTTACTTTATTTATTTATTTAGTTGCATGTGTGTGCACCTGTGCATGCCTCAGAGCACTAATGGAGGTCAGAGGACAACTTGAAGAACTCAGTTCTCTTTCCACAATGTGAGTTCCAGGGATTGAACTCGAGTCATCAGGTTTGGCTGCAAGCACTTTTATTCACCGAGTTATCTCATTTGACACTTCTTATGTTTTCTCCCACGTCTTCAAATCCTCCCACAATGGAACAACTGATTTCTAAAGGCTTCTAGAGGCAAACAACGAGAAAGTGCATTTGAACTGTGTTTGTTCTCTTGCCCCTTTTTGTAGTTTCTAGTTTAGCCCTAGAGAAATCTAACAGAAAATAAAATTTACCCAATTTAGGAATAGTTGCTCCTTTTTAACTTTTAAAAACCACTTTTTTGGGACAGAAGAGATGGCTCACCAAGTAGGAGCACTGACTGCTCTTCCAGAAGATCACCCATACGGCATCTCATAACCATTATTAACTCCAGTTTCAGGGAATCCAGTGTGGTCTCAGGCATTTAACGGTGCAAAGCATACAAGTGGTGCACAGATATGTAGACAAAATGCTCATGTACATAAAAATAAACAATTTTATTTAAAAAAAAAGAAAAGAAAAAAAAGAAAACTCGTAGTGTACTGAAAAGGAAAAAGCAAGATATTTTTAAGGCAAAGAGTAATGTGCATTCCTATTCTGTTCTCTTTTTGTTGTTGTTGGTTTTGTTTTTGGGGTTTGTTTGTTGGTTGGTTGGTTGATTGGTTTATTTGTTTCAAGATAGAATTTTTCTGTGTAGCCCCGGCTGTCCTGCAACTTGGTCTGTAGACCAGGCTGGCCTTGAACTCAGAGATCCACTTGCTTCTGCCTCTGGGTGCAGTATTAAAGGCATGTGCCATCAATGCCCAGCTAAAAGTCTTCTTTTAAAGTATAATTTATATCTAATAAAATTTGACAATTTTGGACATAGTTTGATAATCTTTGAACAAGGAATCCCCCTTGCTGTGTATGCCCCCACATTCTCCTCCTCATCTACATAGGAGTCAGGAGACACATGTGCCCTCAGTCTGGCTGTTTACATAACACAATGCTGTCAAGAGTCACCACAGGGTCATGTGTATATTCTTCATTTTATTGCTTTTTTTAAAATGCCCCAATAGTTCCAGTCATTTAAGAAAATACATTCTTCCTGTTACATCATTCTAGCATTCATCAAAAATTACATGGTGGGAGCTGGAAAGATTGCTCAGGAATTAAACACACTTGCTGCACAGTCATGAGGATCTGAGTTGGGATCCCAGAACTATCAAAGTATCAAGTATGCATGTAACACAAGCATTCCTGAATGAAGGCCTGCAATTCCAACTCCAAATGTGTGTGTGTGTGTGTGTGTGTGTGTGTGTGTGTGTGTGTGTGTGTGTGTGTGTGTGTGGTGATGAGGGAAGGTGCCTGGGGTTTGTTGACTTCCAGCCTGACAGAGGAAATTGAGGAACTCAGGTTCAGAGACCCTACCTCAAGGATTAGGTAAAGACTGATAAAGGAGAATGCCTGCCTGATGCCCTCTTTACTTGCACCCCTGGTGTGCACATATGTGTGCGTGTGTGTGTGTGTGTGTGTGTGTGTGTGTGTGTGTGTGTGTGTGAAGAACTATCAAAACTGAAGAAATACAAAAAGGAACATGTGGTAGTGAAGAACCAAAGCACCCCCATTTTTCCGATGGTCAAGCCATGGCTTAAGAAGTCTTGGTGATATTTTAGCTTTTGAATATATATTGGCTGATTCTCACCATGATTTTCTTGTATGCTATGTGTGGTTCCAAGAACTCCTAACAGTGTATTTATCTAAAATACCTATCAAGCATCCAAGGTCAAATGATCTCCTGAGCTAAGGTAACACCCTTGTTGAAACAACACTGTCTCCTAGGTCAGGCAGATAGCTTTATTTCTTGTGCAATTTCTTTCTTATACAGCCTTACTAACATTATAGACTCCTAACTTCTTACCTAACCACTTCTAGGAATGTAGTTTCAGCACACAAATTCCCTTTTTTCCGATATACTAACCAATCATTAGCTCTCAGTTGACCTCCTCCTTTACCACACCCTTTGCGGTTGTAAAAGAAAGCCTGACAGTCACTGCCTGAGGAAAATTCTTATCTGCCTTTATGACCCTGCAAGAATTCAAGCCTGGTGACCTTGCTCTGCCAGAGGATTGCTACTCTTGGGTTTATAACTGAATACCTCAGAGACTTGGAGGGATGGAGAGGTATAAAGAAGTATAGAGGAGGATTTGAGATACACAACTTGAGAACGAGACAGAGAAGAGAAAACAGAAGAACTAGATGGGTAAGAACTGGAGAGGAACGGACTAGATGGGAAGATCTAGATTGAAGGGCTAGAAGAGAGAACTAGAGGAACGAGATGGAAGATGAGGAAGAGCCAGATGGGGAAGAACAAGATGAGGAAGAAGGAGATAGAAGAGGAGCTAAGATGGGAAAGGACTAGATGGATGAGAACCTGGATGGGGCAGAACTACGATGAAGGAATTAAGATAGAACTTAAAGGGGACAGCAGATAAATGCAGATAGAAATCAGGCAAGAAAGGAGCTAGGCATGAGAACACAATAAGAGCTTGTAGAGAAAGGACTGACTCAGAAAAATAAAGTATATGAACTAAAGATTTTCATGTACATAGATTCATTTCATATCATCAAAAAATAAATTATCAACTGGTTGTAGATTCTTCCTGAACCCTGGGAGGGAACTATCAAGGGGATGGACCCACATAGTCCCTGAGGTATTTTGTCACCAGGGAAGTGGGCTTTGAGGTCTCATATATGCTCAAGCCACACCCAGTGTCTCAGACCACTTCCTGCTACCTGTGGGTCAAGATGCATAACACTCAGCTACTTTTCCAGCACCATGTGTTCCAGCAAGCCACTATGTCACACAATTGTGATAATTGACTAAACCTCTGAAACTGTAATCCAACCCAATTAAATGTTTTTCTATTATAAGAACCGCAATGGTGTTGTTGTCTATTCACAGCAACAGAAACCCTAAGACAGGATACCTTAACTTCTTAAAAAGGCAAAAAAGATTATCAGGCATTTTACCAAAGAAACACAAGCTGCTCAAAATTTCTTGCTCTTAGGGGAGCACAAATTAAAACCACAGGAACAGCTGGGTTACTGTGAGTTGTAGACCAGCCAGGGCTATGCTGTTGTGTTGTTTTGTTTAGGTATTACCAAGCATCAATCACTACTTCCACATGGAACGAAGAGTTGCTAAGTATGTTCTGGCAGGCCTGGACAAGCAAGTCACCTCAGGGCATGATCACTGTCAAGATGTTCGATAAACCATCTTGTCAAGCACTGGGGAGACCCATGGCACAGAGGAAGACACAGCATGCAGGCACTTGCCAGAACTCCTGGTTGGTCAGTTCTCTAGGAGCCAGCACTTTCTAAGAAGCAGTTCCATACAGCAGCCATGCCCAGCAAGCTCACCAGCCATCACTGTGTCTAATCTGCAAGCATATATTGTCTGGTGAGAGCCCTCTTGACCTCCCAACACTCTCCACCAGTTGCTGGGGCTGGGCCTCCCCTGCACTAGCTCTTCTCATGACACACACGGTTCCCAGATTTGCACACACCAGGCCTATCACTTACCTATATGGAGACTCATATCTCCAAGCATACCTCTTAATCCTGCTCATTGTGACAGGCAAACTTTCTGGTACTTGACTTGATGATACCTACCAGTGTTCAAAAAATTTCACTGGGTAGATGAACAGAAATTAAACAATATGGGTAACCTAAGAACAGGCACTAATTTGTCAAGTTCCTCAAAAACCCTGAACTTTTTGTTTAATCCTCAAGACATCTGTCAAGTCCAGGCATAGACCAGATCCTAAACTGGGGCCTCAAGGGTATGGACACCCACTGAAGAGTTCCAGCTCTTCTGAGGGTTCCAGAATGAGTGAAATGACTAGTCTCTGACCTGAGGACAACAATGCAGCCCAGGGGCAGAAGGAACTTGGAACTGGCCTGCTCCTTATCTTGACTAGAGACTGTGTCACAGGTGTCGAAGTCATCAGATTGTATACACTGTGTGTTTTACTATATAATAACTGTTAACATTTGTTAGGATATAAAGGTAACATCAGAAGGACAGTGGTAGGGGGATAAAGAAAGGACAGAGAACATCCCTGGAAAGCATTCCCAATGACAGCAGCAGGGATTACCACACCAACTCCATTAACTCTTCCCACCTTATCTCTCCAAACCTATCTTTTATAGCAAAAAGAGAGCAACTCACTCCCTCCCAACCCAAGGACTTACTGAGAGATCCGTGAGCCTAAACACAGCCTAGCTGAACACTAATGCTGGGATTGTTGGAATCAGGTGTGTCCTGTTCTGAGTAACTCCATATTTTCCAAAGCAGTTTTTTTTCAGCCCATGCTGTGCCCTAAGAGGATCCATCATCTGTCCAGCACCACCCATTCAGCATAGAATGATAGATGACTTATTCCTGGAAATAAAAAGGGAGTTACCCTACATGCTTATGGGTATGAGTTGAGACTATAAGGTCTTATGGGCATATTAAAATCAGACTTATAGGGTTAAAGCTGTAAAACTCTAATCTTTAAATAAAGGCACTAACTTATAAACTGTGAAAGATAACTAAGACATGCAAGTTAATGCTCAGTCTCCTTATAAATGATCAAATTATTTTATGCTCAGACTGTGGTCCCAGGCATGCTAAGTACAAATGTAAGTCATTTACAATGACAAGCTTTATTTAGCTTCCTGTGTAAGTTTTCAAGGTTAAACCGAAAACAAGTAATTAAAAATGAGTGAAGTTTGTCTAAAGTCAGGTATACTTAATGTATGGACCTCAAACTCTTCAGAGATCTGCTGAATATGGCATTTAAAGTGTTTAACGGAAGAAGCTTCCAGTGTAGACAGAAATGCCAACTCCTGGAGGCTACTCAAAGATTGCCAAAGACGATATGAGGGACAGATGACTCCACCTATATTCTGGTAACCAGAACCAGTAGGCAAAGAACTATCCCATGCCTGGCTCACAACCAGTACTCTGCCCAAACTGTGGACAATGTGTTGACTGCTGTACTTGGCATCACCAAAATAGGTCAGTTTTTTCAAGTTCCTCATCAAGAGTAAATCTCTCAGACTGTCTAAGTCTGGTAGCCGAAGGCATGTGCTGTCCTGTGCAGCACCTAAACATGCAATGCTGTTTTGTCTGACAGTCAAAGACCTATGACCTCTGTCATACAAGAAAGTCATCAAGACCATGAGTGAAGGGACTCTAGCCAGCCTGAGCTTGGCAAACATGGCTCTGGCAGGCCTTGCCCTTCTCCCCCATTCCCTCTACCTTGTTAAAATTCATTAGATTACATTCCTAAAACTACCCATCAAGATCTATTCCCTTACTTGGATACTTCCTCCTCCTGAGACTGACCACCAATGTCCAGCTATCAAAGTATTGAAGTCCAGCAATCTAAAGCCCCCTTTGGCTCACCTAATTAACATATACAATTTAGATTAAACACCCCATCCTAACATGGGTTTCCTCTTTACCTTTATAAGTCACCATTTGCCCATGGGACATGTTCATCTCCTCTCTATCTAGAGGCAGTCTTCCCCACCCCAAAACAAATACCTCTTCCCTCTTTCGTCCCCTTCCCCTTCTCCCTCATGTTCTGTCTCCTGTCTTTGTCTCTTATTTCTGCCCTCTGTCACTCTAGGACAAATACATCTCCTTTGTGCTGAGAACTTGGTCTTGGGAGTTCTGAATCTGTACAGATCACTTCACATGGTGCTGTGACTTGGGTATCGGCCTACAGGAACCCTGCCCCTCTTAGCCAAGTTCCTGCACATTCAGACCCTCAGACACCGGCCTTCTCCATACAACAGTGTCTAGTTGGTGAGTTTTCCCCCCAATCACACTACATTCCTAGACTTCCCATAAGCACATTCTGTTCAGTTTTGTATGGTTGGCACTTTTGGTGGTTGCACTGCCAAACTCCAGAGCCTTTCCCCCTCTGATAACCCCATGGATAGGGCCAAGATTCTTGTTCAGACACACTGGGGTCACTCTCTTGTGGACAGAGTCTGAGTGATGACCCCCTCTGTAAGCCCCTCAAGGGACAAGAGTGGCCAGACCAATGAGGACCTCCAACAGCCAGGTTCTGCCCAGAAAACACTTTAACTGCCCTAACAGCCAGACCCAGCCCCCACCCATCAGAGTAAAAAACCCAAGCTCAAGATTTGAAATCCCACCAATCCCTCCCTGGAAATTACCCTCGAAAGCTCTGCCTCCCAAGAAATGCTAAATAAACCCTGTCCTCTGCTCAGTTCTCTGCTCCTTCTTGCCAGAGCAGAGGCAGCCACCGCCTGGGTTCTTCCCTCCCAATAAATCTCTGTGTGAGGCTTGTAGTGCAGTGTGAGTCTGTGGTATTGTTTGGCTCTCAACTAACAAGGTATCTTTCCCCTCAGAGCTGTAACACTTATTGACAGGAATTCCAACCACACCCCCATGGTCATGCATGCCCGGAGGGACACTTAATCATCTCCACCTAGTCATTTCTGGGTCATACGTCCTATGTAACCCATGCCCCATGGCTGCGTGGTCACATAATCATATGGATATGACCATGTGATCTATGCACATGCATGGAATAGCCACGTGGGCCTGTGTGCGCAGGTGTCACCTGGTCTTTATAAGACAGGCCCCATGTTCCCCTGCCCTCTTTCTTACACATGTCCTTCCACAGGCCTGATCACATCTATCTCTTTCTCCTTGTCTTGATAAAACTCTTGTTAGTGGATTCTGTTGTGACTTTTCCTTGGGGGTAAGAACACCGCTAAAAAAACATCATTTGGTGCCTAACTCAACAGGCCCTTTCGGGCACTTTGCACCTGGAAAGCTGTACCAGGAGAGTCTGCTCCATCCACAACAGCCCACTATCCATTTGCCTGGCTGTAGGATCCTGCACACACCACCAGCTACTCTGATTGGTGAGTCCCCCACTTTTCAGCCAGCATAAACAGTCTCCTGGATCCGTGGGAATGACCGTTGAGCATCTGGCACCCCACTGGTATCCTTAAAACTGGGGGTACCCCCGACCACAGTCTTCACTGGCTATGGTTGGTCCCTATCACAGGATAAAATTTCTAGCCATCTCCCACGTCTGCAGTTTGAGATATATTTATCGTGGTTGGACCCCCATCTTTGGGTGCATCCTCAGGCTGTGTTAGACCAACACATTTTTCTGGCTTGATGAAGCAGTAAATGCTGTCAGACTCCTGGGGAGTCCTTGCCTTCACATACCTTAGGCCCCCACCTTATGTCTGATAAGACATCTGGTGGCCTGTGCCTGGTACGGATTTATCCTTGGCCTTAGAGACACCTGGGGCCTTGGCTTGGGATCACATTTGTCTTTTTATTTTTTTATTTTTTGCCTCTCTGCTGTAGAAATAGGAAATAAGGCTTCCAATCCCATCAGTCCTACCTCTCCCCTAGAATGCCTTCTTGAAGCTTTAAAACCTCTCAGCTTAATGTCTTGCTTAAAGATTCCTAAGCTTGTCCATCTCTGTACTAAGAGATGGCCCAAATATGCCTTAGAAAATAAAAAAAAAAATGGCTGCTGAGGGGTTCCATAGATCCCGATATTTTACAGGAATTATCTAACTTCTGCCAGCGAACAGGCAAATGGAAAGAGTTGCTCTATATCATAGATTTTTTTTTTCTATCTAAATGCTAAACTGTCTCTTCTGGATTCCTTCTCTCCTACCCATATGCTCTTAGCTATGCCTGAACCAGATGATTCCCTGACTCCAGATCCTCTAGCTCTGGATCCTACAAGGGAACCTCTGCCTATCCAACTTTCCGCTCCCACTCCTGCCCCCAGGCTCCTCCTCTGGCTTCTTCCTCCTCTGCAATGGCATCCATTTCAAAAGGCCAAGCTCTGGCTCCAACCTTTACACCTCCTGCTACCAGCTCTCACACTGCTAAAGAGTCTGACCCCAGCTATTCAAACCCACCAACCATTCCCTCAATCTTATAGTCTCACCTTTCATGACATATATATGATACTTGATAATAATCTACTTCCTGAGGAGCACAGGTGGGTTTGGGAGCAGGCTAGGACACATGCAGATGAGGTTCACCAAACTAACCCCACACACACGCCCCCCCCCCAGGGGATGAGGCAGTTCCTGATCAGGACCCACATTGGGATTATAACACCCAGGGTGGGTATCTAGCCAGGGATAGGTTTATCACCTGCCTCCTGGCAGGCCTCCATAAGGCTGCCCTAAAACCAGTAAACTATGAAAAACTAAAAATGATAAGTCAAGATAAGGACAAAAATCCATCTCACTTCTTAGAACGGCTCACTAAGGCCCTCCTTCAATATACTAGCTTAGATCCTGAAAGCCCAGGGGGGTGGAGGTGGGCAGGCAGCTCCTTATGACTCACTTTGTCTCACAGAACTTCCCTGACATAAGGGCAAAACTTAAACACTTAGAGAAAGGCCCTCTGACCCCACAGGCAGAGGTGTTAGCAGAAGCATTTAAGGTGTACCATGGAAAAGATGAAAAAGCCCAAAAAAGAAACTCCCATATGCTGGCTCGTGCTGTCCGTCCGGCTCCCTGAAAGCCACCGGGTCCCAATTTCAAGTGTGGGAAAGACGGCCATTGGGCCTGGGCTCACACTACCACCCCATGGGGGGGCACCAATAGGGCCTTGCCCAAAATGTTGCCAAAAGGGTCTCTGGTCAGCTGACTGTCCTAATGCACATAGCTGCATAGGAACGCCAGATGAACATCACCCTCCGGCTGACTTTCTAGGCTTGGCTTTCAGTGACGACCGACGCTGCCCAGGTCCCACCCCGGCCACTCCCATCTCACACAGGAAACCCAGGGTAGGGATAATAATATCTGTGTGCCCCATCTCCTGACCTCTGGACACAGAGCTACCTATTCTGTCCTGAAAGAGTTTGGGGGGCCTAATTCTCCTTCTCATCTCCCTATTGTTGGGGTAGGGGGAACAGCCTTATCTATTTCACCAGACCCCACCACTTAATTGCATTTTCAGTGGCATCCCTCTTACACACACATTCTTAGTGGTGCCAACCTGCCCTGTGCCTTTAATGGAAAGGGAATTTCTAGCTAAGGTAGGAGCATCCATTTTATTTGCTCCCCACATTCGCCTCACCCCACACTTACCAGCAGCTCCTCTTCTTCTCCTAGCCACCCACTCTATCGACTCTAACAGTTCCTTTCCCTTGCTAGCCTCTCAGGTAGACCCAAAAGTCTGGGACACCCAGAACTCTTCTATCACTAGGCACCATCAGCCTATTACTATCCAGTTACAGGACCCTACCAGATATGTTACCCAAGCTCAGTACCCTCTCTCACTCCAGAGCCTAAGAGGACTTAAGGTTATCATTTCTGACCTTCTCAGGAAAAAGCTGCACTGCCCAACCTCTTCGCCTTTTAACACCCCCATACTTACAGTTAAAAAGTCTAATGGAACCTACCTCCTGGTTTAAGACCTCCGGCTCATTAACTCTGCAGTGGTCCCTTTCCATCCAGCAGTGCCTAACCCTTATACTCTCCTGTCCACTATCCCTTCAGGAACCTCTCACATCTCAGTTCTAGACCTCAAGGATGCCTTGTTTTCTATTCCTCTCAGTCCTCAGTCTCAAAATATCTTTGCTTTCACCTGGACTGACCCTGACACTCATCTATTCACACAGATGACCTGGACTATTCTGCCACAAGGATTCAGGGACAATCCACACCTGTTTGGTCAGGCTCTGGCCTCTGACCTGCTTTCTCTGTCTCTCCCTGACTCTAAACTAATATAGTATGTAGATGACATTTTACTCTGCAGCCCGTCCTTACAAGTTAGTCAAACTAACACCTCTGCTCTCCTAAGTTTCTTATCCAGCCGAGGTTACAGGGTATCTCCTTCTAAAGTTCAGCTGTCAACTCCTCAGGTCACCTATTTGGTTCTAACTATTACTCCAAGCCACAAGGCTATTACTGTAGATAGAAAGCATCTAATCCAGTCTCTTACAGTCCCTTCTACTAAACAGGAGATTCTGTCTTTCCTAGGAATAGCTGGCTTCCTACGGTCTTGGGTTCCATCTTTTTCTCTCCTTGCTCGCCCCTTATACGAGGCAGTTCAGTGCTCCCCATATGATCCCCTCCTTCATCTCATTACTAAACCTTTGCTGAAGCTCCAAGAGGCTCTTCTCCAGGCCCCAGCACTTCATCTTCCAGACTTAACCTGTCCCTTCTCCCTCTATGTAGCAGAGAAGGAGGGATTTGTCCTGGGAACTCTAGGGCATCAGCTGGGACCCTCCTTTGCACTTGTAGCATATCTGTCAAAGAAGTTAGACCTTACCAGTCAGGGATGGGCACCCTGTATTCATGCTTTAGCAGCTGCTGAGCTCCTTATTCGGGAATCAAAGAAGCTGACCTTTGGGTCACCTCTTACTCTCTTTTCTCACCATAACCTATCCCATCTCTTAACTTATAAAGGCTTACAAACTTTACCTTCCTCCTGGGTTCTTTCTCTCCAGGTGGCATTACTAGAGGATGCCACACTTACTTTCCAGACCTGCCCACTCCTTAATATTTCAAGCCTCTTCTCTCAACCTAATGCTGACTATTCTCCTTCTCATTCCTGCACTGAAACCTTGGAGGAACTGATACCTCACCCTTCACACATACAGGAGGGCACATTGCCTCAGACTACTTATACCTGGTACACAGATGGCAGCTCCTTTTTACATGAGAGGACCCATAAAGTGGACTACACCATAGTGTCAGATACTGAGGTAATAGAAACACAGGCATTACCCATACACACACCAACAGGCTGAGCTGATAGCTCTTTCCCATGCCTTCCAATTGTCACAGGGGCAATCTCTAAATGTTTACACAGACTCCAAATATGCTTTTCATATCCTCCTGTCCCATGCTGCCATTTGGAGGGATCATGGCCCCCTCACAGCAAAAGGGGGATCCATATCTAACTCAGGCCAAAATAATGGCCATGCTAAAGGCTTCCCACCTCCCCAAGGCTATAGAAATTACCCACTGCCGGTCTCATCAGACTGATAGCTCCATCATCTCTAACAGAAATAACTTGGCTGACCAGGCAGTCAGGACAGTGGCCCTCCAGGGCCAAGTCTCACCCCACCCACTGCAGGGAATCCATACAGTGCAGCTTATACCCTCACAGGGATCCCCTGACATTAGGCAAATTCTGTCCTATCTACACCAGCTCTTTCACCCTAATAGTCTTGCTCTGTCTCAATTAGTAAAAGCTCACCTGCAGCCCACCTCTGAGGACTTACAGTTCTTAAGAACTATTACTGCCTCTTGTGAGATTTGCCAAAAAACAAACCTCAATACCAAGTACAGAAGTCAACCTTTTCCCACCCACCAGGCTAGAGGTTCCCTTCCAGGGACTGACTGGCAGCTTGATTTTACCCATATGCCCAATGTCAGGAAAATTAAATATCTCCTCATGATGGTGGACTCATTTTCAAATTGGGTGGAGGCATACCTTGTTTCTAATAAGTAGGCTCAGACAGTTGCAGATCTTCTCCAAGAAATTATTCCTTGGTTTAGGATTCCTGCCTCCCTTCAGTCTGACAATGGTCGGGAGTTCACCTCCCAGATTTCCCAGACACTAACTAAGGCTCTTAACATTCTTTGGCATTTTCATATCCCATACTGTCCTCAATCCTCAGGAAAGGTGGAGCATACCAACTGGTCTTTAACATCTGTTCTTACTAGATGTCACAGGAACTTCACCTTGACTGGGTAAGATTATTGCCTCTAGTTCTTTTCAGGCTCAGGGCTCTTCCTAAAAAGCCTCTTTCAATTTCCCCATTAGAACTAATGTATGGAAGACCGGCTCTAACACCAAGTCTTCTATCCAACCCTCCAACTGTTCCAGACAGCCTGTTAACTCCCCTGCTACGTCACCTAAGGTCTATCCTGTGGAACTTGACAGACCATTCCTTACCTCAGCCATGTAACAGTCCTTGCCTAGGCCCAATCCACATTGGGGATCAGGTTCTTCTTTCCCCTCCAGGCCAGCGCCCTTTACCCCTTTCCCCTAAATGGCAGAGATCCTTCAAGGTAATTCTTGTAACCCCCACAGCTACTAAACTTGAGGGCTTTCCTCACTAAGTCCACTTGTCTCATCTGAAACCTTTTATCTCACCTTCATCCCAGAAAAATCTCTCTTCATACAGTGACACAGACAGGGCCCTGCTCTCTCAAGCTCCAGAGGACGTCAGGCTCCACTGCATTGTCACCAATTCCAGAGGAATGAGGTATCGCCCCATAAGCTCTTCATTTCCTAATTAACCACTCAGCTAATTGTTATTAGCCACCATAGAGTCGGAGGCAAAAGGACCATCAGACATATCCAGGTGGTAAGGAAAAAAACAACAACAACAGTAATAATAAAAAGGCATTTACACCCCCAGACCCAAAAGTATCTGGGCTCTGCAAAACCAGACTTGACTGTAACAGTCTATCACTGTAGAATGCTCTCAGCATTTGAGCACCTGCATCTCCTGAATGCTAAACTAATAAAGGAAACAGGTACCTTAAATAATCTACCTCTAATAAAGCTTATCTCAGGTAAAAATTAAGCAGAGTACTAAACACTACAATGGTCACTAATTTTCTCATGGCTGCTTCTTAACATGTTCAAAATTTTTCCCAAGCTCCAGAAACCAGCTTAAATCCATCTGGACAGGTCGGAACTACTTCAGATAAGTGCCAAGCCCAAACTCCCCTGGTCTGGGAACACTCCAATGAAAATAAAAATAATAATGATTCTTTTTTCCTAAGCTTTTTCTGTCTCACCAGTATCTTGTCGGCCAAAGAGTTCTGAGCCAGAAAATATGGACAACTCCAGGGCAGCAGACGACAGCCCACCATCCCAGGACACCTGTCTACTTCAGAAGCTCCTTTCTTTCCCTATCTCCGCTCCCAAGAGCCAACCGATGCCCATCAAGTCAACTGGAAGTAGTTTTTGGGAGAAATGACACCCCATACCCACTCATCCACCATCTTTTATAAAAAACAGAGTCCAGGATAATAGGAATTCCAGCCATGCCCCCATGGTTGCACATGCCCCAGCGGGACACTTAGTCATTTCCACCTTGTCATTTCTGGGTTATACATGCTACATAACCCATGCCCCATGGCTGCATGGTCACATAATCATGCGGATGTGACCATGTGATCTATGTACATGCATGGAATAGCCACGTGGGCCTGTGTGTGCAGGTGTGACCTGGCCTTTATAAGACAGGCCCCATGTTCCCCTGCCCTCTTTCTCACATGGGTCCTTCCACAGGCCTGATCACATATATCTCTTTCTCTTTGTCTTGATAAAACTCTTGCTAATGGAGTCTGTCATGTTTCATGACTTTTCCTTGGGGATAAGAGCACTGCTAAAAAACCATCACTTATACCCTCCTTCTTTGTTCTTGGCATTTTGAGAGATGTGAGGACACTCTATCAACTTTGGTTCACCAGTTTTCACTGGTGATGGCCTTCACTGTTGATGGAAATGCTTTCTTCACACACAAAAAAATCTCATTATTAGTAGCATGCTTTAGCACCCAACAATAACTCTGGTGCCTGAACATGTCTCTGCTTTCCCTTCTGTCTGCTATGAGCCCTCTTTGTGGCTCTTAGACTCTGAACTTTTCCAAACTCTGTTGTGAGCCTTTACTCCATTTCATGTCCCCTGTTTACCCCTCCACACTGCAGGAATACTGACTGCCAGGCACTCTGTGCCTACCAACTGCTGCACTGCCCATGCAGCCAGCTCTGCCCCCCCTGCCATATAACCCATGCTACTGTGGAGCTCACCCAAGCCTGTAGTTTCAGCATAAGCACTAATGCCACAGACCATGAACCTCAGGCCTGAGCTATGGTGGCTGCTGCTACATTCCCCACTACCAAAGCTCCCAAAGCCTACCAGCCTCCTTTCAGTATACCTGAGCTCTGGTAAAACTCCAACAGCCCCTCTCCTTCTCCTACCCCTCTTCATCCCAGCACACTCACTCCCTTGTTGGCCCTGCCCACTCTGCAAGGTCCAGTCCAACCTGACCTGGTGGGGAGGAGTCTACGCACAAGTGGCCCCAGCTCAGCCTCTCCAACACTCCTTAACAACTAACAACTCAAAGGAACCAATGTCTTCTCTCCCTTCCCAAGTGGCCCCAGCTCAGCCTCTCCAACACTCCTTAACAACTAACAACTCAAAGGAACCAATGTCTTCTCTCCCTTCCCATGAGACCTCCTACCCCATCCCTCTCATACACAGAGGGTCCTCTAGCTACTTCTTTCCACACTTTTTTATATGATGACAGCTCCCTCCTGTCAGATGGCCACTAAAGACTGACATCTCTATTTCCAGTAAAGACAGTAATTGTGCTGACATGACAGCCTGACAAGTTATCCTTTCACCCCACTTTTATGATTTGTCACACTTTTATGACTCATCCCATTTCACTCTAGGCTACCCTACCATATAACCCAGATAACAACATACCTAAGCCTACACCAACACCAGATACTCTCCTAACCCCTGCTTTCCATATTTATTCTCACCTTCTGGTGCCTGTTCTCTCAAGTTCACCCATTCCCCACAAATCTTATCTCTTTTCACATTTCTGCTTTTCATCTGCCCAAATAATTGCCAAACATCCATTGCCAATTGACTCTCCTAAATTCATCAACTATCCAGACATCCTCAGACATCAAACACTCTAAATAAATCCTATACTCACAATTACAAGACATAACTATACCCAAGCCATCTCCTCTCTGACTCACACACACACACACACACACACACACACACACACACACACACACACACACACTCATGGCCACTCACTTAGGTCAAGGTCACCAACAAACTCTCTCCTCACCTTCACTCACCCCTCCTTCAATGCCTCCCACTGCTTTCTTTGTGCCTCTCTTCAATGCCCTCCATCAGTCACAGTCCCTCTCCTGCAGATACCCCAGCCCCACCCCACTAACTGCTTGTCCCTTGACAATCCAAGTCCCCCTTTGGGAACCAAAGCCAAGTTCTCTCAACCTTTCCACACCAACCCCAAAACCCTGTCACAGACCATCCCTCTCACCATTTGTCAAAGTGTCCCCAAAATCATCTATATTCCTAAAGCATTTCAATATCAGAACCCTCCTAAACACCCCAAGATAGACTATTCTGATGCAACAAAAACCTCTCAAAGTATGTGCTCCCCAACACAACCAGACCCCACTTTCAGATAACAGTTGTTCCCCAATTAACCTTATATGGCAATTCTAGATTTTCTTGGCTGTTCTCAAGAACTCTCAAACAGACACCAGATAAGTACTCCTGTAAACCAACAGCCTGTTTTCCTGCCTATTGCCTATTCCTAAGGGTGGAATCTCTCCCCATTCCCCTAGTCCTCTCCTGTTTTCCCTATTCTGGGGAATTCTCTTCCCAACTACAAGGGCCATGAACTTAAAAGTTTCTAATGTACATCCAAGATATTTTTTTTTCTAAATTCTTTCACTTTACCTCTGTTCCTAGTTTATCTGTCCCAACAGATTTCAAATCAACTACAGACTGCTCCAGAAACTCCAGTGGCAGCCATTTCCTCAGGATCTACATCTTGGTGTAGCCTCACAGACTACACTTCCTGTGGCCCAGATAGATCCACATAATCTCAACATTGAGTTACACAGTCTGTTCCTCCCATCCTTAACCATCAACCAGCTTCCTTGGGTCCCCTAACAACAATGCACAAACATCAGCAGGAAGCAGCCAGAGAGAATGATGCCCACTTACCCAACACCCAGCAAAACAATAATAAAACAAATAGGTGGAAATGTGTAGCCAGCCTATCATGGCAAACATTGCTCTGGCAGGCCTTGCCCTTCTCCCTCATTCCCCCTGCCTTGATAAAAACCATTAGATTATATTCCTAAAGCTAGCCATCAAGGTCTCTTCCCTTATTTGGCCACTTCCTTCTCCTGTGGCTGACTACGGAGGTACAGCTAGCAAAATATTTTAGTCCAGCTATCAAAAGCCTCTTTTGGCTCAACTAATCAGAATGCCCAACTAAAATTAAACACTTCATCCTAACATGGGGTTTGTCCTTTTACCTTTCTAATCCACCACTTGCCTATGGGCCACATTTGTCTCCTCTATGCAGAGGCAGTCAGTGCTTTGTTCCTCTGGGACAAATACCCCTTCTCTCTCTCCCTTGCCCCTTTCCCCTTCTCCCTCCTCCTCTACCTCCTGTTGTTGTCTCTTATTCCCTGCTACTTGTCCCTCAGAGGTAAATAAATCTCCTTTGTGATGAGAACTTGGTTTTAGCGTTCCTGAGCCAATACAGATCTCTTCAGTGGGAACCTAGGGCAACCCAGGTAGCTGTAAATTTCTGTCACTTTAATTGATATAGAATCCATTTGGATTATACTTCCTGCTATAATATATGTTTCTCAGATCTCTGATGATGTTGAAGGTTAATTGTAGCTTTGTTAGTTTGGCAGCAGCAAGTAAACAGCTCCTTCCCCAAGGCTGTAGCTGCCTTGTCTGTTCATTTCATATGTAAAATCAGGCCTCACTTCTTTGGAGAGCTACTAGGTCTCCAGTTGAGAAAGACAGACACATGTTAACCTGCTGACAGACTTTACTCTAAAAGAGATAAACTCACAAAACAGGTTTCACTGTAACTTTTTACTGCTCCTTTATTTAAAGAAATTACTTTACAATGACTGTTTTCAGTTATCAGCCACCTGTGTCTCTTGATAAATGACTAGATAGAAGAAAAGGTTTGAAGTTCATGCACATTGTGAGTATCTAATAAAATGTTTTATGGTTTGTAAATGTAAACATATAAATGTCAGAGGATATAAAAGCTTAAATAAGCTGTGAAGATCTAATAAAGTGATGTAAGGTGTATAAATGCAATATATAAAGGTCTAGACAGTGATTTAAAGTGTGTAAAACTGAAAAATATTTCAGATTTCTTTCCTTCTGACTATATTGTTATATTAATACTTCAAATGATCAGAGTTTTAGCATTAATCAGTGGAGTTCTGATAAGATATTAATCTAATCCTGGTAAAGTGCTGACGGCTATTATCATAGTCACAAGCTCAAAAATCTAAATTTCCTTTGGTTGTCTTCTAAGTATACCCTTAAAAGTGCTTCTCATCATGCTGAAAACATCTCTGTCCAATCTATAAATCCATCCTGTTAGGATTCCTAGCCTCCCCCTAGCGATATGACCACGCATGCACTGTCCATCAGTTAGGCAGAATGCTTAGTTATCCCAGGGCCTTGCGTCCTACATAATCCATGTGCTATGTGATCACATAATCTTTGAGCAGTGTGAATATGTAATCTATGTGCATGTGTGGCGTAGCTTCATAAGCCCATATGTGCATGCTCGGGGGACCTATAAAAGCATATTCCACGTGTTCACTTGATTGGAAATCTGCTTGGACAGATACAGACTAGGGAGAGAAGGTGGAAATAATATTTTTTTTAGTGTGAGTGTATATTTGCAATTTTCAGGCCTTTGGTCCTGGTAGTTGGGGGAAGGAGGACATCCTGGGAAGGGGAAGATCCCACCCTTAGGAATAGGCAGGTGGAGCTTCTGATTGACAGGAGTATTTATCTGGAGTCCATGTGACCTGTGAGAGGAGGATCCTGAAGCTTCAGGTGACTTCTTGTAAGCTTACATGAATTTTTAAAGTTTATGAAAAGAGGTAAAATTTTAGACACATGAGCCAGATTGGATCCACCTAGACAGGTCACATCCACTTCAGCTTGTCAAATCCAAACAGCCAGATCCAAGCGGTGATGGACAATTCCACAGGGCCCAAAGCAGCAGAAGATAATTCAGCTACCTCAGAACATCCGGCTACCTCAATAAAAGCCCCCTTCCCTACCCCCAAAAATTAACCAATGCCCACAAAGTCTGCTGGAAGCAGTTCTGGGAGACACCCCCATTCCCGTTCACTCACTACCTAGAGGTATTCTGGTTCAATTGATCCCTGTCCCATCATCAAAAATGGGCAAATTTGCCATCTCAACCCCAAAGGTCTGTTATTCCATATACTCACCTAACTTTCATTTCTTGTAGGAAAAGGATGAAAATGATCATTTAATTGTGGAACCCAAGATTTTATTGTTCTTTTTTATACCTCCCAAGTTACTTCTTTATATGCTTTTTGTCTCCCATAGCAAACACAATTATCCTCTTCTACAGGACAGATCTTACATCATTACCCAGTGATACAATTCCCACAGCATACCTCCTTTGTTGTTCATATGGTTGCTTCCTCCTACCCTCTGCCTGGTGCCCTCACACTTTTTATTTACCTGGGCTACAGCTCAGTGAATGCTGGTCACTCTGTCTTGCTACATTTGCTGATATAGGAGTTCTCATATGATCAAAACAAATAACAAACCTATATATAATTCACAAGCTTTCCAAACTTTCATTCCTTTCAGAGAATTCCATACAAAAGGGACATTCTTTGCAACCCTGCAGGATAAGTTATTGCCTAACAAATTATTAAAACTACAACTTCAGAAAAATTGAGAATTCTTCAAACCCTAGTGGTAACAACCTGTTGTTTTAACTGCAGCACAGTGGCTGCGCCTTAACCTACTGCTATTTCAGCCAGCAATTGTGACTCTGCATTTACTGGCCTGCTTCTCTGGTAGTAGCCTAGACACTCAGGCTGCAGCCTGGCAGGAATTCTGTTCCTGCAGGCAGTGGCCCTGTTGCTGCCACTAAAGGTAACCCTAACTAAATCTCTATTGTTCTATTTACAAATAAGACTCAAAGATTCAAAGGCTAGGGTGAAAGACTGTGAACTCAGAGAGGCAGAGTAGCAACTAGCTAACCCTCTCTCCTTGCCAGAATCTTTTAAAGAGTGAGTCTTTCTGCTCCACCAAAGCATAAAAAGTCATGCCACTCCAAATCCCTCCTGGCTACTCCATGTGTATCTCTCTAACTCTTCTGGATGCCCTCTGATGCTCTATGATTATTTTCTGTCAACTAGTTGCTAACTCAGCCTCCTGACCCAAGATTAATTTTATTTAATGCAAATGCAAACTCCAACAATAACCCTTAATTTTTTCTATAGGTGATGATGGGTATTCTTCTGTAAAGGCACTGTGCAGGATTTACCTCTCATTCTGACCCTTGTTCACAGGTTCCCTGGCAAGATCCACAGGATGGGACCTATAAAAACACCTCAAGATATTCTCACTTAGGGTGCAGGGTATACCTGTTAAGTCATGTCTATAACTGTCTTTGTAGTCCAGGGGGAAAATGTCCAATCCTGGTCCAGCAGAGCCTCCCATGGAGGCTGTAAAATATCCTTGCCCGAGTACTCTGCACCTGGCCTGGAGACATCTGATAAAGGGATGCAGGGATTAAGAGATCTGGGGCAGCCTTTTCCCCTGCAAATCTGCTCATTGTGATTCTCATCATCAGACCTCAGTGGCCTCTGCTTATGGGCAGACTTATTGGGCACTTATTCCTAAGCACACTGTCCTTCATCCTGTCACTTGGATTAACGCTCCCCACTGTTATTTTAAATAATACGCATACCTGCCTGGACCCTTACTGACAGAGTGCCCACAGATAGATTTCCTTACAACTATATTGGTTTCATGTCCCCCCTCCACTCACTATGTGTTGCTGTTATTAAATTCTTTTCTTATCAACCAGGATTATAGATCTAGCTGGACTGTGTATCCAAGAAAGATCCAAAGGCCATGCTAAAACTGATAACAGCTTGAGATTCTGAGCCTGGGATCCCTACCAAGGTTATTTATATTCCAATAGACCTTATTGTGCTAATAGTAGGCAATGGGACACCACAGGTGAGCCTTTAAGGTGGTCTGAGTGTATTACTTGTAATAAAACATAGCTAAAAGAGACTGAGGCCCACATAGAGAATTGGAGAATGGAAAAAACTGGATGTTTGGATAGGAACTCACAATGCAATTGAATCACTCTTATCACAAGGTGACTCATTCCAGTAACATCATGAAGTGGGCTACAGGTGGGTTAGCCCCATCCAACACCCTTAGGATGGGATTTGGCCCTGTTGTGGGACCATCTCTGAAGGTTGGGGGTGGTAACTGTGGAGATTATCACTAAAATACAACTCAAATGCCACCCATTGAAAAATAACAGAAAATAAGTAATTGTCTGTATCATGTGTGCTTATGCTCTGGAATTGACCAGTCACATCCATGACTATGTGCAGGTACTGCTAAGTTTTTTGCACTCCAATAAGCCTCTCTGCCGATGTAGCAATCCAAATCAGACCAAATCAGACCGAATAAGAAAAAGCCTTGGTTTAATGGGTAAAGCATTCCCAAGTGATTCTCCCACCCACAAGAGAAAAGACAGGGACAAGAGACCGGAAAACCATGTGTCTGTTTTCTGGGATGCGGTTTAAATACCCTGTGGGAGTGGTCTTGAACATCTCTGGGGAGAAGCTGTGTTTGTCAGGCTTTGAAGGAGCTGGTTTGGGGAAAGAGATGGGGAAGGGGAGTTGAGGTGGATCTTCCAACAGAACTTCCCAGATTCTTTGGCTATATGGATGCCAGGGTGCCAGGGGCTAAGGTGGAGCTTCAACCAGAACAGGTACCCTTACTGAAGCCCTAAGCTTAGTTTATTCAGGGAGAGTATTGTTTTGTAAATGGTTCCATCCTCACCTTGCTGCTGTGGGCATCTTTCTCTTTTTCATCCTTGCTATGCTTATTTTAGCTTTTCCCATACCAAGATGCATCAAATAGGTAAAAGGCACTTAGGTACATAAAAGCACTAGGCAGTGGTGAATGGGGACCCAGAGCAACTAGAG
The DNA here is from genome assembly GCF_007827085.1 of Peromyscus californicus insignis. Classification (NCBI taxonomy): domain Eukaryota; kingdom Metazoa; phylum Chordata; class Mammalia; order Rodentia; family Cricetidae; genus Peromyscus; species Peromyscus californicus. The sequence continues at coordinate 13,309,424 of NW_026294595.1, forward strand.
ATGTTGGAGCTGAGCAGGATATAAAGCCGGGCAGGCAGCAAACCGAGCTCTGTGACAACATGTGGTGACATTTTCTCCACCACCTCAGATACCACCCTCCCCCCATCCATGTCTGGCCCTGCCATTGTAGAACAACTTGAGAAATCTGCCCAGGTCAGGAGTCCCAGCCTTTCTCCCATCTGCTCATCCCCACTCCCTGCCTCTAACCCTGCTTCCCTGGCACCTGGGCAGCCCTGACCCGGTTCTCTCTTCTGTCCTCCTAAAGTTTCCCCACTAACCATGGCTGACCCAGGGGAGGACAAACTGGCTCCCTTGGGCCTCCAGCCCTCCACACACCCCTGGTTTTGCTGCTCTGGTCACCCCTTTGCACCATCTTTGCTCCCCTGTCCCCACAGCACCGCCAGTGCTCTCCTGGGGCACCACCCCACCCCCTATACCCACCAGGTTGCCCAACCCATGGGCTACAGATCCAAGCATAACTTGTTTTCTCATCCAGTCTCAACCTCATCCCAACTTGAATCCCAGAAACTGAATCATGCTGGGCCATGCTGTGAAGTATGGGTGACCTGTAGCACCCATACCAGACCAGGGTCCCTTACTGTAGGTGAAGGACAGCACCATGCTTCCTCCCCACCCCAAATTCACCTTTCCAAATAGAATGTCATGACATCCCATTAAGTATAACTGTGTTTAAAGACACGGAGCTTTGCACTTAAAGTTGCTAAGATTGGCCAGTAAGATGCTCAGTAGCTAGAGCCCTTCTGCATAAGCTTGACAACACGAGTCTGAGCTCTGGAACCCAGGAGGTAGAAGAGAAGCATCTCCACAGAGTTGTCCTCTGACCTCCACACACAGGCCCACATGTACATATCACACACAGAGATAAATGTTTTTAAACCCTATCATAATTTTGTTTTATGTATTTTACCACAGGGAAGAAAGAGGGAGTATGAGAAATGAGTTTTTTGGTTTTTTTCCTATCTAAGGTGGTCAGCCATCAAGACTCCATAGCCTCCCCCATTTTTTAAAACTCTGGTATACAAGCCTGCTATTTCTATAACACCCTACTCTTTGTGCTGGTAAGTAATAATCAGTGGCACCAGATTGTAAGGTCCTGCTTCCACCAATGAGGTGAGAGAGTCACCTCTTGCGCTACAATAAAAACTAATCGAACTTTGTGCTCCTACTTCCTTGATCACACGTAGCATGCCACTTTGTCAAAAAGAAATTCCCCTCCTGGCTTAATTTTGCATTATTCGTGTGTTTCTTTGTGCAACACCAAGAATATTCTTTTCCATCAAAATGATCCTGGATTGACCAAGTGTGGCCTGGGGAACCAGCCCCACCCTCACTCCCATCACACCTCCTCTCCAGCCCTAAAGGATTGCTGTTCTCAGCCACCTGGAGACTCTCCTTCTTTCCCTCCTCCCCATAGGAGGCCTGGACTCCTCTGAGCCCTGGAAGGCCCACTTCATGGTCACTGACCACCACCTCTGTCCTGGAATGTCTAGGCAGGTTGAGAAGAGGATGCTCCACAGAAAGACAAACAGGTCACTTTCATTCAATGTCTGCCAAGTCAGATCAGGACTTTCCACTATGATCTCACCTCTGCCCCACTTACCCACCCCTATGAGTACACATACACAAACACACAGATCCAGGGACCCTCAGGAAGCCTGGCTCTGCCACCTCTGAGCCTCTAGCCCCAGCAGCAATTAAACCCCAACCAGGTGGTAAGCAATCAATTAGGAGTACCCACAGCTCCCTTCCCCACCTCTCAGCTCACCTCTGAGGTCCATGGCAGGACACTGGATGATTCAGTTGATAAACAGCAAGTCCTTAGACACAGTCAGACCTCAGGCACACAGCAGGACCCACCCTCAGGAGAGAAAACCCAGTCCTGAACACCTGTGGGCGGGGACAAACTCTGACAGTCTTCTGATTTGCCCAGGTGTGTCTACAGGAGCCAGGTGTCCTCAGCCAGGTATCACCATGGACACAGGCAGTATCTCACCCACACCCAGGGACTGTGGATGCTTCCTCCTGCTGTCTACTCTAGCCTCCCTTTGCTGTGGTGCCCCCGAATCTGTCCCTCTGTCTTCTTTGGCTTAGATTCCTTCCTAATCTATCAGCCCTCGCGCAAGCTCTCCTCACCTGACTGTTTTGTTTTAGGGTATTCTCTCTCATCTTTCTCCCTCATTTCCCTCCCACTTATTTCCTCTCTTTCTCCTGCTCTCTCCCTCCTCTCCCTCTCTTCTCATCCTTTCCTGCCTCTTCCTCCTCTCATCTCTCTCCCTGCATCTTTTTATCTCTCTGTCTCTCGGCAGGGTATCATGTAACCTACGCTGTCCTCAACATACTCTGTAGAACAGCCTTGAACCTCATCTGCTTCCACTTCCCAAATGCTGTGATCACAGGCATGCAGCACCATCCCAAGTTTATCCACCACTGGAGATGGAACCCATGTCCCCAGCCCTTCTTCTCCTGACTCCAACATGGCATCATTTCCCCACTTTGAGCACCTTGAATGCACATCCACTAAACAACCCACAGATCAGTGATATTTCCACACCTTGTGATTAACTCTTCAGTGGTTCTCACCCTGTGGTTTGTGACCCCTTTAACAAACCTCTATCTCCAAAAATATTTATGTTATGATTCATAAAATTAACAAAATTACAGCTATGAAGTAGCAATGAAAATAATTTATGGTTGTGAGTCACCACATAAGAAAGTGTATTAAGAGGTCCTAGCATTAGGAAGGTTGAGAACCACTGCTCTCGATGGAAAAACTCCTGGTCCTGGTGTTATCAGTCTGGGGTCAATTCAGAGATTCATCAGTCTGACCATTCATGATGTTTAGCAGAGAAGAGGCTTTTATTCATATACTGGTACCGTGTCTACATATGAGACTGTGGATTCCTGAATGTAGCCCCCAGCCACCTCAGTCAGGGGTTTATAAAGGCAAAGAACACAAAATTACATTCTGTTCTCCTGCAAGCAGAAGGTCATCTCTTGCAAAACAAGTTTTTGTTTACACAAGCAGAAACAGAGGTTGACATAATATATTACCTTGCAAGAAACAGCAGTTTTGTTAAAATTATACAAGACCAGGTAATTACAAAAATTAACCCTTAACAGCCCTTAACATTTGGATCATTTTGCTTTAAAGTTCTCTTAAGCACAGACATTTCAAACTTTTAAACATAACCTTAGCCATCACATCCCCCGTTTAGTTACACCCTGTGCTGGGTACCTGTTCATATCAGGACTTAATGAACATAGCTAATAGCTCCTAAGTGGGAATTTATATATCTGGTTAAGGCATTAACGATGCAGGGGCCCACCATAACCAGCAGGTGGAGGAGAGCTATGGGCCCTGTGATGGATGACAGCAGAGTTATTAGTCAGGAAGTACCTGAGAATGAGAATGGGAACCATTTGCTTTTTTCCTTTCAAGTCTTCTTCTTTTCTGCAAGGAGAGGTTTTACAAGAGCACAACCAAGTTATCTCTAATGATTTCTAAACAGTTTCCATAGAAACAACAACTTTCCCCTAAAGCCACACAGTGACCTCCTTGCACTGCATGGAGCAAGTCCAGCAGTCTCCTGTGCGTAAACCCACCTTGACTGTTAAATCCACCTGTTCTTCTAGTTTGGCAATAGATTTTTTTTCTAATATAGACAAATCTGGAGTTATTTGTCATCCTAGGTTTTTGAAGTTAATGTCAGTCATTACTGTATCAGTGGTGCTAAGGTTGGCTCCTGCTGTTCCTAACCCTGAGCTTATTATGAGGGATATGAGGAGGGGAATTGCATGTTTTTCCCTGAACACGGAGACTGGAAGGGCCAGTGTCCATGCATACATGTGTTTTCTCCCTACTGGACCATCATATACATATATCTGGGAGAGCAGGGATGCCAAGATACAGGACATCAGGGACTGACAGACACATCTACCAAATAGGCAAGCAAATATGCAAACTGTCAGCACATGCAAACCAGTTTCAACCAGGAAGGAAAGGAAGGAATGTCTACCTGACCAAGTGGTGGTTGGGAGCTTGGAGACATTTGTGGCAAATTTGCACTTGCTCTTAAAGGGGGATCTAGATATATATCCCATGAAAGAGCAGGAGGGGACAAAGTCAAACAAAACAACATTATTAGTCTACAACCCACTTCAGTCTTATCTCAGTGGATCTTCACAGGCTTCGTTGAGGGTCCATTTCTCTGTAGTTATGTCATGGTCCCCTGTGATGTGCTTGACCTGAGAACGATGTATTAAGTGCAGACACTACCTACCTTCACAGCAGCGGGGGTGAATGCTGGCCAGGAAGGACACACCCAGGGACACAGACCCTCCAATACTGGCACCTTCTAAGACTGTTCTTCCACAGACAGAATCAAGGTCTCTGCCTTAGAGGCCTTGTCTGGTGCTGTGAAGCTCTGCTGCTCCCAGCCTTAGCCTAGGGACACCTTCCATGCCCCACCCATTGGTCCCATTCAATCCTGAGCAGTTCCTGCCTAGGAACCCTCAGCTCCTGGAGCTGCCCTTAACACTCTTGGCCAACTATACCCTGCAACTCCAGTTCTCAGGACACCTCTGTAGCTCCAGCCCCTCTGTAGGAAATCTCAGCTTTGTCTTCTGACTGATGGTGCCTCGGGGCAGGTGGGGACATCTGATTCCTCCTGGAGGAGGGGCAGGTGTACAAGGAACCCAATGCAGATAGGCGGCCTTAGGACCACGATACATCTCACCATCCCCCTTCACTTCTCTCCTAGCCACTCCTTCTCAGGCTTCCACTACCTGGTTGAGAGCTAGTGAACTGGAAACCAGCCATGCAAATCCCAAGGCTCCACTCCCTCTCCTCCCCTCACTTGGCCCATTAGGAGAGAGAGACCACAGTTTATGCACCAGAAGATTCAAAGCTGTGGAGATACCTGCTCTTCCAAGCCTGTGATACAGAGTCAACAGAGCACCATCAGAATCCTAGCAAGTTATTTTCTAAGTATCGGCAGGCTGGTTTAGAGCTGGGAATTTGTCTCAGATGGTAGAGTGGCTTTCCTAGCATACACTGTTGTACCCAGAGTTCCCCAAAGACCACCAAGAGACCAATCTGAATGAAAAAGCAAAGAGTCTTTTTATTTACAGGTTTAAACCCGAGTCTCTCCATTGTCTGATGCAGCAGCTGAGCAGGAGAGACCCTGAGTAGCAATCAAGCAGGGTTTTTATAACAGTTAGGGTAGAGGATCTGGGGGAATTCCAATTCTACATAGTTATAAGCTCAGGGTTAATGCTTACTTTAGGTTAGACATGCTTGGTTTGAACTGATTGGGGAGTTGCAGCTGCAAGGAAATTGCCATGTCCTCTAGCAGTTTATGTAATGTGTCTATATATCATCAGCAGACCTGTTTTTCTCAGACGATTTAGACATCCCACTTCTTATCTGCAGGAAACTCGCTCCCTCTGACAGCTATGGTGTATAATCTATCATATCCTCTAGGTATGGCAGGAAATGTCTGGAACTCATTTTTTATGTGTTTCTTAATTGTCTGGGTCTAGGGGCAGCACATCCTCTGGTGGGTTTCCCAAGGCCTGCTGCCCCTAGTCTGACCCTTCTCTAAGATGACTGCATCCCTGTCATCCTCTCATACACAAAGCCAGAGTTTGACCCCAGCACTTTGCAAGTGGAGGCAGGAAAATCAAAATTTCAAGGTCATCCTTGGCTACATAATGAATCTAACATCAGAGGATCACTCAGGAAGAAATGGAGATCATGGGAGTTTTAGGGATGACCTTTTAGACACAACACCAAAGGCAGGGTACATGAAAAAATGATTAAGTTACCCTTCTTTAAAATTAAAATTTTTCTGTTCTAGCAAAGGAGCAAAGGAAAGACAAGCCATAAACTGATTGCAAAAGACATCATCTGATGAAGGACTATCATCCAAGGTACATAAAGAATTCATAAAATCCAACCATATGAAACCAGCCAACCCTACTGTGGTGGTTAAATTTAACAGTCAACTTGACAAGCTCTAGAATCAACTAAGACACATCTCTGGGAAGACATTTCCAGAACCACGAACTGAGTGGCCAGCACCTTCCTGCAGTGGCCCCGATGTAGAGGGCTCCAGGGAAGACATTTCCAGAACCACGAACTGAGTGGCCAGCACCTTCCTGCAGTGGCCCCGATGTAGAGGGCTCCCGGGAAGAGCCTCGTGTATGCTTTCCTCCCTTAGCTTCTTGCTGGTAAGTGTCTCTCATGGCTGCCACTGCCACAGCCACTGCCTGTTGTCAACAGCCTCATCTGAGAGAGAAACACAGGTCACTGGCTGCACTGTGAGCATGGAAAAAGCTACCTGAAACCTACCCAGACCTTCCTCAAAATATTCCTGGGCCTTTCAGAATCTTTTGCTGATTTCTCGGTTGCCTTACAAAAGCAGTAAAAAAAAAAAAAAAAAAAAAAAGATGGGAGGTTGCTCAGTCAACAAACACGAAGTCTTTGTCCATTACAGGCAAGCGCGGAGGCTAGGCAGGCCAGTTTGCTTTGGATGGGGGAAACCAGGGCATCTGCAGAAGGACTATAGGGATGCCTTGGCGACTCCCAGACAAGCTAGTGGTAACTTTAACATGCCAGATTCTGCACTTGTTGGCTAATCAGTGAAGAACAAGTTTTTATAAAGATGGGCAACCCCTTGCCTGTCTTCCTGTGACACCAGGAAATTGCAGTTATCAACAACTCCAGGGATATCCCTGTTACAGAGTGAGGACCCAAAGACCACTCGGCACCACCAAAGTCCGAATTAAGAGTCTCTATTAAGCCAACCAGCAAATGCCTGGGGAGAAACGCTTCTTACAGAGCAGCCCCAAATGCATATTACAGGGAGTTTGTAAACACAAAGAACACAGAAAAACTACATCCTGGTTGGCAGTTGCATGGAGAAGCAAGCAAGCAGTTGAACAAGAGCCAAGAACATGCAGTTGGCTGGGACATTTTGACCCTAAGTTTCTAGGACAGGGTTGGATGCTTTCCCATGGGACTTTTCAGGACAGGGGATAGAAACCAAAGATGGCTTCAGCTTAGACAAGATGGAGGAACCTTTGCCCTGTTACAATACCCAGTGGGCAATGGAGTGTTTCATCTCTCCCAGCACAACCTCAGGGAGTGCAGGATTAGATTCCCGCCAGCAGCTAGGAATGTGGTTCTTACAATTGCAATGGATATACAAGCAGTGCTGACAGGAATTTGGGGACCTATTTCCTCAGGCACAGTAGGATCAGGCTTGGGGGCAGGTGACCTAAATTTAAAGGGAGTTACTGCTGTTCCTACTGTAGTTGATAAAGATTATACTGGAGAAATTACGGTACTTATGTCTTTAAGAAGAATGTTGTCTATTGACAAGGAGCACTCTATTCCTCAATTGCTGTTACTATCTTTTTTTTCTTATTTTTTTTTTATTTTGCAATACAATTCAGTTCTACATATCAGCCATGGATTCCCTTGTTCTCCCCGCTCCCGTTCCCCTCACCTTCCCCCCAGCCCCCCCTCCATTCCCATCTCCTCCAGGGCAAAGCCTTCCCCACAGACTGAGATCAACCTGGTAGACTCAGTCCAGGTAGGTCCAGTCCCCTCTCCTCCCAGGCCGAGCCAAGCAATCCTGTATAGGCCCCAGGTTTCAAATGCTGTTACTGTCTTATGACCCCATAAACCAAAGAAGTTTAGAATAAGAATACCAGGGAGTTGAAAGTACAGGAAAATGCCATATCATATGGTCATAGTACATTATCAGAGAACAGCCCTCATTAACTCTTAAATGATAAAACCTTTTCTGGTCTTATCCATACTGGTATTAATGTTACTATTATTACCTCTACTTTTTGACTATAAAAATTGCCTACTCTGACACTAGCCTCCATTTTGATTAGTCTTGGTTTCCCTTGAGGTGAAAACAAAGAGTTCTGAGAAACTAAAATAATGAAGTCATAAAGGACATACCGAATCCATACAGCCTTTTGTGGCAGACATTCCTGTGAAAACACAATATGTTGGCTATTCTTGGTTGTTGACTTGACTACATTTGGAACTGAAACCCAAAAATGGAGGGCACATCTGTGAGGAATTTTACTTAATTTGAAATAGGAAGATCCACCTCTAATCTGGATCTTGAGGTGGGAAGACACACTTTTAATTCAGATCATTTTAGCTGGGAAAAGACAAACCTTTAATGAAGATCTAATCTGGCTCATGCCTTCTGCTGGAAGCCTATATAAGGACATGAGTGTAAGAAGCTTTTGGTCTTTCCCCATTTACCCTTACGTTGCTACCAAGTCTATTCCTTCACTGGCATCAGAGCCTAGTCGTTTGGGATTTCAGAATCTTCTGAAAACCAGCTAAGACATCCAGCCTCATGGACTGAACAACTATAGGATTCTTGGACTTTCCATCCACAGCCAGCCATTGTTGGATTAACTGAACTGCAGCCTATGAGTCATTCTACTAAATTCCCTTTCTATATAGAGAGAAGGATTCATTATATAAATCCAGTTACTCCAGAGAACCCTGACTAACAGATTTTGGTATCAGAGTGGTTCTAGAGTAAAAAAGGTATAAGGATGGATCTTTAAATATCTGGCATAGGCTTTTCAATTCTCCAACATCTACAGTTATCCAAGCCTCTCCAATTACTGTAGCCTCGCCTGAGCTCTTCGGGAGTACTGAAAGCCCACAGTGTGAATAACGTTACAAATTTAAGGAGACAAATGCATTTGATTATCCTGATTCATGGAATGGATTTGATGACCATGTATTTGAAACTTTTGACAGTTTGGGGGAAAATGAGGATTCTGTTTGGTTGCTCTTAGCATTTCTGAATAAATTGACAAAGATTGGGGATGAGCTCCATGAAAAATTAACCAACTTCTAAAAACTCATAAATACGGTAAAGGATGACAATGAGTTTAGTGATAAAATTGACTGGTTCCAGATGCACATAAACAATCTGAAGGTTTCTAAGTGTGCCCTGGAGAGAATCTTCTCTCCAACACTCACAGAGTTTAAGTTGTGGAAAATCAAACCAAAGCCTTCATTATAAGGTTGGCTGAATTACAATGAAAATTCCTCTCCATGCCTGCCTCAGAGGATGTCAGCAATTAAGGGAAGGGCATTAATTGATAAAGAATGGGATCCTGTGTCTTGGAACAGGGATGTGTGGGAGGATCCTAACAAATCTGAGAACTTTGAACCTTTAGATTCTCAAGGGTTTACCTCACCTGAGGAAGTAGTACCCTCAGCCCCACCCCCTTGAAACGTTATCTTTTTCAACTTTGACTGGGGAAATTAATCCTTCATTGCCTGTTAAACCAACAGTGACTTTCTCTGAAGGAAATGCCAAGCAAGGCAATACTGATGTCCCTCAGGGCCCACCAATAGCTGCCTCTAGACCTCTAACCAAACTTGACAAAAAGCAGGCTTTTAGAGAGGAAGTAGAAAGTGTGGTCTGTGAGGAGGTACACTGAACTATTAAAGAGCTTAATGAGTTTGCTAATTCATTTTACCAGAAGTCTGGAGAATAAGTGTGAGAATGGATTTTTTAATGTTGTAGGATAATGGTGGAAAGAACATAAAACTAGATCAGGCTGAGTTGATTGATGGGACCTCTGAGTGGAGATTCTACCAGGTTTAATATGGAAGTTTGCACAGTTTTTTAAAAAAGGTACATTCCCTTCTCTAATCCTATGAGACACAAAATGGTGAGAAGGTCACTAGGACATTTGAAGAGCTTTGCTGTCACCCTTTTCCTTGTGCCAGAAGTTAGGGTTGGAGATGCTGCTGCTCACTTGGATTATTTAAATGCAATGGGTTTAACTGGGCCCCAGTGGAGCAGAGACCAGGCGGCTGCTCTGAATGACCAAAGGCAAGGTGATCATAGTTATCATAATGGGCAGCACAAAGTAATGTTCATAACAGCCTGTGATGGCTATTTGTTGTTTTCTGGCATATTGTCTGGAATACAGCTAGAATTAACTAAAATCCAAAATTGGAGGGCATAGGAATGAGGTGTATTTTGCTTAATTTGAAGTAGGAAGATCCACTTCTAATCCAGATCTTGAGGTGGGAACACACACACAACTTTAATCTAGATCTTGAGGCTATAGACACTTTTTATTTATTTATTTATTTGGTTTTTTGAGACAGGTTTTTTTTTTTTTTTTATTTGGTTTTTCTCTGTGTAGCCCTGGCTGTCCTGGAACCTACTCTGTAGACCAGGTTTGTTTGTTTTTTTTTTTTTTTTAAGAAAAAAAAAGCTCATGTTATATCTGGGCCACACCTTCTGCTGGAAGCTTATATAAAGGCATAGAAATAGGAAGCTTTTCCTCTTTGCGTGCTTTCTCTCACCTTTCTACCAAGTCCATTCCTTCACTAGCATTGGAGCATACTTCTTTGGAATTCCAGAATATACTGAAGACTAGCTAAGATATCCAGCCTCATGGACAGAGCAACTATGGTATTCTTGGAATTTCCATTCACAGGCAACCATTGTTGGAGTAGCTGGACTGCAGCCTATAAGTCATTCTACTGAGAGATTCATTATATAACTTCTGTAGAGTAACAGTTACTCTACAGAAGTTATATAATGTATTAACCATGGCTAATACAGATTTTGGTACCAGAAGTGGGGTATTGCTGTGATAGACATGACCGTGTTTTAGGGAAGATTATGGGAGGACTTTGGAACTTTGGAATAGAAGAGCCATTGAGTATTGAGAGAGATTACTGGGTTGTTTTGTCAGTTTGAAGACAGGAATGTTGAGAGCAGTGCAAACAATGGAGGGCTGGCTTATGGAAGTTTCAAGGGGAAGCGAAGATTCTTCCAGGCCATTTGTGTGAAGAATCTGTGTTTCTGGTCAACAGGAGCTGAAGAATTGGCTGTGATTAACAAGAAGCCAGAACCACTAAAGTAAAACCCTTTTTTTAACTGGGATACTTAATGCAGGTTGGCTGGAACTGAGAAATAAGTGGTGATTAAGAGGACACCAGCATTAGTGAGGTGAAATCTTCTGGGAAGTGTTTGCTAAGAGTCAGCACATGGAATCTGTTTTCTAGAGGTGGCCTGGAAAGGTTGTACCTCACTCTTGCAGCTGAACTTGGTAGTGTAAGAATCACCCAGGTGGTATTGGTTTTAAAAGTATGAAGAGGTCATGGAGAGCAGCTGAGGCTTAGCACTGTGAGAGGCCAGGAGAGGCCACTGGTGAAGGTGCAGCCTGAGTAGCAGTTGAAGACACAGGATTGAAGGGGTCAGGCAGAGAAGCTGAGATGTGGTACCAAAGAAGAGAGCCTAGGAGAAGCTATTGGTGAAAGTACAGCCCAGTTGCAGCAAGGGACCTCAGCATTTTGGAGATGCCAGTACCATAGGATGACCACAAAGAACAGAAGCAGTAGGTAGTGGAGCCAACTGGAGCCTAGAAGACAAGCTGTGTGTGCTGCAGGTGGCAGAGCTGGATAAATGACCCTAAGCCCTTTGGAGGAAATCAGAAGATCACGAATGATTCTAAGACATTGGATGCTGAGTTATTTACACTGGGAATTTGGTTTTGGTTTATTCAGATTGGGACTATGCTCTGATTCTTTTCTCTTGAAGTAAGAAAGAATTTAACTTTTTTTTTTTTTTAGAGAATCCCACTGTTGAGAGACTGAATGTTTACAGAGATTTTGTAGGTTTTAAAAGACACTCTGTATTTTTTAAAGAGACTGAATTTTAAAATGTTTTAAATGCAAAGACTATGGGAATTTTAATGTTTTTAAAATGTTTTATGTTGTGATGTTGATGTTAATACGCGATCATGGGGGATGAACAAGAAAGAAATGGTTATGGCTTGACAGTGATATGTTTGTGTGTCAAGTTGACAAGGGGTCAATTGTCCTGGCTACTTTTATGTCAGCTTGACACAAAGTAGAGTCATCTGAAAGGAGGGAATCTCAGTTGAGGAAATACCTACATAAGATCCAGCTTTAAGGCATTTTCTTAATTGGTTATTAATAGGGGAGGGCCCAGCCCATTGTGGTCCTGAGTTCTATAAGAAGGGGAGATGAGCAAAGCCATGACAGCAAGCCAGTAAGCAGCATGGCTTCTGCATCAGCTTCTACCTCCAGATTCCTCCCCTGTTTGAGTTTTTGTCCTGACTTCATTCAGTGATTAACAGTGATATGAAAGTGTAAGCTAAATAAACCTTTTACCTACCCCCAACTTGCTTTTTGGTCATGGTGTATCATCTCAGCAATAGAAACCCTAAGACATTGCCTAACCCATAATAGTCAGCACAGGCAAAGTGAATTTTATGGTGGCATGAATCATATGGACCTTTGGTACTGTCTAATCAATTATGGTGTTTCTAGGCATGAAATAAAGAAGAAGCAAACTGAATCTTTGATCTATATAAGCTGAAAAAAATCACAAACAAATGAAATAAAGGCTATACTGGATGGTGGAAAGGGTAATCTTTACCCATGAATCAATTTCCAGACTTTATCCAGGTTGTAGACCCAGAACCCCTTGAAGCAGTGTCCAGGCTTCCCTGAGGAAGGATCTTGATAAAACACATAAAAGTTTTACTGTTAGCCTTTCTCTAGTCCTTCCCCAGAGGAATCTATGACCTTTTACAAGGGTAACTGTATGTTGAAGGAAAGGAAACAGTCAGACTTTTCAGGGTCTGTTGGATACTGGTTCTGAATTAATGCTGATTCTGGGAGATCCAAGAAACATCGTGGCCCTCCAGTTAAAGTAGGGGCTTATGTGGGTCAGATGATTAATGGAGTTTTGGCTGAATTCCAACTCACAATAGGTCCAGTGGGTCCCTGGACTCATCCTATGGTTATATCCCCAGTCCTAGAATGTATAACTGGGCTAAATATATTTAGAAGTTGGCAGAATTCTCACATTGGTTCCCTGACCTGTGGAGTGAGGGCTATTATGGTTGGAAAGGCTAAATGGAAGCCTTTAGAGTTGCCTCTTGTAGGGAAAATAGTGAATCAAAAACAGTATCGCATCCCTGGAAGAACTGCAGAAATGAGTGCCATCAAGGACTTGACAGATGCAGGGGTGGTGGTTCCCATCACATCTCCCCCTTTAAGTCTCTATCTGGCCAGTGCAGAGGACAGCTGGACCATGGAGAAAAGAGTTCACTACTGAAAACTCAATCAGGTAGTAATTCCTATTGCAGCTTCAGCACCAGATGTAGTGTCCTAACTTGAGCAAATTAACACATCTCCTGGTACATGGTATGGAGCTATTGATCTGACAAATGCCTTCTTCTTGGTACCCATGCATAAGGACCACCAGACACAATTTCTTTCAGTTGGCAAGGCCAGAAGTATATCCTTACAGTTTTACCTCTAGGGTTTATATTAACTCTCCAGTCTTGTGTCATAACTTAGAAGGGACCTGGATCATCTGTCTCTTTCACAAAATATCATATTGGTACACTTCATTGATGACATTATGCTGATTTGGACCAAGTGGGCATGAGGTAGGAGCCACTTTGTACTCATTTGTAGCATATATGTACATCAGAGTTCAAGGGCCTTCCACCTCAGTGAAATTCTTAGGAGTCCATTGGTGTGGGGCATGCAGAGATTTTCCTTCTAAAGTGAAGTATAACTTATTGCACCTGGCCCCTCTTACCACCAAGAGAGAAATACAACATCCAGTGGACCTATTTGTATTCTGGAGACAGCAGATTTCTCACCTGGTGTGTTACTCCACACGCTGAAGTGACTCTGAAGCTGCTAGCTTTGTATGAGGCCTGGAACAGAAGAAGACTCTTCAATAGGTCTAGGCTCCATGCAGGCTTCTCTACCACTTGGACTATATAATCTAAGAGACAAGATGGTACTTGAGGTGTCGGTGGCAGATAGAGATGCTGTTTGGAGCCTTTGGCAGGCCCCTATACATGAATCATAGAAGAGACCTTTGGGATTTTGGATCAAAGCTCTATCATCATCTGCAGAGAACTATTCCTTTGAAAAACAGTTGTTGGGCCTTAGTGGAAACTGAAGTTTGACAATGGGCCACAAAGTTACCATGTAACCTGAGCTGCCCATCATGAGCTGAGTGTTATCTCACCCACCAAGTCATAAAGTAGGACATACACAGCAGCAATCTATTAAATGGAAGTGGTACATAGATGATCTGAGCAGGTCCTCTGCGGTGATATTTTATTTGTGCTCTAACAAAGCTTGCCTGGGGATCTGAGGATAAAGCCAGCCACTATGTTAAACATAGAGGTCAGGCAGTGGTAGCACATGCCTTTAATTCTAACATTCAGGAGGCAGAGATTGATCCAGATCTCTGTGAGTTCAAGGCCGCACTGGGAACAGAGCCAGGCATGGTGGCACATGCCTTTATTCCCAGCACTAGTTAAACATAGAGGTCTGGAGGTCTATACAGACAGACAGGAAGTGATAGAGCTGGGTGGAAAGAGGAAGTGATGCAGCTGGGCAGAGAGAGAAAGTAAGATGGCAGGGCACAGAAAGGTATATAAAGTGTGAGTATACAGGAAATTTTTCTCTTGGGCTGAGGATTTTCTAGTGGTAAGAACTTGTGGCTGGCTTGTTCTATTCTGATCTTACAGCTTTTACCCCTATACCTGGCTCTGAGTTTTTATTAATAAGACCATTTAGCAATTCATGTTACACTTCTCAACACACAAACAAGTTACATGAAGAAGTTGTTCAAATGCCTATGATTTCTATTCCCATTGCAATGCCATCTGATGCCATGTACATACCTATAGCCTCATGGGGTGCTCTGTATGACTAACTGGGGAAGAGAAGACTATGGCCTGGTTTACTGATGATTCTTTATATTATGAAGGCACCACCACCCAGAAGTGAATAGCTGCAGCATTATAATCCCTTTCTGGGGTAATGCTGAAAGATACCAGCAAAGGGAAATCTTCACAGTGGGCAGAACTTTGGGCAGTGCACATGGCCATACATTTTGTTTGGAAGGAGAAATGGCCAGATGTATGATTGTTCAGATTCATGTGCTGTAGCCAATAGATTGGCTGGATGGTCAGGGATTTGGAAAGACCATGAATGAAAAATTTGTGAGAAAGACATCTGGGGAAGAAGTATGTGAGCAGATCTCTCCAAATGGGTGAAGGCTGTGAAGATACTTGTGTCCCATGTAAATGCTCATCAAAAGGTGACTTCAGCTGAGGAGGAGCTCAATAATCAAGTAGATAGGATGACCTGTTCTGTGGACAGTCAGCCTCTTTCCCTGACCATCCCCATCATTGCCCAATGGGCCCATGAATAAAGTGTCCATGGTGGCAGAGATGGGGATTATGCAAGGGCTTGACAACATGGACTTCCACTCACCAAGGCTGACCTGGCTACAGCTGCTGCTGAGTGCCAGATTTGCCAGCAGCAGAGACCAACACTGAGCCCCAGATACAGCACTCTTCCCCAGGGTGACCAGCCAGCAACCTGGTAGCAGGTTTGACTACACTGGACCACTTCCTCCATATAAAGGACAATGCTTTGTCCTTACTGGAGTAGATACTTATTCTCATTATGGATTTGATGCACAAAATGCTTCTGCCAAAACCACCATCCAAGGACTTTAAAGAATACTTTATACACCACCGTGGTATTCCACATAATATTGCTTCTGACCAAGGAACTTATTTGACAGCCAGAGAAGTGGGACAGTGGGCCATGAACATGAAATCCATTTGTCTTACCATGTCTTCTACCATTCTGAAGTAGCTAGCCTGATAAAAAGATGGAATGGCCTTTTGAAGACACAATTACAGTGCCATTTAGGTGACAGCATCCTGGAAGACTGGGGCGGGGTTCTCCAGAAGGCAGTATATGCTTTGAATCAGCATTCAGTGTATGGTACAGTTTTTCCCATGGCCAAGATCTACATGTCCAGCAATCAAGGGGTGGAATAGTGAATAGTTCCACTCACTATCATTCCTAGACCCATTAGGGAAATTTTTGCTTCCTATTCTATGGTCTTAAGTTCTGCTGGCCTAGAAGTTTTGGTTCCAGAGTAGGGGAGTATGCCTGCCAGGAGCTGCAACAAACATTCCATGGAACTGGAAGCTCAGACTTCCCCTGGCCACTTGGGGCTTCCGATGTCCTTAAGCCAATAGCCTAAGAAAGTAATAACAGTGTTAGGAGAGGTGATTGATCCACATTACCATGGGGTAATTGCATTGCTTCTCCACAATGGAGATAAGAAATATTATGTTTGGCGTGCAGGAGATCCTATGGAGCATCTCTTGGTGCTAGCATGTGCTATGATTAAACTCAAATCATAATGATAAACTCAAATGGGAAACTACCACAGCCCAATCCAGGTAGGATGACAAAGGACATAGAACTGTCGGGAATGAAGGTATGGGTCACTCCCCCAGGAAAATAGCCAAGACTTGTTGAAATAATTGCAGAAGATGGAGGAAATACAGAATGGATAGTAGAGAAAGGTAATTATAAATATCATCTAAGGTCATATGACTAACTGCAGAAAGAGGATTATAAATGACATGAGTGTTTTATAATATTTTATTAAGAATGCATTTGTAGTCTTGGTGGCATGTGCCTTTAATCCAAGGACTGGGGAGGCAGAGGCATGTGTATCTCTGAGTTTGAGGCCAGCCTGCTCTACAGAGCAAGTTTCTAGATAGCCAGGCTACACACAGAAGTGCTGTCTAGAAAGAACCAAAACCAAACAAACAAACAAAAAGAATGCTTTTGTACCTATATTTGTGTTTTCTATCTTCAATTTCTTTATCATGTGATGTAGCACCAATTAAGAATAGCAATGGTCTTTATATTTAAGTTTGAGATACTAAATTATGTCCATAAAGGGACATTGCCACCTATTCTAAATTTATAATGTATTTGTGGTTGTATGAGGCATAGATATATAATATTAGGCATAATTATGACCTAGATAAATATATAATATGTTTGCAATTAAACATAGGTTGGTTATACCATGTTAGGCATAATTATGACATGGATATTTTTCCATTTGGAAATTAATCATGACATAAGGATATAAGATTGTGTGTCAAGTTGACACGGGGTGGATTTGTAATGGCTATTCTTGGTTGTCAACTTGACTACATCTGGAATTAAAACCCAAAAATGGAGGGCACACCTGTGAGGGATTGTTGCTTAATTTGAAGTAGGAAGAGCCACTTCTAATTCAGATCTTTGAGAAAGGAGACACACTTTTAATCCAAATTTAATCTGAACCTTGCCTTCTCCTAGAAGCCTATATAAGGACATAAAAGAAGAAAGCTTTTGTTCTTTGTCTGCTTGTTCTCATCTTATTAGCAAGTCCATTCTTTCACTGTCATTAGAGCCTATCTTTGGGATACCAGTGTATACTGAAGACCAACTGAGACATCCAGCCTCATGGACTGAGCAACTATGGGATTCTTGAGTTTTCCATTCATAGCTATCCACAGTTGGATTAGCTGGACCACAGCGTGTAAGTCCTTTAAAACATGAAATAAGCTGGGCATGGAGGCACATGTCTTTATTCCCAGCACTCTGGAAGAAGAAGCAGATGGATCTCTGAATTCTAGGCCAGACTAGTCTACAAAGTGACTTTCAGGACAGCCAGGGCTGTTACACAGAGAAACCTTGCCTGGAAAACTAGATAGATAGATAGATAGATAGATAGATAGATAGATAGATAGATAGATAGACAGATAGGTTAGTATTGTAACAAAAAACCATGACAAAAAAATGCAGGTTGTGGAGGAAAGTGTTTATTTGGCTTGTACTTCCAGATCATAGTCCATCATTGGAAGAAGTCAGAGCAGGAACTCAAACAGGGCTGGAACCTAAAGGCAGGAGCTGATGCAGAGGTTAAGGAAGGGAACTGCTTACTGGCTTGCTTCCCCTGACTTGTTCAGTATGTTTTCTTATAGAATCCAGGACCACTAGCCCAGGGATGGCACCACCCATCATGGGCTGGGCCCTACCCCCTTGATCACTAATTGAGAAAATGCCTTACAGATGTATCTCATGGAGGCATTTCCTCAACTGAGGCTCCTTCCTCTCTGATGACTCTAGCTGTGTCAAGTTGATGCACCAAACCAGCCAGTTCAAATAAATAAATAAATGAAAACTAAATAAATAAAAAATAAAAACATGAGACAGCACCTCCTCCTCTGGGCCCCACACTAGGGCCCACAGCCCCTGGCAGCTATACCAGAGACCAGAGTGATCCTTGTGACCCCAGGGAAGACACTGCCCACCATCCGTTAAGCCCCTTTAAGCCTGTCCAACAACCCCAGTCTGCATCCCCACACTTGGGCCCCATATTCCTGTCTACTACTTTGGAAGAAGTTTTTGGCTTTACTAGAGACCAGGCAGGATCAAGGAATCTAAGGTAAGACACCACCCACCACCAGATAACACTTCTTAAAGCTTGTCCAGTAGCTCCAAACTGTACCCTTTCCCCTGGGCTCCACACTAGGGCCCACAGCCCCCTGGCAGCTATACTGGAGGCCAGAGCAGTACTAGGGACCCCAGGGAAGACACTGCCCATTACCTGCTAAACCCACTTAAGCCTGTCTAACAACTCCAGACTGCACCCTCACCCCTGGGCCCATATCCTGACCTACTACTTTGGAAGAGGCATCCTTGCAGGAGGCCAGGCTCCTCCTAGAAACCCCAGAGGCCATGTCAGATCTAGGAACCCCAGGTCTACAACTTTAGAAGAATTTGGCCTTCCTGCAACACAGGACTGATCTAGGGACCCCAGCACTAGTGGCTGTACTGGAGGTCAGGCTGGTCCTAGGGACCCCAGAGACCAGACCAGATCTAGGAACCCCTGTCTGCATCTCTTCTCCTGATCTCCATATTGTGGTCTGAAACTTTGGAAGAAGACTTTAGCTGTACCAGAGGCCAGGTTGGATCTAGTGACCCCAGGCTCCCAAAACCCCAGAGAAGACACCCTACTAGACCTGAAGATTCAATAGTCACCATATACCAGACCCTTGGACATTTAGGCCAACAGACAAGAGAGGAAAGAGAAACCAAGGAACAAAACACCCATCCAACAAAGACAAATGCAAGAATCAACACATAGACCTAAAAATTTTCCCAAATCCTGATATCTGAATACCAGTGTAAGAACACAATCAAAACAGAAAAGGCACCAGAGCCTAACTATCCTACAACAGTAAGAATTTAACAATCCAACGCAGCTGAAGCACAAGAAAATGACCTTAAAAATTACTTTATGAAGATAATAAAGTTCCTTAAAGAGGATATGAACAAATCTCTTAAAGAAATTGAGGAAAAGACAAACAAAAAATTGGAAGAAATCAATAAATCCCTAAAAGAAAACCAAGAAAAACAAATAAAAAGATAAAGAAAACTGTTCAAGATCTGAAAACAAAAATAGAAGCAATAAAGAAAACACAAATGGAAGGAATACTGGAAATGGAAAATCTGGGTAAGCACTACAGATGCAAGCATCTCCAACAGAATACAAGTGATTGAAGAGAGAATCTCAGGCATTGAAAACACAATAGAGGAAATAAGATTCATCAGTTAAAGAAAATGATAAATCTAAAATTTTCCTAACACAAAACATCCAGGAAATCTGGGGCACTATGAAAAAAATAAGAATAATATGAATAAAAGAAGGAGAAGAAACCCAGCACAAAAATGCAGAGAATACAGGAATCCTCAAGGTTGACCCCACCTTGGTCTGCTGGCAGTGGTCCAGAGGGTGCCTGGACCAGTCTACTCTGGTGACCAACCTAGCAAATAACCTAGCTGTCATCATAGAGCCTTTGTCCAGTGACAGATAGAGGCAGATACAGATATCCATGGCCAGGTACCAGACTGAGCTCTGTGAATCCAATTGATGAGAGAGAGGAGAGATACTGCAGGCGAGGGACATTGAGATCATGATGGGAGGACGTGCAGAGATGACCGGCCACACTAATGGAAGTCCATGAACTGTGGACTGGTGGCTGTGGAGCCCCCATGGGACTGGACTAGGCCCTCTGGATACATAAGATGGTTGTTTGGCTCAAAGTGTTTGGGGGGCACCAAGGCAGGGGGATCAGAATCTGTCCCTGATCTATGGACAGGCTTTTGGAATCCAGTGCCTATGGTATGACACCTTGCACAGTCTTAGTGCAGTGGGAAGGGACTTGGACCTGCCTAGGCTCACTGTGCTAGAGCTCTGGTGACTCCCCATGGGAGATCTCGATTTGGGGGATGTGGGGTTGTGGGGTGGCTTGGGAAAAAGGGCTGGGGGGTGGGAGGAGGGGGGGTTGTGGATAGTATGTGGAGTGAGTAGAAAATTTCTTAATAAAGAAAAATGGAAAAAATGCAGAGAATATATTAAACAAAATCATAGAAGAAAATTTTCCCAACCTAAATAAAGTCATGCCTGTAAAAGTATGAGAAGCTTACAGAACACCAAATAGATTAGATAAGAAAAGAAAATCCCCTCACCACATAATAATCAAAACACTAAACATACAGAACAAAGAAAGACTATTATAAGCAGAAAGGGGAAAAGGCCAAGTAACATATAAAGGCAGACATATTAGAGTAACACCTGACTTCTCAATGGAGACCCTAAAATCCAGAAGGACCTGGACTGATGCCTTGCAGTGTCTAAGAGGCCACAGATGCCAGCCTGGACTACTATACCCAGCAAAACTGTCAATCACCATAGATGGAGAAAACAAGATATTTCAGGACAAAGTCAAATTTAAATAATATCTATCCACAAACCCAGCCCAACAAAAGGTACTAGAAGGAAACCTCCAACTCCAGGAAGTTAACTAGATCCATAAAAACACAAACAATAGATAATCTCAAACTAGCAAACCCCCCAAAAAGAGAAACACAATCACACACACACACACACACACACACACACACACACACACACACACACACACTACCAACAGTAACAACAAAGTAACAGGAGTTAACCATCATTGGTCATTAATATCCCTCAATATCAATGGACTCAATTCATCAATAGAAATACACAGGTTAATGTGTTGGAAATGAAAATGGGGTCCAACACTTTGCTGCATAGAAAAAACACATATCAACATCAACAATAACCTCAGAGTAAAGGATTGGAAAAAGATTTTCCAATCAAATGGACCTAAGAAGCAAACTGGTGTAGCTAATATAACATCTAACAAAATAGACTTCAAACCAAAATTAATCAAAAGAGATAGAGAAGGGTATTTCACACTCATCAAAGCAAAATCCACCAAGATGATATCTCAATTCTGATCATCTATACCCCAAATGTAACAGCACCCACATTTGTAAAGAAACATTACTAAAGCTTAAGTCACACATAGAACCCCACACATTAATAGCAGGAGACTTTTACACCCCACTCTCACCAATAGACAGGAGGTCATCTAGACAGAAACTAAAAAAAGAAATAATGGAACTAACACACATCATGACTCAAATGGACCTAACTGATATTTATATTTCACCCAAACACAAAAGAATATGCCTTCTCAGCAATGCATGAAACCTTCTCCAAAAAATTGATCTTAGACTCGGCCACAAAGCAAGTCTCAGCAGATACAAAAAAAAATTGAAATAACCCCCTGCATCTTATTAGACCACCATAGATTAAAGCTGGATTTCAACAACCAAAACAGAAAACCTACAAACTCATGGAAACTGAACAGCTCTCTATTAACTTACCACTGGGTCAAGGAAGGAATATAGAAGGAAATTAAAGACCTCCTAGAATTCAATGAAAATGAATGCACAACATGCCCAAACTTATGGGACACAATGAAAGCTGTGCTAAGAGGTAAGGTCATAGCAGTAAGTGCCTTCATGAAGAATTTGGAGAGATCGCGTACTAGTGACTTAACAGCACACCTGAAAGCTCTAGAACAAAAAGGAGCAGACATACCTAAGAGTAGTACATGGCAGGAAATAATCAAACTCAGGACTGAAATCATAAAATAGAAACAAAGAGGACAATACAAAGAATTAATGAAACAAAGAGTTTCTTGATTCTTCAAGACTATCAACAAGATAGACAAGCACTTATCCAAACTAACTAAAAGGCAGAGAAAGGATATTCAAATCAACAAAATTAGAAATGAAAAGGGGGACTTAACACCAGACTCCTAGGAAATACAGAGAATTAATAGATCATACATCAAAAACCTGTACTCCACAAAACTGGAAAATCTAAAAGAAATGGACAAATTTCTTAATATATACAACTTACCTAAGTTAAATCAAGATCAGATAAACAATTTAAAAAGACCTATAAGCCCTAAGGAAATAGAAGCAGTCATTAAGTCTCCCAACCAAAAAGCCCAGGGCCAGATGGTTATAGTGCAGAATTCTACCAGACTTTTAAAGAATAATACCAATACTATGCAATTTATTCCACAAAATACAAACAGAAGAAACACTGCCAAATTCTTTCTATGAGGCCACAAGCACCCTGATGCCCAAACTACACAAAGACCCACTAAAGAAAGAGAATTATAAACCAATTTCATTCATGAACATTGATGCAAAAATACTCAACAAAATACTGGAAAATAAAATCCAAGAACACATCAAAAAGATCATCCACCATGACCAAGTAGGCTTCATCCCAGAGATGCAGGGATGGTTCAACACATGAAACTCAGTCAATGTAATCCACCATACAAACAAACTGAAAGAAAAAATACACATGATCATCTCATTAGATGTGGAAAAAGCCTTTGACAAAATCCAATACCCCTTCATGATAAAAGTCTTGGAGAGATCAAGGATAAAAGGGCCATACCTAAATACAGTAAAGGCAACTACAGCAACCTGATGGCCAATATCAAATTAAATGGTGAGAAACTCGCCGGGCGGTGGTGGCGCACGCCTTTAATCCCAGCACTCGGGAGGCAGAGCCAGGCGGATCTCTGTGAGTTCGAGGCCAGCCTGGACTACCAAGTGAGTTCCAGGAAAGGCGCAAAGCTACACAGAGAAACCCTGTCTCGAAAAAACCAAAAAAAAAAAAAAAAAAAAAAAAATGGTGAGAAACTCAAAGCAATTCCACTAAAATCAGGAACAAGATAGGGTTAACCACTCTCTCCATATCTATTCAATATAGTACTTGAACTTCTAGCTAGAGCAATAAGACAACTAAAGGAAATGAAGGGGCTACAAATTAGAAAGGAAGCCAAAATATCATTATTCACAGACAATATGATAGTATACATAAGTGACCCAAAAACTCTATCTGGAAACCCCTACATCTCATAAGTGGCTGGATACAAGATTAACTCAAAAAAGTCGTAGCCCTCTTATATACAAATGATTGTGTATCAAATAAAGCTTGCCTGAGGATCAGAGGACAGCATCAGCCATTAGATTAAACACAGAGAACAGGCAGTGGTGGCACACACCTTTAATCCTAGTACTCGGGAGGCAGAAATCTGTCTGGATCTCAGTGAGTTCAAAGCCACCCTGTACTACATGAGATTTATTCAGTCTAAGAGAGAAACAGAGCCAGGCAGTGGTGGCACACACCTTTAATCCCAGTACCTGGGAATCACACGCCTTTAATCCCATCACCAAGAAGGAAGTGACATGGCTGGGCGGAGAAAGGTATGTAAATCATGAAGAAACAGGAACTAAAGGCTTTTTGGCAGAATCCCTTTTGGCAAAAGCCCTTTTGGGTTGAAGGCTTTTTATAGGGAGCCCTTTTGGCTAGAGGCCTTTCAGCTAGAGAGCTTTTTCTGCTGAGGACTCGAAGACATTCAGTCAGAGGACTCATGGAGTTGGCAAAGGGAGAAGTAGCTATGCTTGTTCCTTTGTCTCTCTGATCTTTCAGCATTTACTCCGATATCTGGCTCTGGGTTTTTTATTATAAGACCTTTAGAAATTTGAGCAACAAATGATAAATGGGCTAAGAAAGAAATCATAGAATATCAACACCCTTAAATAATATAAAATATCTTGGTATAATTCTAACCAAGCAAGTGAAAGATCTGTATGACAAGAACTTCAAGTCTTTGAAGAAAGAAATTGGAGAAGATATCAGAAGATGCAAAGATCTTCCATGCTCATGGATCAGTAGGATTAACATAATAAAAATTGCCATCTTACCAAAAACAAGCTACAGATTCAACGCAATCCCATTAAAATCCCAACACAATTCTTTAAAGACCTTGAAAGAACAATATTCAACTTCATATGGAAAAACAAAAAATTAAGGATAGCTAAAACAATCATATACAATAAAAGAATTTCTGGAGGCATCACCATCTTTGATTTTAAGCTCTGCTACAGAGCTATAGTAATTAAAAAAAAAAAAAAAAAAACCACAGCCGGGCGATGGTGGTGCACGCCTTTAATCCCAGCACTCGGGAGGCAGAGGCAGACGAATCTCTGTGAGTTCGAGTCCAGCCTGGTCTCCAAAGCTAGTTCCAGGAAAGGCACAAAGCTACACAGGGAAACCTTGTCTCAAGAAAAAAAAAACCATGGTATTGGCATTAAAAACAGACACATAGATCAATGGAATCAAATCAAAGACCCAGATGTAAACTCAGACATCTATGGACACCTGATTTTCAACAAATAAGCCAAAATTATATGAAAAATTATATGAAAAAAAGAATCTTCAACCAATGGTGCTGGTATAAGTGGATGTTTGCACATAGAAACATGCAAATCAATCCACATTTTTCACCCTGCACAAAATTTAAGTCCAAATGGATCAAAGACCTAAACATAAATCCAGATACACTGAACTTGATAGAAGAAAAGTGGGAAATAGTTTTGAATGCATTGGTACAGGAGACAAAGCACACAATAGTACAGACAGTAAGACTGACAATTAATAAATGGAACCTTCTGAAACTGAAAAGCTTCTGTAAGTCAAAGGACACTGTCAATAGAACAAAACAGCAGCCTACAGAATGGCAAAAGTTCTTCACCAACCTGACATCCAACAGAAGGCTCATTTCCAAAACATATGAATAACTCAAGAAACTAGATATCAACAGACCAAATAATCCAATTAAAAAAAATTAGGTACAGATCTAAACAGAACTCTCAACAGAAAAAATCTCAAATGGCCAAAAAACACTTAAAAAGATGTTCAACATCCTTAGCCATCAGGGAAATTCAAATCAAAACAACTCTGAGATTTCATCTTACACCTATCAGAATGGCTAAAATCAAAAACACAAGTGGCATCACATGCTGGAGAGAATGTGGAGCAAGGGGAACACTCCTCCATTGCTGATGGAAGTGCAAACTTGTGCAACCACTTTGAAGTCAATGTGACAGTTCCTCAGAAAACTGGGTACAACCTACCACAAGACACAGCAGTATTGCTCATGGGCACATAGGATGCTAAATTATACCACAAGGACAATTGCTCAACTATGTTCATAGCAGCTTTATTTGTAATAGCTAAAACCTGGAAACAACGTAGGTGCCCCTCCAGAAATTCTTTTATTGTATTTACCACATGGATAAAGAAAATGTGGTACATTTACACAATGGAGTATTGCTCAGCTATTAAAAATGAGGACTCCAGGAAATTTGAAGTCAAATGGATGGAACTAGAAAAAATAATCTTGAATGAGGTAACATACCAATAAAGACAAACATGGTATGTACTCACTCATAAGTGGATAATTAGCTGTAAAGTATAACTATGCTACAATCCACAGACTCAGAGAGACTAGGTAACACGGGGAGTTCACGGGTTGTGGTGGGGGAAACATCCAGATCTCTCTGGGAAGGGGAAATAGAAGAGATTTCATGGGTAGAATAAGGGAAGGTTGGCACGGGAACATGATCAGTTTGGGGGCAGGGCACAGAGAGGGTAAGTGCTGAGGGGGACTGCTGGTAGAGCATTTCAGGGTCAAGTAGAAGCCTGGAACAGGGGAATCTCTCAGGAGTCTGTGGAGAGAACCCCAGTTTAGACTCCTAGAAATAGTGGATAAGTAGCCTGAACTGGCCATCTCCTGTGACCATATTGGTGCCTGGCCCAATTGTCATCAGAGAGGCAACATCCAGCAACTGATGGAGGCAGATGCAGACCCACAGCCAAATATTAGGCAAAGTTCTGGAATCCTGCAGTGGAGGAGGAGAAAGGAGTGTAGGAGCCAGAGGGTTTAAGGACACCATAGAAAGACTCACACAATCAACTAACTTGGGCTCATAGGGGCTTGCAGAGACTGAACTAACAACCAAGAAGCCTGCATGAGACTGACCTAGGCACTCTGCATATATGCCACAGTTGGGTAGCTTGGTCCTCTTATGGGACTCCTAACAGTGGGAACAGGAGCTGTTTCTGACTCTTTTATTGGCTTTTAGGACCCTACTTCTCATACTGGGTTGCCTTGCCTAGCCTTAATACACAGGGATGTGCTTAGTCATACTACAACTTGATATGTGATGTTTTATTGATACTCAGAGGAGACCTGCCCTTTCCTGGATAGAGATGGAAGAGGAGGAGACTAGGGTGCGTAAAGGAGAGTAGGGGAGAGGAGCTGGGAGGAGAGGATAGTAGTGAGGCTGCAGCTGGGATGTAAAATAAATTGATGAATAAAAAAATGAAATCATGAAATAATTTTCAAAAACTATAGTATGATATTAACTATAGGAGAATACCCCTACATGTTTCCACTCCTGAATTCTAACCTCTTTTTATGTTGCTAATAGAGATTCTGGCATAGCCTCTATGTGTATCCTCGCTGCTAAGTCTCATGCCCTATGTAAGGATTGAGAAAGCTATTCAAATATTCAACTGACAAAAGTTCATTGTGACTTACCTATGTACCTTTTTTTTTTTTAATTCACCTTTACTTCATACAGGCATGCTGGCTCAATTGACCCCTGCCATTAGTATTACAAAAGAAACAAATTTGGCATCTCAACCCCAACTATTACCCACTTATATTAACTTAATTTTGTATCTCATAGAAAAGGGATAAAAGTGACCAATTCAGTTATGGAAACCCAGATTCCATTGTCATTTTTTTTTATGCCTCCCAAGTTACTTCTTTATATGCTTTTGGTTTTCCATAATTAAAACTATTATCCTCTTTTACAGGACAGATCTTACATCATTACCCACAGTGATAAGATTCTACAATTCCTACAGCATACATCTTTTGTTGTTCCTATGGTTCCTTCTTCCTACCCTCTATCTGGTGCCCTTACACTTTTTATTTACCTGGTATTCAGATCAGTGAATGCTGGGTCACTCTGTCTTGCTACATTTGCTGATCTAGGAGTTTCTTACATGATCAAAACAAATAACAAACCTATATATACTTCACAAGCTTTCTGAACTTTTTGTTCCTTTCCAGGTATTCTGCACAAAACTGACATTCCTGGCAAACCTGCAGGACAAACTATTGCTGAACTAGCTGGCAAATTGTTAAAATTACAACATCAGAAAAAGAGGGGGAGTAATCCTTCAAACCCATTGATTTATTATCCCTAGCGGTAATAACCCTTAATTTTTTTTCTATAGGTGATAGGTATTCTTCTGTAAAGGCACTGCACAGGATTTTCCTCTCATACATTAACTATAGGTTTCTGGAAATATCCAAGGCAAGCATGTATAAAAACCACTCAAAATCTTCTTACTTGAAGTATGAGGTATGCCTACATAAGTCACAAATATAACTGTCTTTGTAATTGAGGAAAAATATTCTAATCCTGGTCCATGAGAGGTTCCCACAGAGGCTGTAAAATGTTTTTGGTTGAATGCTCTACCCCTGGCCTGAGAGGCAAAGAAAAGAGACATCTGGTAAAGGGGTGTAGGAATTAAGAGATCTGGACCAGCCTTTTCCCCTGAAAATCTGTTCATTGTGAGGACCTGTTGTGGAATATTCCTTTACAATATGTGAAGAAAAGCCACTGTGATTGATTTAATAAAAAGCTAAACAGCTAATAGCTAGGCAGGATTTTCAGGGTAGAGAGAATCCTGGAAAGAAGAAGGTGAAGTCATCAGCCAGGTGCAGAGGAAGCATGTCATGCAGGAGTTGAGATAACAAGCCATGAAGCCATGTGATGGTATGTAAATTAATAGAAATGGGTTAGTTTAAGTTATAAGAGATAGTTAGAAACAAGCCTAAGCTATTGGCTGAGCTTTCATAATTTATAATAAGTCTCTGTGTCATAATTTGGGAGCTGGCTGGTGGGACAGAGAAAAACTGCTACAAATGTTGTCTAACATCTGGCACGTATGTCCACATAAGAACTGAGAAAGCTAAAAAAAAATTGTTTTGCTCTGACACAGAGCCTGCCAGCACCAATTGGACTAAGAGGTGAGTCTTTGTTCTCATAGCCAAACACCCCATTGTGTTGATGGAGTTGAAGACCAGTAGTTATAGTTGTAGTTTTCATTAGTTATGAGAGAAGGTAAATTAGGTACAGAGCTCTGGACTCATCAAGATAGAATAAATAATGGAGTATTTTCTCCAAACATGCCAAATACAAATGGACTGAACATTGTAAATGTAATTCTTACCTGATAATTGTTCTTATTGTTTATAGTTTTGTTATGTTAGAATTAAAACCTTTCCTGTTTATTTAGGCAAAAAGGAGGAAATGTTGTGGAATAATTCTTTACACTGTGTGAAGATATGTCATTGTGATTGGCTTAATAAAAAGCTAAATGTCCAATAGCTAGGCAGGATTTTGGGGGCAGAGAGAATGCTGGGCAGAAGAAGGCTGAGTCACCAGGCAGATGCTGAGGACACATGACATGCAGGAAATGATGTAATAAGCCATGAAGCCACATGGCAGCATATAAATTAATAGAAATGTGTTAATTTAAGTTATAAGAGCTAGTTAGAAACAAGCCTAAGCTACCAGCCAAGTTTCATAATTTATAATAAGTCTCTGTGTCATGATTTGAGAGCTGGCTGCCAGGACAGAGAATGACTTGCTACAAGGGTCTTCATTATCAGACCTCAGTGGGTTCTGCTTGTGGGCAGACTTATTGGGCACTTATTCCTAAGCACACTCTCATTCATCCTGTCACTTGGTTGACATAACCCCCCACTGTTATTTTAAATAATACTGCATACCTGCCTGGACCTTTATTGCCACAGTGCCCACAGATTTCCTTACAACTTTATTGGTTTCACTCCCATTCACCCATTATGTATTGCTGTTATTAAATTCTTTTGTTATCAACCAGGATTACAGACCTGGCTGGCTTGGGTACCCAAGAAAGATCCAAAGGCCATGCTAAAATTTATAACAGTTTGGAAATCTAAGCCTGGGATCCTTACCAAGGTCATTTATACTCCAAATAGACCTTCTTGTGCTAATAGGTCATAGAACCCCACAGGTGAGACTTTAAGATGGTCTGAGTGGGTTACCATAGATCCTTGTAGTAAAAAACATAGCTAAAAGAAAGGTGATCAATTGGAGACCAGAGAATTTGGGAATGGAGAAAACCAGGTGCTGGGACAGGAACTCATAATACAATTTATTCACCCTTATCACACAGTGATTCATTCCAATAAGACTATGAAGTGAGCTACAGGTAGGTTAGCCCAATCTCCCACTCTTAGGATTTGGGCCTATTGCAGGACCATCTGTGTAGGTTGGGAATGGTAACAGTGTAGTGGTTATCACTAAAATACAACTCAAATGCTACCCATTGAAACTGTTATGCAACAACTGACTCCGTTTTTCTTTTAGTCAAATATTGATTTACCTCTGTATTATTCTCTATAGTGTTTGTTTTATTTATGTCCCAAGATGAAGGGTAATCTTAAGGCCAACTTTTTAAAATTCATTCTTCCTCTATAATCTTGTGATTTGCACATCATAAATTGTTTCCACTATGGCTGATCATAAACACATAACATGTGCTTTTCTCATAATCATAAAAATAACTGCAAAAAAATCCACTTTTATAATCATTTGATCACTTCTTATACAAAGCCCTCTTTACCTTTGGTCAAGGCTACTTGTTCTTCTAATCTTGAAGAGACTAAGTTTGGCCCCAGCTGTAAAAAGTAAAAATTTTGCCATGCAACATCTTGGTGTTGGCTCCTGGTTTTCAACACCATATCAAAACATAACACCAAATAAGTCATGGTCTGTGTCAGCATGTGTGCTTATGCTCAGGAACTGGCCAGCCCACACACGACTGTGTGCAGGCACCCTCACTGAAAGCTTAGTTTACCCAGGGAGAGCACTGCTTTGTAAACGGCTCCGTTCTCCCCTGGCTGATGTGGACACGACTGTGTGCAGGCACCCTCACTGAAAGCTTAGTTTACCCAGGGAGAGCACTGCTTTGTAAACGGCTCCGTTCTCCCCTGGCTGATGTGGACATGACTGTGTGCAGGCACCCTCACTGAAAGCTTAGTTTACCCAGGGAGAGCGTTGCTTTGTAAACGGCTCCGCTCTCCCCTGGCTGATGTGGACATGACTGTGTGCAGGCACCCTCACTGAAAGCTTAGTTTACCCAGGGAGAGCACTGCTTTGTAAACGGCTCCGTTCTCCCCTGGCTGATGTGGACAGTAAGTCTTTCCCTTTCACATCTTGGCTGTGCTTGTTTTGGCTTTGCCTGCACCAAGATGCCTAAAATAGGTAAAAGTGCAGGCACTTAGGGACATAAAAGCACTGGGCAGTGGTGGGTGGGGACCCAGAACAACAAGAGATGGCAGAGCTGAAGAGGATGTAGAGTACTACAGGAAGCCAACTGAGCTCTGTGACAACAAATGATGACATTTCTCCCCCTACCCACCCACCTCCGCAAGCCTCACCCCGTCCATGTCTGGCCCTGCCATTGTAGAACAACTTGAGAAATCTGCCCAGGTCAGGAGTCCCAGCCTTTCTCCCATCTGCCCATCCCCCCTCCCTGCCTCTAACCCTGCTTCCCTGGCACCTGGGCAGCCCTGACCCAGTTCTCTCTTCTGTCCTTCTAGAGTTTCCCCACCAACCATGGCTGACCCAGGGGAGGACAAACTGGCTCCCTTGGGCCTCCAGCCCTCCACACACCCCTGGTTCTGCTTCTCTGGTCACCCCTTTGCATCATCTTTGCTCCCCTGTCCCCACAGCACCTCCAGTGCTCTCCTGGGACACTCGCCCCCAGGCTGCCTGACCCATGGGCTGCAGCTTCAAGCACAACTTGTTTTCTCCTCCAGCCTCAACCTCCTCCCAACTTGAATCCCAGAAACTGAACCATCTTGGGCCATGCCATGAAAGTATTAGTGACCTGTAACACCCACATTGGACCAGAGCACTTGTCAGGACTCAGTGCCCCCTTGCTGGGGGATAGGAGGCAGCACTGAGCTTGCTCCATACCCCCAAACTCACCTTGCTGAACTTAGTGTGAATGTTTTTAAAGACACTGAGCTTTGCACTTAAAGTTGCTAAGATTGGCCAGTACGCGCTCAGTAGCCAGAGCTCTTCTACATAAGCTTGACAACCTGAGTCTGAGCTCTAGAACCCAGGAGGTAGAAGAGAAGCATCTCCACAGACCTGTCCTCTGACCTCCACACACACACACCCACATGTACACATCACATGCAGAAATAAATAAGAAAACTCTGTCTTCTTTGTTATGAGGGGGAAAGTGGTTAGATGTGGGAGCCCACAGTGACTCAGTTTCCCACAGTGACTCAGCTTGAAGCTGAAGTCCATTCTGACCCAAAAGAGTTCAAAGCTTGCTCTAGCCTCTTCAGAAGCTGTAAGAAAGTTCTGATAAAGGCCAGCCTGGACTACCAAGTGAGTTCCAGGAAAGGTGCAAAGCTACACAGAGAAACCCTGTCTCAAAAAACCAAAAAAAAAAAAAAGAAAAGAAAAGAAAAGAAAGCTCTGATAAGGCTCCTGGGAAAAGCACAGCAGCTGTGAGAAAGTCCTGATTAGCTTGTGGGAAAGAACTAATTATCTAGCAAATGCCCAATTCTAGGCAGGTTGCTGATGTTAGCAGGTAGCAGATGTTTGAGATAATGAAACTGCCTGCTCCTTGATTCAAGGACGGGCTAGACTGCCTGTGCTGTGCTTTGTTCTACTTTTGCTTTTCAGTTTTGTACATAAGCTGGATGTAAAATAAACTCAGGGCTTGCTTGGTATTGACCAGAAGCCCTCCCAGCAATAATTTTCTGTCTCTGTCTATTCTGCCTCTGTTTTTTCCTCAGCCTCATGCCCTACTCTGCTACCCTAGTCAACTCGTTGGCTGGCTCTGACAGTTAGATGGCAATTTTGTTATATGTGCTTTACTACAGGGAGAAAGAAGAGAATATGTGAAATTAGTTTTCCTACTTAAGGTGATCAGCCCATCAAGGGCCAATACTCCATAACCTCCCCCATCTTGTAAAACTCTGGTGTGCATGTCTGTTGATTCTATCACACCCTTATCCTTTGTACTGTTTACACATTAGCAAATGGCATCTGGTTGTAAGTCCTGCTCCCCTCAATGGGGTGAGACCCTAGGGGGAAAAAAAAACTATGTGCTTTGTGCTCCTACTTTCTTGATTACATATAGCACACCCTTTATGCAAAAAGAAATTTCCTTCCTGGATTAATTTTCCTTTGTTCATGTGTTTCTTTGCGGAACACCAAGAATATTCTTTTCTATCAAAATGATTTGGGCTTGACCAGGTGAGGGCTGGGGAGCCAGCTCACACTCCCTCCCATTACACCTCCCCTCCAGCCTACCTCCAGTCCTGCAGGATTACTGGTCACTCAGTCACCTGGAGACTCTCCCCTTGGCCTCCTTCCTCCCCTTCTCCTCACGGGTGGCCTGAACTCCTCTGAGCTCCTGGAATGCCAACTTCAAGGACACTGGGGTGGTTTAAAAAAAAAATGGTCCCCATGGGAGTAAATGTGGCACTTTTGGAGGAAGTATGACACTGAGGGAGAGGCTTTGAGATTTCAGATGCTCAAGCCAGGCCCTGTGTGGTCCACAGCCTCTTCCTGCTGCCTGTGGATCCTGATGTAGAACTCTCAGCTACCTCTCTAGCACCATGTCTGCTTGCATGCCACCATGCATCCTGACATAATGATAATGGACTAAAACTCTGAACTGTAAGCCAGCCCCAACTAAATGTTTTCCTTTATAAGAGTTGCCATGGTCATGGCATCTCATTGCAACAATATAAACCCTAACAAAGACAACCACTGACCACCACCTCTGTTCCAGAATACCTACACAGGTGGAGAAGAGGATGCCCAATAGAGGAAAAGACAGGTCATTTGCATTCAATGTCCTTCCAGAGCAGGCCTGGTGTTCTCTAGTCTGGCCCAGTTCAAGTTGTAAAATCAGGTTGTAAAAACAAAAGTGACTGAAGGAACAAGAAATAAAGAACAAAAAGTGGTAACTGGCTTCAGGTACTTCCTCAGTAGGTGAGTTTTATCTTCTCTTTATTTTTTATGATGGATTCACCTTCAGATGATCTTATGATAATGTATTTCCAAATCTATGTCCCTTGGTTATCTTTTAAATAATAAAAATCAGCAAGAGTGGGGACCCTACATTCCCCCGAGGCAGAGAAAGACTGATATTAAGGAAGCATGTCGACAGCACTGTCACTCTGTCACCCAGTGTCATAAAGTCTGTCCTGTGTATGACAGCTGTCATCTTCATCAGAGCAGCTGGGACTCTTGCAAGAGACTCCTAATATCAGGCTTGTTGATGGTGATGTTCCTGTGTAGAAAGAAGGGGTGGGATCCTTATCTGAGATTCTATCCACTCCCTCCTACACCATAGCCAGTTGGCCAAAGGAACCATTGTGCCCTTCTAAGTTTCTGGCAGATTTTACACTATTTCTAAAGTCTTTGGAACAGGCAGCTTTCCTGTGGGACTCTGTCCTACCCAGGCAG
This sequence comes from Peromyscus californicus insignis, assembly GCF_007827085.1. NCBI lineage: Eukaryota > Metazoa > Chordata > Mammalia > Rodentia > Cricetidae > Peromyscus > Peromyscus californicus. The sequence continues at coordinate 13,343,289 of NW_026294595.1, forward strand.
CTGTCAGTCCTCTTGTATTTCACACTTGCAGCAGAGGCAACACATGCATGTGTTCTCCATCACAACGCTTCCTGCCATACAGGAATCTTATAAGGTTTAGGTTTCCAGAATCCAGGCTTTAATAGTTATCTATAATGACTTTCCAGGTTTCCTGCCCATGAGTTATGAACCATTTTTTCCTAGAAGGTAAAGAGGGAAGCCACCTTGAGGTGGAAAGCAAGGAAAGGGGAAGCCAAGCAAAGGGGTTCCAGGCAGGAGCTGAGATGGGAAGAGATACAGAGGGGACTAATATTTGAAGAATCAAGAAGAGTCCTAGTCATGGTTACCCCCTGTCTTAGTTAGGGTTACTATTGCTATGACAAAACTCCATGACCAAAAAACAAGTTGGGGAGGAAAGAGTTTATTCTGCTTACATTTCCAAATTGTCATTTACCACTGAAGGAAGTCAGGACAGGAACTAAAACAGGGTAGGATCCTGAATGCAGGAGAGAATATAGCAACCATGGAGGGGTGCTGCTTACTGGCTTGCTTCTCATGGCTTGCTCAGCCTGCTTTTTTATAGAACCCAAGACCACCAAACTAGGCTGGGCCCTCCCCTGTTGATCACCAATTAAGAAAATGCCTTGCACCTGGATCTCATGAAGGCATTTCCTCAACTGAAGCTCCTTCCTCTCTGAAGACTCTATCTTGTGTCAAGTTGAGACACAAAATCAGCCAGTACAGCCTGCCTCTGTCATGAGCAGGCAGATCCAGGCAGGCTAGGACAGGGACCTTGAGTGGGAGATATCATTCCTAGGACTGGTTGACTTGGGGATTTATGCATAGGTCTCACATACACAGCAGAGAAATGTCACAAAGAGGACCAGGCTATGAGCATGATCAGGAGCTTCCCAACTGCCTTTATTCTTAGACAGAGAGGCAAAAGGATTTGGTATCATTGTTGAAAGGCTGTTAGACCAGAATGAGCTGGAGTTGTTTTTAGAGAAAGGCAGGTACCCTGATACCAGCTTAATCTATAGGGATGTTTGCCTCCAGATCAGCTGAGTTTCCATGAAGAGGCCATGAAAGATCAGGGAAGTCACAAGGGCATCTCTATCCATCAGTGCCAGGGCTTGAGAGGAAGCCTGATCATCTCCAGAATCTGTTATTTTCTCAAAAACATATCATTGGTTTAAACATCAAAACATCTTAGGAAGTCCCTCCCTCCAGACCTCCCCATACCCAGAAGTGCTCAGCCATCTGCAAACAGCAGTCCTGCATTTTGCACATCATCCTGAATGAGGCTTTCAATGAGAAACAGAAACTCTGAACAGAGTCATTTCTGTAGAATTAAAGAAGATTTTTAGAAACCTGAAGTGTGAGCCTAATTAGTCTTATTAATAAAAACTAGGAGGCAGAGAAGCAGAGAAGCAGCCACCAATGACTTCTTACCTCTTTGGATCCTCAGACTGAAAAGGCTGAGGTCCTGTCACTGCCCCACCTTATCCCTTCCTCTCTCCACTTCTCAAGTGCTGGGATTAAAAGCATGAGCATTCCAACTGCTGGGGTTAAAGGTTTGAGCCTCCCAAGTGCTGGGGTTAAAGGCATGAGCCACCACAGCCTGGCCTCTACAGTTATCTAGTGGCTAGCTCTGTCCTCTGATCTCCAGGCAAGCTTTGTCAGAACACAAAATATCACAAAATATTTCTCCCTTTTTGTCTAAATAAAAAGCAAAGGTTTTAACTAACTTAGGAAAACTATATACAATAAGTACAATAACTGTATACAAATACATATGACTACAAGTTTGATTGTAATAGGTGACTATTAACCTGCATTTCTTTATTATCCCAAATACTTTGTAATAACAGCTTTCAAGGACTAGAAATTTACATTCAATTGTTAAATGAGCTGTATAGGTACAAGACCTTGAACAAGAATAGAAATTTATGTACAGTATATGCTAACAAAAATAACCTTAAATTTGTATCAACATACAAAAATCCATATCAATGTTAAATATTTAAAACTAGTAGCTGCTTTTTTGGTTTAAAAATACATTCAATAATCTACCCTTTTATCCTATTTCTATATCCCCTTTTTTTCTTTATAGAATAAGATCCATGATTCTAATCTCCTTTATTCACTTTTTCTTCCTGACCATTACCAACAACAACTTGTAACCAACCCCTCCAAATGATGACAAATATCCATCACCAACTGACTAAATGACCAAAAACTGCCTACTCTACCTCTTGGAAATGTGGGCTCCATGTTCTTAAAATTACTTCCTGCTGACTGGGGGCAATGGCATCTTTGGGGGACCCCTGAAATTGTCCTGAGCAGTTTGTAGTCCAAAGCTGATCTTTAGATGGTATTTGTCAGCTTAATGGAGTTACCATAGACCAGGTGGTATCATTGCTGTGGGGCCCCATCCTGCTTTTGGAGACTTCAAAGGTTGCTGTTACCATGGCCATGGTTCACTATAGAAAACTTAGGCATTATAAATGTTGTATGCAGCAGATCTTGAAGAGGTTAAAAGACCATAATTTCTTATATACATCCAGAGTACAAAAACTTAATTCCTAGTTACCTGATAAAGACTCAAACCTGAAATCATGTACAAGAAGCTAAATGAAGCCTTTTTCTAGAATTAGTCAATGCTCTATATAACCATTAATATCATGACAAAAAGTTTAAAATATATACATATATAAATCTTATAAATTTTGATATAATATTTACACCTTAAGAAAAGTTTTAAAGAGTCAAAATAAAACCAAATGATTATGAGATTAGTAGCAATGGAATAGCACCTTAATTTTGGTTTTTCTTCTGTCCCACATCAGGTGGCTCTTCTGACATAAGACAGAGATTTTGGATTTTCCTTTTCACAAGCATACTTTGGTGTAGAGAAGGAAAAATTCATGCTCCAACTCCAAAATGAGCTTTAATTTTTAATTGAACTAGGACTACAAAAAGGCCATTTGCACTATATGTCTGTGGAAAACTGCAGAATTAAACATTTGGGAAGATTTCTGAAATTTTATCCTGTTGGAAATGTGATATACCAATAGGCCAATTTACTCTTTTTCTTGAGACATTTTCTCTTGATGATTCATCCTTTGTCTTCAGATGTCTCATTTGTTTGATGGTCTTTTGATTTCTTAGCTGGATGCCTTCATTCTCCTGGGAAGAAAAAGACAACACTCTGCCCCAACCCTAACTTTGGGGAGTTTCCTTTTTGGCAAGTTATATCTGATCAAATGAAAAGCATTTGTTAGTCTTATCAGTTAGTTTAGATCGAATGGTCATGCTGGTTGAACTATCACCTCTTCTAATCTAGAGATATCTCTTGTTCAAATCTAATCTTTATCAATTTGATGACATTCATAGCTTTTTTTCTCCTGTGGAATCAAAAGCAAACCTCTTCCTCAGTGTAACACATATCCCAGTTTCCATTCTGAGGTCAACACATCTTTAGAGTATACAGGCTGATTTAATTCAGTAGTTTTTTCTATTATCCAATGTCTCTCTGCAGACGCCATTCTTTTCTCATTAGTATTTAGAAAACTTAAAGTTAATAAAACATTACGTAACGAATTCCTGGGGGTCTTTATTACCCCTTTCTGTTTATTTAGCATGTATTTTAGAGTTCAATTAGATCTTTCTATGACTCCTTGCCCCAGGATTATATGGAATACCTGCAATGTACTTTATGTTGTGACATGCAAAAAAAAACTGTCTCATTTTACTAGAGACATATGCTGGAGCATTGTCAGTCTTAATTTTACAGGTATCACCATGACGGTCATAACTTCTAACAAATGTGTGATTACAGAATCAGCCATTTCAGAACTCAAAGCACTTGCCCATTGCAATCCTGAATATGTATCTATGGTGTGATTTACATATTTTAATTTTCCAAACTTTCCATTTGCCAAATTTCCTTTTTTTGAATACCCTTCGGGTTACTTCCTGCAGGGAGTGGAGTTTGGTTATACAAGGAACATGTATGACATATTCTTATAATTTGCTTGGCTTGTTGCCAAGTGATAGAGAAATCTTTTTTCAAACACTTGCTATTGACATAGAGTTTTTATGAAATTCTGAGGCTTCTAGCACATTTACTACCAATAGTTGATAAATTTTATCATTACCTTGTACTAGAGGGACTGGTAGCCCTGTATGGGATCTAATGTGTGTTATATACAAGGGATGATTTCTATTTCTGATTTTTTTGTAACTGAATAAACAACAAGGTCAATTTTGTATCATCTGGAATATTTTTGGCAGTTTCAATAAGTAAAACAACCCTTTCTGTATATTGAGAGTCAGTAACTAAATTAAGAGGTTCTGGAAAATCTAATAGTACCATGAGATGGCATATAATTCTGACTTTTAAAGAGAATCATAGGGGCATTGAGTCACTTTATTCAAATTTTCTGATTTATAACTTGCCTTTCCTGATTTGTTTGTATCAGTATAGAATGTAGGGTCTTCAGAAATTAGTGTTCTCCATACAATGTGAAGGAGGATCCATTAGTTCTCTTTATAAACTGAATTCTCTTGCTTTGGGGATATTTGCTGTTAATCTCCCCCCAAAAATTACTGCAAGCTCTTTGCCAATGTTCATTTTTCTGCCCATAAACAGGAAATTTCAGCATTAGTTAAAGGTGCTACAATTTCTATTGACTCTATTTCTGCTAATTGACAAAATCTCAATTTTCCTTTTAGAATCAACTCAGAAACCTTTTCTACATAGGTCTTTAATTTCTTACTCTGTATGGTAAAAATTTCTATTCTAAGATATTATCTTCTCTCTGCATTGAAATTCCTGTAGGGGTATGCATAGAAGGTAAAAACAACCAGAATGCAGTCAAGCTCTGGATCCTAATGATCCACATGTACATCCTATAATTTCTTTTATACCAAATCCAATTCTCTCTCAACATTAGCTGTTAATTTTCTTGCACTATTTAAGTCCCTGTCACCCTTCAAGGTTTGAAACAAATTACTCAGTTATTGAGTTGTTAATCCTAGTTAATGTCTCCCAGTAATTTTTGAAAGTCATGAAGTGTCTGCAATTGATCTCTCCTGATTTGTACCTTTGGGGGTTGAATTTTCTGTAAACCTACTTTATATGCTATGTAATTAATAGAATCTCATCTTTGTATTTTTTCAGGAGCAATTGTAATACCCAACAAGGCAAAATTTTCTTTATTTCTTCAAACAATTTCTCTAAAGTAGCTATATTTGAATCAGCTAGTAAGATATCATTCATATAATGGTAAATTATAGATTGAGAAAACTGTACAAGAATCATTGCCAATGACTGCCATACAAAATATTGGCACAGGGTGGGGCTGTTTAACATCTCTTGTGAGAAATCCTTCCATTTATATCATTTAACAGGCCAAGAATTATTATAATTAGGCACCCTGGAGGCAAATTTTTCTCTATCCTTTTCTTGTAAAACTATGATGAGGAAACCATCTTTTAAATCAATAACTATAATAGATCATCATTTAGGAAAAGAGAAGTCAAGAGAATTCCAGGCTATAAAGAGCCCATTGGCTGAATCACTTATTAATAGCTCTTAGATTTGTTTCCATTTTCCATTTTCCAGATTTCTTTTTAATAAATACAGGAGAATTCCATGGACTGGTCAAGTCCTCTATATGTTGAGCATTTAGCTACTCCTGTACCAGTTTTTCTAAGGCCTGTAACTTTTCTGATGTCAGTGGCCATTGTTCCACCCAGATAGGCTTGTTATTCAACCAATTTAAAGGTAGGGCTGTTGTTACCATTGAAAGATCAGCAGCAATTGTGCCATGTTTTCATACAGCCTGAATGGTTGGTGACTGTTCTTTATAATACCTTTTAAAAGTTCTCCCAGAAACTTATGTTAGTTTATATTTTGTTTCTGAGATTGGAAGAGTGTTAATCTGAGTATTCCATTGCTGTACCAAATCACATCCCCGTAAATTCATTGCTATATTAGCCACATATGACTTTAATTTTCCTCTCTGTCCTTCTGGCCCTATATATTCAACTCATCTCATGCTTTGTTTTACCTGAGATAAGGTTCCAATCCCTAAAATCTGAACATTTACCTCCTAAAGAGGCCAATTTGGATGCCAAGATTTGGGTGTAATTATTGTTAAATCTGTCTACAAGACCTTCAATTACAATGTCATTTATTCATACTTTTAGCTTTGGTCTTTGATCATTTATAGAAGTCTGCCAAAATATTTGCTTTATGGTTTCCCCTGAAATTTTGGTTTTATCTTCTAAAGTTGTTCTATCATCCAGAGCAGTATGTTTTGGGTTTTTTTCCACATTAGGCTTTATGTCCTTTAATTTCTCTAGAGAGGAGTTTCCCCCATGGTATCAGATAATGACTGAACCAAATTTGACATGGGAGCCTGAGAGAGCCCCCCCCAGACATTTCCTGATGGCAAAGGGTTACCCTGTCTGTTCCTTGTTGATCTGTATTCATTGGTCCAATATCAGTCTTTGGTGCACGATCTACATAGTCCAGAAGGGAGGAGCTATCTGTTTGAATTATTCCTAGAAAAAAACAATGCTTTAAGGAACACTCTTTTTAGGTGGCCTTGTTTGCCACAATTAAAACACCTGTATTTCGATTTTTCTTCAAGCCTCTGGAATTCACCTCTCCTATCAAAGCATCATTATGGTTCTGAGATTCAATGTTGACTGTATCTCAGATTCATTCTTCTGTGGATGTTGATCTTGCCTTTAAAGTCCTAATTACCTTTTTGCATTGTGAATTAGTATTTTCAAAAGCCAAAGATTCAATTAGTATTTGTCTAGCTTCTGAATTTGGTATCATTCTATTTACAGCTGAAGTCAATCATTATAAAAAAAATCAGTGAAGATTTCTTTTGGGCCCTGTATAATTTTAGTAAATGATTCAGTTCTCTTTCTGACTTCTTCAATTCTGTCCCAAGCATTCAAAGCTGCTGCACAGCATAGAGCTAGGGTGTGCTCATCATAAACAGACTGTCTTTGTACATCAGCATAATTGTCCTCTCCAAGCAGTTGGTCTTGGGAGATTTCAATACCTCTAGCCCTACTTCATTGTTCAACAGTCTTAGCCTCATCTTTTCACCAGGTCCTCCACTTTAATTGAGGACCAGGTTCCAATACTGCTGTAACCAAGTCTTTCCAGTCTTAAAGGACAATTCTGTTACTAGTTGACCTTGAATTTAACATCTGCTTCACAAAAGGTGAATGCATATCATATGAGACTATTACTTCCTTAAATCTCCTCAAGTCTAACATATCCACAGGAGTTCAGTGAGTGCTTCCATAGCCTTGGGGATATCTGTCATTTGGCAGTTGTTTCTGTATGGTGACTGGATAAATTAAGGTTGGTTGTTTGATAACTTTGGGTTGTTTCTCTCTAATTGTATAGTGTAATGGTGAGGTTGACTCTCATTTAAATTCCTCTGTGTCTGTATATCTCTATTATCTGTTTTAATAAGTTTTTCTAAGGCTTGTAACTTTTAAATAGTAAGTTTTTCTAAGATTTGCATATTATCAGTCACCTTTTTGCTCTTTTCAGCAGTAAATATTTCTAGAGCTTTTATCTTAATTGTCAAAATTGTATTACTCTCCTTATTAATTATTTATAAGGCTTGCATATTATCACTAGTACCTTTTCTAAGGCTTGTGTCTTTTCAATAGTAACTTTTTCTAAGGGTTGCATATTATCAATCACCTTTTTGTTCTTTTACTAGTAAATATTTCTAAAGCGTTCATCTTATTAGTCAAAATTGTATTATTATCCTTAGTAATTATTTGTAAGACTTGCATATTATCACTAGTAACTTTTTCAAAGGTTTGTATTTTTTGAATAGTAAGTTTTACTAAGGTTTGTTTCTTGACGCTCATATCAACCAACTTTTTTAGGGATAAAACAAGAATTATCAAATCAATAATGATTGAAATTAATATTATATAAATCACAGCTAAATTATTCTCTCATTTAATTGTTCCATTTTTTAAACCATCCCGTGTGTAATCATACACAGACCTAACTCCCTCCATCATAATATTGTTTCCCATTTTTTTAATGTGGGGGAAAAACTCTCTCTTTTTTTTCAACTAATTACCCCCTTCAAGAATTCCTAATTGTCTCACCAAATCTGCTGACCATGACAGTGAGGTGTGAGGCTGACTCCTGTTGCATAGAACAGTAGAAACCCAAGCACGGGTCAAGACAGCTACCTAGTATGGCAGTAGCCCAAGGAGGAGGCCCAGGGAATGCACATAAACCACTGGGAAAGGGAACTGGCTGTCTGAAAAAAAATGCACACAGGGGATCATATGGAAAAAACACATGTGGTGGGAGCTGCTTTAAGCTTTAAAGCAGTGCTGGCTGGTGGTGAAGGACTAACTCCAGCAGAGTTTGGAGCTCACATGCCTGTGGTGATTGCTGTAGAGAAGCTGTGACAGAAAAATACCAGACTCCCTCAGAGGGCTTGGGGAAAAAAAAGGAAAACCTAGCCAGTGAGGCAGTGACTCCAGTGGGAGCCCCTGTGTGCAGCTCCAGCCTGTGCCAGTAGCTGCAAAGCCATGGGCAAGGGGCTTTTTCATGAATTCATGCCCCAAAGGTTGAATGCCAGACGAAGTGTGAACCTAATTAGTCTTATTAATAAAAACCAGGAGTCATATATTGGGGTAATAACCTGAAAGATCAGAGAAGCAGAGGAGAAGCTACCAGTGACTTCTTACCTCTCTGGATCCTCAGACCAAAAAGACTGATATCCTGTCTCTGCCCCACCTTATCACTTCCTCTCTCCACCTCCCAAATGCTGAGATTAAAGGCGTGAGCCACAACTACCTGGCCTCTATGGTTAACTAGTGGTTAGCTCTGCCCTCTGATCTCCAGTCAAGCTTTATTTGTCAGAAGACAAACAAAATATCACAGAACAAAAGCCACAGACTGACAGAGGAGGCAGTGGTTCTCTTCGGCAAATGATACACATGCCTCCATAAACTATCACTTGTTCTTTGGGTGCCTCCAATGTGAGATATGAAGAAAAGCCATGCTGGAGGACAGACACTGAGTCAACACAGGGAATCTCACTGATTTCCATCTGTAGCTCTTATCAGCAGCCTTGGGAACCCATTTCACACACTCAGTCTGCCCAGCATACTCACCTTGTCAACAGTGGCAACATATTTAGAATTCCTGTAGGATAATTGCTCCACAGTTGGCAGGGTCAGAGCCACAGTCAGCAGGAGCAGCTACATGGTCACCTTGGTGCCTCTGTGCTCCTGGGCTCCCTGCAGCATGTATATCCTGTACTGGGTGACACCCCATCTACACAAAGATCCTTCCATGCTATAAGGTGGTTGCACTTTTGTTTGTGAAGTGACACTAGCCCACTTGAGTATGTGGCTTGAGCAGGCCCTGCTTTTCTCTCCAATTCCCTCTGCCTTGCTAAAAAACCATTAGATTACATTCCTAAAGCTAGCCCACAAGATCCATTCACTTATTTGGCCAATCCCTCCTCCTGAGACTGATTACCAACATACAGCTATCAAGTTATTGAAGTCCAACAATCAAAAGTCCCCTTTGACTCACCTAATATTCTCAATTAAAATTAAAAACCTCATCCTAACACAGGATTTCCTCCTTCACCTTTATAAATTTCCATTTTTCTGTGTTCCACGTGTGTCTCCTCTTAATCCACAGAGAAACACCCTGGCCTCCTTTCCCTGGTTCCCTTCCCCTTCTCCCTCTTTCTCTATGTCCTGTCTTCATCCCTTATCCCTGACCCTGTCCCTCTGGAGCAAATAAATCTCCTTTGTGCTGAGAATTTTGTCCTGAGAACTGGCTCTTGGGGGTCCTGAGCCAATACTTTTCTGTTCAGTTTGGACCTCATGAATACATGGTACCAATTTTGGTAATTAATCATGTACATGTGCTTTTACTCACTCTCAGGAAGCCTTGCCAGGAGAGAGAATGTTTTCAGAGCATGAAGTGACACTTGAGATCCCAGAACACAGGGGATAACAAGGGTTGCAGAGTACCCACCCTCCCCATGAATGGTTGTGTTCCCACCAGAAAATGTTACAACACTTTCTCTTTCCTTTCAGAACCTCCAACACCAAGTACAGCCACCACTCCATCTCCACACAGCACTGCTGAACACAGAAGTATGTTCTGCAGCCACATCCCCCTGAGAACTGAGCTATGGTGTTACCCCCTCAGCACCCTGACCCCTGTGTCCTGTCTTCCCTCATGCTTCCCATGCTCATGAGAGTGCCACATACCTCCCTGATTCTCCACACTCTCACAGCTGATTTCTACCAAGCTAGCATCTGGGCCTTACAATACACCTAAATCCCAATCCAACTATTCATAGAGGAGCTGCCTACCTTCTTTCCAGGATCCAAGACACGTTGGGAGTCAGGTCCCTGAACAAAGTCCCCTGGGGGTCCCTCACTTTTCTTCAATTTTGTGCCATACCACTGTGCAAATACATTTTCCTGCATCTGTGCATATGTGTAGCTCTGTGTGCCTGTGAGTACTGAATGTGAATGCATGTCTGTGTAGCTGTGGGGGACTGCACATGAGTAATTGTGTTTATGTGTTCACATGTGCAAAATGTCTGTGTGTGCTGATATCTCTGCCAGTTTCAGTGAACTTGTGTCTCTGTGTTTCTCCGTATGCATTTGTATCAGCGCATATATGATTTGAATATGCACCTATATTCATGTTTGTGTGTTTTTATGAATGACTAGTGTCATTGTGCTTATATGGTTATGTCTGTGTTTGTATGACTGTGTGTACACCTTTCCCTGTGTGTGCACATGTCAGTGCACATTCATATCAGAGGGTCTGTGTGTGTCTGTGTGCTGCCTGTTTGTATGTTAGTTTCTTGGATGTTATAGTTGGAATATGAAATGTTCCTTGCTGTATCAGGGCTTTGAATGATTGGTCATTTCTGGAGACTATTGTTTTTGGAAATGTAGAACGTTTGACACTGTGGCCTCACTAGAAGATGAGGATATCAGTGGAATATCCCTCAAGGTCTTCCTTGAGTACCCAAGGAAGATGAAAACAAGCTCTGGGCCTAGTTCCTACAAGTACCAGCATTAATTAGAAATAAAATAAAAATTGCTATTTTGAAAGGAGTACAAAGAATGTCAACCTTTAGCAAAACTAAGCCAAAGAGAAACTATAATTTAAAAACAATAGATGAAGCCGGGCGGTGGTGACGCATGCCTTTAATCCCAGCACTCAGGAGGCAGAGCCAGGCAGATCTCTGTGAGTTTGAGGCCATCCTGGTCTACAGAGCGAGATCCAGGACAGGCGCAAAGTTACACAGAGAAACCCTATCTTGGGAAAAAAAATAGATGAAAGAGAAGACATATTGATAACCCATGAAACTAGGGATCTTGAGGATACTCCTTAAAATCTTATACTCAAATAAACTGGAAAATATGAAAGAAATGAATACTGTTCTATACTATGATCCACTAAAAATTAAACAAGAGAACACAGACAACATAAAGAGTTCTACAGAAAGCAGTGAAATTAAACCGCAATAAAATAACTTCTAACTGAAACAAGCCTGGGCCAAATGTGTTCACTGCTGAATTCTCCCAAAAATGAAAACAACACTCCTGAATCCATTTCATAAATTAGAAAAACAGTGGGGGATGATACAAAACTCGTTGATGGAGCCTGTATTATCCTGACATACACAAAGCAAGAAAATCATAGGCTGATCTTTCTGGTCAACATGGAGGCAAACTGTCAGTTACATTTAGACAAAGCATTCCACTACTATCCAGTTGGTGCAATATAAACAAATAAATAAATTGGATACATCACATTGGTGCATTTAGAGACAGAAATGGCACAATCATCTGAGATGGATAGAAGCTCTTTGAGAAAGGCCAACCATCTTTCATGATCATAGCTCTGAAGGAACTATTCATGGAAGGAGCAAATTCATACAGCCAGCATCATCCTAAGTGGAGACAAATCAAAGCAATGTCACTGAAGTCAACAGGGACAGGGCTTTCCTCTTTCTTCTATCCTACTGAATGAGTCCTTAAAGTGTTAGCTAAAGCAATAAGACAAGAGCAAGAAATAAAAGGGATACAAATAGGAAAGAAAGACATCGAAATATCAGTATTTGCTGATGATATGATCCTCTACATAAGAGAGTTCAGAGACTCCATAAGGAAACTCTAAGAACTAATAAACACTTTCACAAAAGCATCAGGTTACAAAATCAATTTATAACTATCAGTTTTCCCACATACATAATAGGGGTCATATGGAGAGAAAAATCAAGGAAATGCTCCAGTTAGCATTGGCTTCCAAGTGATAAATAAAATAACTTGTAATAAACCCAGCTAGAGAATTAAAGGCCTCACCAATAAAATTTTCTGTGGACTGAAGAATGAATGAACATTTTGAAACCCAAAGAAAAACATGGAAGAAGAAACTGGAATACAGAGAGCTTCTTTGTGTATGGATTGGCAGAATCAATACTGGGATAATGGCTGTATTATCAAAGTAATCTACAGATTTCATTCCTCACAGAAAGAGAAAATGCAATTCTAAACCTTATGTGCAAACCAAATAGCCAAAGCAATCCTGACCAACATGGACAATGCTGGTGCTATCACCAGAGTGGGTTTCAGGTTATACTACAGACCCTGATTTTATGTTATTCCACACTAACAAAATATCGTGCTGCTGCCAGAACAAAACAGACCCACACCACGACAGTCCTGTGACTTTTTACAAAGATGCCAAAGACCCGCATTGGAGGAAAGACAGCCACTTCAAAATGTGGTTCTGGGCAGTTAATGTCCACATGTACTGAAGGACACTGGGTCTTCAACTCACCCTGTTCAAAACTCAACAGGCTAAATTGGGGCAGCACAGCTCACAAGTGTAAGATGTGTGGAGGACATGTCCATAAAGGACAGCACAGAGGTTTGGCTACATAACTGTATGTGTATTCGATATGCTGGAAACCTGGGTCAACGGTGCCTTAAAATTCTACTTTAAAGTACCCAAAGAAAAACTCAATGCCACATATGACCACAAAAACTAAAATTCATAATGATTTCTATAGATGTGTGCTACTTCTCACAAACAAATCTGGACTTTGCAACTCAGATTTCTGTCCCATTGCTTCAGTGCTTCATAACCTTCTTCACTCTCATGACATTGATGAAAGACTTCCACTTCTTTCATTTAAAAAAATTAATTAAAATATTATATCAGTTCCCCCTTCCTTTGCCTCCATCAACCTCTCCAACACACCCCCATACCCTCTCAAACTGATGGGCTCTTTTTATTTGATTATTATTATTATGTATACACATGTGAGAGTGTACATAAATATATAAATACAACTGTTGAGTCTGGTTGGTGTTGCTTTGCTGTATATGATTTTGGAGCTGATTGCTTTGTAATGGATAACACAATTGGGAACTCATCCCAGGGAGAGACTAATTCTCCCTCTCCCAGCTGTCAATAATTGCTTGTAGTCCTCTGTCCAGGAGTGGAACACCGTGAGATTGGTCCCTCCCACATTAGCATGCCTATGGGTATTGTCATTGTTCAGGTGTTGTTTTCTTACGATGCTGTATGAAGGCTTTGACTCTTCCATATTTTCTGTGATACTATAGAGTGGGGTGCTGTGCTTGCTACTTTTGTAGAGTTCTAGCTAACCCTTACTTCCAACATGTTCAAACTACCTCAGGCTCCACCAGGCACTTGAAAGGGGTTGCTTCCCTGGTCCTCAACAAGAATCACATCCAGGTAGAGAGGGACAAGGAAAGGACAATATGTAAGGGTGGGAGCTGAAGAGTTACTAAGTTGGGAACAATCAACAGCCTCTCAGGGGAAAATGGTGCCATCCATATGCTCATCCTCCAGGAATCTAGGTACCACTGAGATGGCAGTTTCTGGATCTGCATTTATTACTCAAGGTATAAGGCCACTCTTCCCTCACCTTGGCTCCCATAGCTCCATGAGACAGTGTCTACACAGAGTATGTACACCGGACAAAACAAAGGAAGTACAAACTGAGTAAAAATGACTAGCAAGGCTATATCCAATAATGTCTTGCTTGAGAAATGATAATGGAGGATTTAGTAGTGCTTTTCACTCCACCCTCTGCCACATCACTCAATTGAGTCCCTCATAGAATTCCCCTAAGTCCCCACTGGAGCAAGATCCCTGTGGGAACCTGCACACATTTGCATTAGTAATACCATCTCCCCGGTTGTGTCCAACCCATTATCTTCCCAAATTCTCCTGCCACAAAGTCAAATACCTTCTGAAATCTTGTGGGGTGGTTTCCAATCAAATGAACTTCTAAAATATCCTATATCCTACTGGACTGAGGGATATCATGGTCCTTGGGGTCTAGTTCCTAATGGGCCACATAGCTCCTCAATCTTGTCATAGAGCTTCTGGGAGCTTACAGGAGACTTCAAAGTTCATAGTGAATCCAGAGTGGCTGCTTAAGGCTTTACTTGGGCTTGGGGTGGGATGTAGAGTCCTAGCAGGAGTATGGTCCAGGGGTAGTGGGTATACAAAGTGAGATGGTCTTGAAGAGTGTATCCAGTGTTGTGTCCTCTGGGGAGAATACCTCAGGAAAAGCATTATGTGTTGATGGAAAGTTGGCTCAAGATCTGCAGTTCTTAGGGGCAGCTGTGACAGGAAGAGGAACAAAGATATGGGCCCCTCCTTATACTATGGGAGTAGCAATCAGAGTGTGGCTCATGGGAAACAGATGCCAATCAGAGAACTTCCTTCCCACAAGTATTGCGGAAATATTGCCAGACTCCCACGGTCCTCAAGCATATCCTGCTACCTTGACCAGCCAGGTCACTAAGCATCTTAGGGGGATGTTGAGTGGGAGATGAGATCACATGGAGACCATGACATAGGAAGGATTCTATGGAAAAAAGGACAGATTCCCAAGTATTCCGGGTTTTGCTTGGGGCCAGTCCTTGAAAGGCCACTCACACCTGGATATGAAGGGTCTCTCATATCTCAGTTTAAGGGTCCAAAAGATAGACCACAAAACTCAAGTACTGAGGATTCTGAGGTGTCCTAGGTTCTCCCAGGGGTGACTTATCAATGTGATCTTCAGGGACACACATTTCTGTAGAAACAAAGAATAAACTGGGATTAAAGAGGTGCACTGGGTGAAGACCCAGATGTCATCACACCTGCAGTTTAGATGCCATCATGACCAAGACCTGAAGCATGACCCTGTTGTCCTTGTGAGGAAAGAGGAGGGCAAATGGTGACACAAAGAGACACCAAGGACATAGAGAAACACAAAGGTCACTTAGAGCATTGGCTGACACGGAGGACATGAGGAGGGTATGGACAGCTCTATGTAACTAGAGGGAAGCATGGTCTCTTCAGTGGCCTGGCTGTGATCTCCAAAGTCACCTGCTCACCCTCTGCTCAGGCACAATGATGTTTTCTTGTGGAAAGCCTTTCTGCTGTGCGAATTTCTTGAAATCTTCTAGGGCCTTGTGATTTTCTGTGGGATCCTTCCCTGTGGGCAGAGACTGGATGAGCACAAGGGTTGTGACTGAACAGCTCTTTAGGGATCCATTGGCACAAAGACAGGATCACTGCCCAGCACTACAAGCTCCACCCTGGCCCAGGTGCAGGCAGGAGAGACCGAGCACATACAGTAGACAGGGGGGTATTGTGTGGATGGAGGAGATGGACCCCAGCCCACAGGCAGATAAGAGGATGGTGTACATCCTTAATGGCTGGTAAGAATCACACCCTGACCTGGAAGGGCCTAGGGTCACAAGGATACTTGTCTATCTCTCAAGACTAGAGGGATATTGCCAACCAAAGGCCTCTGTTAGGACCCAACTGACATTCATGACATCTGAGACCCCAGGAAATGGTACTTGGAAGTTCGCTGCTTGGAACTTCCATCCTGAGTGTTCAGGGTCCTGAGAGATATATCTGCTCTTTTCCCTGAAACTCCCCATCCAGCTGACATATCTCATTCAGATCTTTCATACTGCATGGGCAGTACCATGTGTCCAGAACCTAGACACCCATACTAAGCATGCTAGTCACCAGTGCCAAGATGTAGCTGATGAATGTCCTGTGGCTTCTGGTAGTAGAGACCATATAGGAAATGAGGTGCCCAGGGTCCTACCTATGAGCTCTCCCACATAGACTTTCCACTCAAATAACATGCATTCACTGTAGAAGATGTAGTGGTCCATCATTGGCAGCTCGTACATGTACATGAGATACATGCCCCAAACTGTAGATGAACAGAGAAAATGGATCTATAGTGTCCTGTTCCAGACACATTACTCTGACTCTGCTAAGGAATTGTCTAGAGCAGTGGTTCTCAACCTTTCTAATGCTATGATCCTTTAATATAGTTCTTCATGCTGTGGTCATCCCCAACCATAAAATCATTTCATTGCTACTTCATAATTGTAATTTTGCTACTTTTGGGAATCATAATGTAAATATCTGATATACAGGATATCTTATATACTATCCTCAAAGGGGTCATGACCCACAGGTTGAGAACAACTGGTCTAGAAGATGTTGGCAATGACCCATGAACTCCCAATCATATGGAGTCTGAGTTTACTATGGTCTCATCACAGGAACAAAGTTCTCTCCTAGAAAGGTGTCGTCCCCAGGTATGGAGTCTGGATTAATGGTGTCAGGGAAGATGAAGGCTGGAGCTTGACATTCCCTCTAATCAGCTACATTGCCCTGCGTCCTAGATCCTAAGCCTCAATTCCCTATGGGTCAAGGGATAGACTATGTAGAAGGAAGCATGATCTCCTCTGTGGACTAGCCTGTGACCTCTAAAGTCCCCTAGGAGTTAACTGGCTAGCCTCTCATGGAAACAAAGCAGGTCAGGAATGTTCCAATCACAGGAGCTTGTCTCTGGGAGGAAAGATCATATGCACCCTGGGAGACTGTGACAGTTCCAGTAAAACATCCACTTGACAAGCAAGAATCTCCTGGGAGATTTGCCTTTGGCTATACGTGTGGTGCATTTTCTTGATTATGAAAACTGAAGTGGAAAGAACCATCCTAACTGTGGTTGAACTATCCACTGGGCAGCAGACAATGGACTGTGTAAAGTGGAGAAAGCCAGCTAAGCATTTGTATGCAATTACCCCTCATTTCCTTATTCTGGAAGTAGATTTTATGTAACCATCTGCTACAGGCACCAGCTGCCTTGAATTCTCCATTATGATGGACTGTACCTTGAACAGCGAGTTGAAATAAATCCCCTTTAACAAATCACTTTGGACAGAGTGTTTGTTTATCAGAGCAACAGAAGAAATCCAAACAGGGACTCACAGGCTCTTTATTGGCCGGCTTCTGTTTTCTCCATTGGGAATTCAACCTGGATGCACTCACCATTAAGCCTGGAAAGCAGGAAGCATACCAGCAGCCTGTTTCAGAGCCTATGCCTGTGCTCTGCTCTGCTTGCTTGGTGAATCAGTGACCTCCAAATCCCATATCAATGGCAGCTGTGACTTCATATAGTTGCTGGGATACAATTCCCTCAATGGAAGAATCTGTTTGTCACCAACACCCACAGCATAGATGATAGGGGAAGAGAAAGCTAGGAAGACTCATGATGGTGACACTCACATGGAAACAGTCATGACCTTCATGTTTCCCTTTTCCATGGCTCTCACTACAAAAGGGAATTCTTCCATAGGGCTCTTCAACTATGTGATGTTCAGGTCATTCAATGGTCTTCCCATATCAGGTACCTGAGATCTATAACAGATGGAGCCCTGAACACACCCCAGTCAAAGTCAAGTTTTCCCCCAGGCTCCAGCACATGGGCAAGGGCCTGAAGAAACATTACAGAGCCCAGGTTGCGGTCCCTGAGATGAGCTGGTCCCACTCCCTTGCCCTGTGTTCCAGTCAGGATGTGTCTATTCCCAAATCCCCCAAAGTCTTTGGGTCTATGGCAGGGCATGAAGGTCCACCCCTGAGAAACATTCAGGTTCTTGGAGTCACTGCAACTAAGACCCTTCCATGTTCCAGCTCTGTGGTCCATGAGGGCACATGTCTGCTGGTAGAACATCAGTAGAGACAGCAGAGCAGTAGAGAGCAGGTAAGACTCTAGGCCAAGGTGCAGTGTCAGAGGCCAGACTCAGAGGACTTAACAGCTCATGAGTGCTAGCTCCAGTCCTCAGGCACTGGACACCAGTCAAGCATTCCCCCACCCCTGTCCACCATCCCTCCCTGCCTCACGTTCTTGTCTTCTGAGAGGAAAGGCAGGTCATCCTGGGCATGTAGGACAGTCACCAGGACAAACAGTGTGACAACCAGGATCAGGGACTTTATCTTCAGACTCTGTCCTCTAGACATGGCAGGTCACTTGGGTGACTCAATGAGGCTGTGCTCGCTCCTCAGAGAATTCCAGGACATGTGAGGATATCCATTCTCCCTGTGTACAACTATAGACTCAGAGTTAAAAGGAGAATAAAATATATACAGATTTACAGGAAGAAATAAGAACCTATAGGTGGATGTTGTTATTGTCTCTGTGGAAGGATCCAATCAGTCCTAAAAACAAAACCAGAACTGACAAATGACTTGGCCAAGGCCCCCAGTTGTAATACTTCCTCACCAGGGTAGAACCAGCTGTGTGGAAGGGATCCCAGCACAAAATGGTTTGCTCACTGATGTCTTGCAACCCTCAGTGTCTCTGTCTCTCCTTACACTTGTATTATTAAATGTTCATTATATTAACTACCCCTGCTCAATCTACTGTGTGTTCCTGTCTCCTGATTACTTAATTATATGTCACTTAATTATAAATTATATATATATATATGTATGTATATATAAAACTTAATTATATATTACAAGTGTGGCACATTCCATGAGGAAGCCCTAAACGGAACAATGTGGACAGCAACTATAGGTACAAGGGGTTGTAGATTAAATGGAATTGTCTGAATCATCTGCACAAAGGGAGCATTTAAAAACATAATTGAAGATAGTTAGGAGGATGAGTCATGAATGAGTGAAGTAGATGTGGACTCCAGCTGGAGGAACATTCAATGAGGCCTAGAAAGGGCAAAGGGAACAGGGCTGTAACAGGAACAGATGGAGGCCAGGTAAAATGGAACAGATGGTAGAGCAGGGAGAGGAAGTTGGCCAGAGACCAGGTTATGGAGGGTAGAGCAAACAGTGATAATTTGTGGGCCACTGTGGAACTTTAACTGTGAGTAAAATGGAGACAAGAGGAGGGTGGTGTTGTGGTGCAGACTTGCCTCAGTATCTTAGACAAAAAAAAAAAAAAAGTAAATGGAAAATGTAGTAAATGGAAAGATAAGACTCAGAGAAGATTTAAAGTGTTAGAACATCTACCTTCTGTGTAGCTTTATTCAGCTTCCACTGCAGTTTTCAGGTTCTTCCTCCCCCTTCCTCTAGATCTCAGTATTTCCCATGTGAGGTGGATGCTCTCTCAGGAGTGAGATGTGGTGATATATTGTGTCCCCCAATATATTGTACATCCTAATAAACTTACCTGGGGTCAGAGGACAGAACAGTCACTAGATAGACATAGAGGCCAGAAAATGGTGGCACACATGCCTTTAATCCTATCACTTGGGAGGTAGAGATCCATTAGATCTTTATGAGTTCAAAGCCACACTGAAAACAGCCAGGCATGGTGACTTACACCTTTAATCCCAGGAAGTGATGGCAGAAAGCAGAAAGTTATATAAGGCGTGTAAACCAGGAACTAGAGCTGGTTAAGCTTTTATGCTTCTGAGCAGCAGTTCAGCTGAGATTCATTCTGGATGAGGACTCAGAGACTTCCTGTCTGAGGAAACAGGATCAGCTGAGGAATTGGCAAGGTGAGGTATCTGTGGCTTGTTCTGCTTCTCTGATCTTCCAGCTTTGACCCCAGTACCTGGCTCCACGTTTGTTTTTATTGATAAGACCTGCTAACAATTCAGGCTACATTGAGACCTTGTGGGTGCTACCTTCTCCCCTTCAAATTCCCATTGCTCTGTCATCTCTATGGTCACACAAACTGCTGCCCAGGCAGGGTCTCTGGAACTGTCCTACATGCCCTGCAGGATTCCCCTTGGACTTCAAACAGCTCTTGGCACCTACCTAACCATGCTGCCTTCCTGGGTTCTCAACTGTGATTGGTGGCACCTAGAGGGGGCAAAGAGAACTGGGGACCTGAGAAGGGTTGTATAGCTTTAATGGCCACTAACTATCCCCTGAAGGGACCTTAGTGCCCTGTGAACAGACTATTATACTGGATGTTTTTACCGTCTCCCACAGGAAGAGCCTCAAATGTCCCACAATGGTCAAGATTCATTATTTTTTTATTGCTTTCTACATTTCCCAAAAAGTCTTTATGGATCCTATTACATGCATGTAAATCATACTACATTAATCAAAAATTTCAGCTTCCAGAGGAAGGAATGAATGATGGAACCACTGGAATAGAATTGTGTACAAATGACATGTTGACCTAGCTTTGAGGGAACAGCTGGAGGAGATCAGTCATTCCCCTGTGTTCCTGAGCAGTTATTGAGTCTGACCCAAACCACAGCCATGATTTGCTCTCACATTCTGGGGCCAGACACTCTCCTCTGCTTGCACCAGAATAAGAGACACTGTGCTCTGGAACATCAATGTACATGGAGCCTAATAAACCAGCAACATACCCAGTGGCCCTTTGATCCAGCTCACCTCCACCCTGTGATCCAGCCTCCCGATACTGGGGCAGCAATCCACAAGGAGCCTCACATTTCTTTGAGGTCACTGTGGGGCTGGCTACTAACGAGCTGCTATGGGATGTCTTTCTGTATGCTGTGAATATGTGTTGCTCCCATTGGCTAATAAATAAAGCTGTTTTGGCCTATGGTAAGGCAGCTTAGAGGCAGGTGGGAAATCCAAGCAGAGACATGGAGAAAAGAAAGGAGAGTAGGGGGAGACACCTAGCCACTGCCCAAGGAGCAGCAAGATGCCAGCAGATCGGTAATGCCACAGCCATGTGGCAAAACATATGTTAATAGAAATGGATTAATTTAAGATGAAAGAGCTAGCTAGTAAGAAGCCTGCCATAGGCCACACAGTTGATAAATAATATTAAGCCTCTGAGTGATTATTTTATAAGTAGCTGTAGGACCTTAGGGCTAGGAAGAACCAGAGAAACCTACACTACAAAAAGCATTCCTTCTTATAACACACCCTGATTAAGCAAAAACCTCCAGTGAGTTCCTACAGCCTCTTAATCTGTCTGTTGGCCCTCAAGAGAAATCTCTTCCAATATACACAAATCCTGTCCCTGCATCCAGGTTGGGGCAAAATACTTCTGAAGACAAAGCATCTGTCTGGGGCTGTTATGAACAGGGTCCACCCTGCAAGTGTCTCTGTCCTATCTGTAAGTAAATTTGTTGCAACTCTGTGGGTTTGGTCCCAGGTTTTGGCACCAAAATGTGAGTTTTGCAACTCTAGGGAAAGATGTCCTGACTACTTGGGGCATCAAGCAACACACTGAGCTGCTTAGGACAGCTCAGCCCTGAAGGTGTCCCGGGCACCTGGAGCTGCAAAGAGACAGCTCTGCCCTGGAAGGGAAGTTTTTCTGACTGCTTGGGAGAGTCAGGCCTGGAACTGCTTCAGCAGGGAAGTATATCCTGACTGTTTGGGAAAGTCAGGCTTGGACCTGCCAGGAGTTCTGCAGGGAGGGTATCCTGACAGTTCAGGAGAGTCAGGCTATACCTGGTGTGATGGAGGATGGCCTCCCCACAGGATATTGCAATCCTACTCCTCTCCCAGAGAGCCACTACAGCTGGGCTTTGCTCAGCCCCCACTTAAGGGGGCTTCCTGGCAGAGCTCTGCTTCTCTGGCCTAAGATGTTGCTTCTTTTGCTTCACTCTGCAAAAGAGGAAACTCCTGCAGAGATGTAGCGATCTCCTCTGGCTCCAGAGAAAAGTGTTAACTTTTTCAGCTCTCTCTTGCTCTGTCCACTGAGAGACATCTCAGCAAGGATCTTCTCTAAGCCAGTGAATGAAGATCCTCACACCCAAAACTCTTGTGAGAAAGATTTATTTGTGAAGGAGAAGTCCAGGAGAGTAGCTGCCTCTACCAGGGTGGAGAACACAGCTTGCAACTGACCAGTCCACAACTGGCCAGCCCCCAACTGACCACACAGGGTGGTTTATATAGGTTGTCTTGGGGGCAGAGTCAACCAGGGATTGACTTGGGGCCCAGGGTTCTACTGTCCTGCTCTATGATTGGTTGGTTTCACAAGTCAGTTGGCCAGGGGCAGAGATGGCTCTGATTTGAGCCAAACTGTGTTTCTTTCACTGGCCTTATCTGAGCCATCTTTCCCTAGTTCTAGGCTCCAGGGTCAGGGTGGGTTTCTTTAGCCAGCCCCTTTTCCCTACACCATGGTCTGTGTTTTCTCAGTGGAGTAAGGCCAGCCTAGCTTTGCAGTGTGGTCCAGAGTACAAGGATATTCAGGGTAATAGTAGAGGTATGCACCCATGGTGCCAATGCCCAAAGGAACCAAATAAAAGTACTCTCAACCCAGATGTAGGGTGCAATGGGCATTTGAGTCTTTAGGGCACAGCTCCCATGTAGATGGGCATCTGGGAGGTTCATAACCCCTGGGTAGTTCTGATATGCCAAGGACCCATAGGAATGGGCTTACCACCTGCTTCCTGCCAAGCACAGGAGGGTGCAGAGCTCCTGAACAAGCCTGTGGTGGAGCTCTGTGCCCTGAGTATAACACCCACCACCATTGTGAGTAGCAGCTCTGGCTACTCAAGAAACCATCAAGATTAGCAAGAACAGTACTCAAAGGATCACCAAGTTGGACTTTGATGGAGTTGTACACTGGTCTATCATTGGTTCTGTAAGGACCAGCATTGGCTCAGGACAATCCAAGACCAAGTTCTCAGCACAAAGGAGATTTATTTGCCCCAAATGGAATAAGAGACAAAGACAGGAGGTAGAGGACAAGGTAGAAGGGGAAGGGAACAAGAGAGAGAGGAAAGGGATATTTGTCACCCCCCAGGGGGAGAGGAGACAAAGAACTGCCTCTGGATGAAGAAGAGATAGGTGTGGCCCATAGGCAAATGGCCATTCAGAAACATAACAGGGGAAACCCCATTTTAGGATGAGGAAAACAAGAAGTGCAAGCAAGCAATTTCCAAAATATTGCAAGAATTGACAGAGACAACTGGCAGCCTAGATAGTTATCTAGTGTTTCTCAGCACCCTTGGGGCATTCATTTTTGGCTATAGGCCTAGAATATCTAACAGTTCATTTTTAGAAGCACAAATTTTGGAAGACAGTCTTATCCTGTCTTGGCAAGGTTCAGCAGTCACTTTGTTTCTTGTGTCCTGCTCATCTGGAAAAGACAGCATGCGTGTTGTCAGCAGCCAAGGCAAGGGGCTGTTCTTTGCCCAGCATGCCATTTTGTGCCAAGAAGAAGATGACAAATTCTATATGGAGTGTCTTTGAAGCCCATCATTCTCTTGTAGATTGATGCTGCCAGGAGCAATTGTGTGTCACATCAATACAACTCTAAGTTATCAAAACATTTAAATGCCATATTCTCTAGGTCTATGAAGTATTTGAAGATTACCTATCCTTTTGACATATGTTTCTGTAAATCTGGAAAACCTAACTATCATAACTATAGATATGACAAGCCTGGGTGACTATTAATCTGTAAGTCTTATCTACCTAAATAACCTAAGGACTAAGGCTTCACACTATCAAGGTAAACAATCTGTAAACAGAAGTACAGTATAAGAACAATGACCTCAAAATTGTGACAATATACAAAATATCTTAATCAGAAGTAGAAAGGTATAGTGCAATATGACAACAATATCCTTAATATGTATCAATATACAAAATATCCTAAACAGAGGTAGAAAATACAGATAGTATGACAAATACAGTTTTACATTTGTCATCAATATATAAAATATTTCAAATAGGAATAGTAACATATGTATAATATGTTAGTTATAGTTTTGAATTTGTATCAATATTCAAATTATCTTAATTAGGAATAGAAAAATAGTTTACATTTTATCAATATACAAGAATCCATACCAGTGCAAATTATCTAAGCCACTGTGTAACCATCAGGATATGACACCTCCTAAGCAGCCATGCAGGGTGACATGATCTAGAAAATCCTGTGCTCTAGGTATACTGGTCTGTCTCCTGACTCAAGGAATCTTACCCACCAAAGGCATTTGGTGGTGTGCAACCCCTCAAACTGCTCTGTCATGCAACATGAGAACCCAGGAAATAACATTTCATGATTTGTTTTGGCTGGAAACTCCAGCCTAAGTGATCAAGGCTCTAGGGTCACATCAGCCCTCACCACCAAAAGTACATTCCCAACTGATCGCTTCTGCCATCAGATCTTGCACACTGCACAGGGCAGAACTCTGTGCCCAGCACCAAGAGATCAGAGGAAGAAATTTCTAGTCCCCGGTTCAAGACTATAGCTGCTGCACATTCCAGTGGTGTCTAGTAATGGAGAACATGCAGGAAGTTGGTTCCCTGGGACCCTCACTTAGGAGTTCTCTCCCATAGATTTGGATCTCAAACTCCATTCACTGTAGACGATATAGTGGTCCTTCACCAGCAGCTCATAAAGATATATGTCATTCTTGCCCTAAATGAAGATAAACAGAGAAAATGGGTCTGAAGTGTCTTGTTACACACGGGAGCAGAGCTGCTGCAGAATGCTGGCAGAGGTGAAAAGTATATTGAGAGCTACAGGGCTCAGGATGCACACCTGGTTCTCAGAGACATCTCACTGGTTGTTGTTCTTTTAAATGCTTTTTCATTGCTTCCTATGTGTCTGTATGTATGCTGGGTGTGTGTGTGTGTGTGTATACATGTATTTGTATGTGACATAATCATGTATGGGTGTGTTTGTTCATGTGGAGTCAAGAGGTTGAGATCACATGAGTTCCTCCATTGCTCTTATATGTTAGTTTCTCATTAAGCCTGGAGCTCGATTCAGCTAGGCTAGCTGCCCAGTGCACCACACCTCCCAGGATCCTCCTGCTCCTGACTCCCCAGTGATCAGATTACAGGTGTCTTAGTGCAGCTTGCTTTTTACTGAATGCAGGCCCTCATGCTAGAGGAGCAAGCTCATCTGACTGAGCCATCTCCACAACCTTGCCATTTTCTTTTGATAGGATGGTGAATTGTGGGCCTCAGACCTGTCTGGTCAGAGAGGAACATCTTATACTTGACAGTGTGTTGTAGTGCTCTGGCCTCCACACTCTGGATACCAGGATCCCACCCCTACTACATGGCAGCAGCACAGGTCTCTAGATGTTCCTAACCAGATGTCTACTCAGAGCAGAACCATGACAAAGGGTGAGTAGGAAAGGAAGGGAGGGGCTGGGGTTGGATGAATCTGGAATGGTTGTGAGCCTCAGGCTTCAGGAGTGATCATACTATGGTTAAGGGCTCTAGAGAGCTTACAAATCTCTCTTCCAAAGAGCCTAGGAACCTTAGGCATGGATCCCAGAGTGAGAACTAGAGCAAGGAGAGAAGGAAATAGTAACTCACTCTGTACCCACTGCCCAAGAACTTCACGCCAAGCTCCCAAAAACTCAGCCAAAGCAGGACACACCCATGAGCAGCAGCATCCCAAAGGTGGTCCTGTCTATCCTGATCATGGAGGACTCAATAGAGATGTCCTCCTGCAACAGGAATCTGATAGTGATGAAGCATTTCAGCCCTGCAGACAATAATAAACACTGAGCCTAATGATTGTCCTTTGTCTCTCTGAAGGCTCATCTTAGACCCTCCATCTGAGTACTTACGGTCATGGATTGTATCCCAGACACCTGCTCTAGAGGGCATGAGGTCATTGTGCTCACAGGTGCACTAGGGAAACCAGAAATGGTAAACACACAGGATTGTCTCTTCAAAGAGAGAGATGTGTAACCTGTTTTCCACCAGAAGGCTGGGAGTAGATCTGTAGGGCCAGGCCTCACCTGAATCTCCCAGTCTATTCCTCCCTAGACCTTTATCTTTCTTTAGCTGTATTTCTCAATCAATAGAATCTACCCATAGGCAGATGTCAGATGTACTTTAGAGCCTGGTAAATGCTATGCTATCTATATAAGGAGACCACACCAGATCCTAGGCCGTTAAGCTATAGATTCCACCTTCATGGACAAGGTCACACGTACTTTGCAAAAGAGTTTCAATGTAGTCACACCTTAAGCTCTATTGTACACATGGGATTAAGATCACTGTTACCAGGGAACTTTTTCCAAAATTGTTCTGTACTTAAATATGTCTAAAATAAACTGCCTGGGGTCAGACTCTAGAAATTTGAATGAACACCTGCTAATGAAGTCATATTGAGCCAGATTTCCTTCTTGCCTTAGGCAGATCATTGCTCTGTTGGCTGTGGCATTTATAGGGACCCCCTAAATCTGGCAGATCCTTCCCTGTTCCCATTCACAATGCCTGACAAAGGGTGAGCCTATGCTTAACCTTCCTCCTAATGTATAAAACAGCAGCTACAGCCCCAGAATACACCATGTTGTGAACCTTTGGCCCCTTCCAGTATGTTCCATGTCCACCAGCAGGAGAGAGAAAGATAAAGATAGATTCAGAGCTATGACCAATGCATTCATGAGTTCAGGTGAGGCTCTTTAGCAAGCAGACACAGCCGGTCTTATGAAAATGGTGGATGTAGTATATAGTCAGAAAGAACAGTTCCCAGATCAAAATCTACCCTACAGAATACCAACTAGACCTCACTGTCCTGCAGCTAATTAGGATGATTTGTGTGCATGCACACAGTGTAGACAGACTCCACACTCACCGTGCATTGCCAGGCTCATCTGTAATCTTAGATCAGAGCTCATCTCCCATCATTGGTCTGAGACCCTGGACAACAGATGCCCTGTGAGGAGCACTGCACGGCCACATGATCCCTCACTGGGTACAGCCACAGTGTGTACCCTACAGGAACTATGTCAGGACAGTTCCAAGGCAAACCTGGCTTCTATGCATGTCATGGACAGTCAGCAGCTAAACCATCCAAGTCACACATCATTCAGAATTCTGTGCCACACCTCCTATTGGCTACCCTCTCAAACCACTCTGAACCCAAGAGAGGGAATTTGGGCTGCCTGACCTACAGATACTGTTGGAAGCCATGGTCGTACACACTAACCATCACCTTATACAAGTACTCTTCAGAAGACTTTCTGTCCCTGGAGACATTCCAACCAGCACCATGTCCCCTGTCACATGGCCTAAGCAGGAAAGCTTCAGTTTCAGAATTTGGGGGAACAAAGGAACCACAGGGTCATGGTCAGGGTTAGTGACTGCCCAGGCATCCACTTCAGTGATTAGACACTGTCCTGTCACCCAGGTAGGTGGGAGACATGTGGATGTGAGTCTCACAGACAGACTCACACAGATGAAGCCACACAGAAATGAAGTATATAGTAGTGATATGCACAGACAGGAGCCACAGAGCTGGGGAATCACACAGTTGTGACACAGACAGCTGCAGATCACATGAGGGGAAGATAATAGGTGAGAAATCACAAGGTGGGAGCCACACAGGTGAAATGTCACACTGATAGGCACTGCATGTGTGAGATTCACTTAGATGTTAGCCTTACAAGGGCAGGATGAAGAAATGGAAGCCAAGTGACGGGAAGTCTTAAGGATGTGCAATGCATAAGGCAGTGAGGTCATGTGTGTAAGCCAATAAAGGGATTTCACTGTCTTTGCAGGGTCTGACCAGTCTTCTCCTGGTGTCTTGTGCCCCCTGCTGATCATTCTGCAAAGTCAGTTTCTGCAGGTCTCCAAAGCAGAAATTTACTAGGGGAATCCCCAGAAGCTGAGGCCAACCTGCCACCTCTGAAGGACTCTGGGAATGAAACACTTGACTCCTAAGGCCTTGTGTGGCAGGCAGATATTCTCCTGTAAGAGGAGAGAGTGAACACTGTGTGGTTCAGCCATCTGCTCTCATCCTGTTCCCTCCCTCCACAAGGTTTCTGTTTCCCACTCTTGCACGTCCAGGGACAATTGCATGTCTCTCAGATGAGTTTCCAAATCTATTAAACACTCAAGGTTAGCATGATATCATCCACATAGTGAAAACTTTTTACAGAGGATGAGCAGGGTAAGAAAGCAAGGCCCTGGGCCACCATCCAGGACAAGTAGTGGGGCTGTGGGGATAATCTCTGACAAGCACTCTGAAAATCCATTGCAATTCATTCCAACCAGGATTCAGCAACTAAGTAGATACTAGAGTGATGTATTAGCAAGGTCTAACACAGCATAGAAAGATCCCATCATCTGTCTCAGTTACTTCCTCAGATCAGTGTTGGCTACAGCAGCATGGATAGGAGCACCCCGATTAGTTCTGTGTATTCACATTCACACTCATTCTTCCCAAGCTGTCCCACTTATTCATCCTGGGATTGTTCCCTTGGGGACTTTGTGTATCTCCCCTTGCTTGATGAACTCAGTGAGGCCAGGTCAACTTGCTTTGCCATGCCTAAGGCCAAAAGAGTACAGTTTGCTGTGCCTACCAAATACCAGAAGCCGACTTGCTTGGGCTTCAGAGATTTCTGACAGTCATTGCATGCAGATCCAGCCACCAGATCCATCTCGATCAGCCACACCTAGCTGCTGAAAGGACCCCTGACTGGGCAAATGAGTTTCACCCCCAAGAGAGAAAGGCACAGGACATATTCAGGGAAGAAATTTTCTCCCCTCAATCATGCTTCATCATTTTTACCTGTAACCACTGTTTCTCCATCTCCATGGGAAGAAAGAAGCTCATTGCCTATGATATGAGTGGCACCAGAATCCACTGCACATGGCTACTGTGGAATAATCCTCTTGTACACTGTAAAGATTTGTCACTCGAAATGGTTTAATAAAATGCTGATTAGCCAGTAGACAGGCAGGAAGTATGGGCAGAATGCTGGGAAGAGGAAGGGTGGAGTCAAACAGTCACCAGCCAGCTGCAGAGGAAGCAAGATGAGAATGCTGTACTGAGAAAAGGTACCAAGCCACATGGCTAAACATAGATAGGAAATATGGAATAATTTAAGTGTAAGAGCTAGTTAGTAATAAGGCTGAGCTACCAGCCAAGCATTTATAATTAACATAAGCCTCTGTGTGGTAATTTGGGAAGCAGTTGCTGGGTATTTGGGAGTTGCTGTCAGGACAGAAACTTCCAACTACACATGGCTCCCACATTACCCATGGCCAACTACTTCTCACATTAATAAAGACCTACTAATCACTAATTAACCATGAGACTTCTAGATGCTCTGCATGCATCTCACCAGAGGACCCCTAGAATTGCCATTAAGGAAGTAACTGTTGTGGATTCCACTGGTAAGAGTGTCTCCCTTAACAGCCAGCATGGTGACTTTCATCAAAGCTACTGCAGCTCTGTCCAGGTCCTGATGTCACTGCTGAAATGACCTCTTTCTCAACTTGGGTAACTGCCTCCCTGGTAAAGTGGACATCATTCTGGAAGGGGACTCCCACACACCAGGGGCTCCCTCCAGACCCCAGATTAGGCACAAACCACACCAAAACACCTGTTTTCACAAAAGATTCTTTATTAAGCAGGGAAGAAAAGTTAAAGCGTCTGCTTTCTGAAAAACAGCAACAAATGACCTTGCAGGTGGAATTTTTAAAAGGAGAAGGCAAGGTCTGTGTTAGGATGGGCCAGGATTTGATGGTAATGGAGATAGGAGATAAGGGAGAAGGGGAAGGGGATAAGGAAGTGGTATTTGTCCCAGAGGGACAAAGGACAGCCTCTGGATAGAAGGGAGACAGGCATGGCACATAGGTAAATGGCAGTTTATAAAGCTAAAGAGGGAAACCCTGTGTTAAGATGAGGTGTTTAACTTTAATTGGGCATGTTTTGTGTGAATCAAAGGGGATTTTTGATAGCTAGACTTTAATACTTCGATAACTGGACCTTGGTAGTCAGCCTCAAGAGGAGGAAGTGGCCAAATAAGGGAATAGACCTTGGTGTCTAGCTACAGGAATGTGATCTAATGGTTTTTAGCAAGGCAGAGGGAACTGGGGTGAAGGGCAAGGCCTGCCAGAGCCACGTGCTCGAGTGGGCTGGTGTCCTTTCAGTTCTTTCTCACCCTCAGTTTTTTCGCTGTTACTTTTCCTCCTGTTTTTCCTCTTTTAACAACCAATGTCTCCCATGGGTCAGATCCCAGAGGGGGTACATTATTAACTCAGGTCTGAGCTGTGTCCCCAGCCAGCAAAGGCTCAGGCAAACTACATCCAGCCAGCATCATGTGAACGAGCTCCTGAGGGAGAACTCCCAGCTGGGATGTTGGTCATACAGCTCTGGGATGTTAGAGATGATGTCCCTTTGGGTGGTGGCTGGATGTAGTGGCTGAATCACCCTAGGTGCTCTTGTCTTGACTCCCTTTGCTCCACTGAACACCGAGGGTAGAGCTGGAAAAAACTCTCACTTCAGAGAGTTTATTCTTTTACTGTGATTTGGAGAAGGCCAGACTTTCAGAGTTCCTGACTCCAACACCTGAACATGAGTATTTTACAGACTTGGAAATGCTTCCTGATGGTAAGACACTATACAGTTAGTCTTTAAGAGTACTGGTATGTAGGGCAAAGGACATGGTCAATAAGACAAAACAACAGCCTACAGAATGGGAAAAGATCTTCACCAACCCCACATCTGACAGAAGGCTGATCTCCAGAATATATAAAGAACTCAAGAAACTAGACATCAAAATACCTAACAGTCCAATTAAAAAGTGGGCTATAGAGTTAAACAGAGAATTCTCAACAGAAGAATCTCAAATGGCTGAAAAACATTTAAGGAATTGCTCAACATCCTTAGTCATCAGGGAAATGCAAATCAAAATGACTCTGAGATACCATCTTACACCTGTCAGAATGGCTAAGAGCAAAAACACTGAAGACAGCTTATGTTGGAGAGGATGTGGAGCAAGAGGAACACTCCTCCACTGTTGGTGGGAATACAAACTTGTACAGCCACTTTGGAAATCAGTATGGCACTTTCTCAGAAAATTGGGAATCCATCTATCTCAAGACCCAGCCATACCACTCTTGGGCATATACCCAAGGAACACTCAATCATACCACAAGGACACATGCTCAACTATGTTCATAGCAGCATTATTACTAATAGCCAGAACCTGGAAACAACCTACATGCCCCTCAACCAAAGAATGGATAAAGAAAATGTGGCACATACACACAATGGAGTACTACTCAGCAGAGAAAAACAATGACATCATGAGGTTTGCAGGCAAATAGATGGAACTAGAAAATATCATCCTGAGTGAGGTAACCCAGACTCAGAAGGACAAACATGGTATGTACTCACTCATAAGTGGATATTAGATGTAAAGCAAAGGATAACCAGACTGCAACCCACAGCTCTAGGAGGCTAGCTAGTAAGGATGACCCTAGGAAAGACACAGGGACTGCCCAGCAATGGAGAAATGGATAAGATCTACATGAGCAAACTGGGGGGGGGGGGGGGTAATGGAGGGCAAGAGTCAGGGGAAAGAGAGCTTAGGGGAGCAGGAGGTTCTAGCTGGATCAGGAACAGAGTGGGAAAACAAGAAAAGAGATACCATGATAAATGAAGACACCATGGGAATAGGAAGAAGCAGAGTGCTAGGGAGGTCCCCAGGAATCCACAATGATGACTCCACCATAGACTACCAGCAGTGGTCCAGAGGGGGCCTGAGCTGACCTGCTCTGGTGATCGGTTGGCTGAATACCCTAACTGTCATGATGGAACCCTCATCCAGTGACTGATGGAACCAGTAGCAGAGATCCACAACTGGGTCCCAGGTGGAGCTCCAGGAGTCCAATCAATGAGAGAGAGGAGGGATTCTATAAGCAAGAGATATGGAGACCATGATTGGAAAAAGTACAGAGACAACTAGCCAAACTAGTGGAAGCAAATGCACTGTGAAACAATAGCTGAGGAGCCTCCATGGTACTGAACTAGGCCCTCTGAATAAGTGAGACAGTTGTTTAGCTTGAACGGTTTGGGGGGCCCCCAGGCATTGGAACTGGTACCAGTCCCTAGTGCATGAGCCAGCTTTTTGGAACCTAGGGCCTATGGTTAGACACTATGCACAGCCTTGGCACAGGGAGGAGGGTCTTAGACCTGCCTCAACTGAATGTGCCAGGCTCTGCTGACTCCCCATGGGAGACCTTGCCTTGGAGGAGGTGGGAATGGGGGGTGAATGGAAAGGCTGGGAGTGGGAGGAGGGAGGACAGGGGAATCTGTGACTGTTATGTAGGATGAATGGAAATTTTTTTATTAAAAATAAATAAATAAATAAATAAAAACATTTAAAAAAAGAGTATTGGTATTGGCAGAGGGAGACACAGAGCATAACAAAATAGAACAAGCAGACCCACAGATGTGTTTGTTTTACAGGAGTAAATTAACCCAATGGAAAAGAATAGTCTCTTCTACAGTTGGTGTTGGAATAACTGAGTACCCACATGGAAAAAATTAAAATGCTCACAAACATGTCTCATAAAAATAAACTCCAACATGTTTGGCTGCATACACCTTTAATCCTAGCAGTTGTCAAGGGGAGGGTGATGGATCAGGAGTTCAGTGACATCCTTGGCTACATTGTGAGTTCAGCATCAGCCAAGATATAAGACTGCATCTCAAAAACAAACTTTAAATGGGTAAATCCAGACATAAATCCACACACTTATGGACACCTGATTTTTTTTTTAATAAAGAAACCAGAAATACACAATGGAGAAAAGAAAGTATCCTCAACAAATGGTACTGGTCTAACTGCATGTCTGCAGATAGAAGGATGCAAATAGATCCATATCTATCACCCTGTATAAAACTCAACTCCAGGTGGATAAAAGACCTCAACATAAAACCTTATACACTGGGCTCCAAGGAAAAAACATGGTCCTACCCATCACCATGACAGACTGAGAGGGATAAGACCAACATGCATGCCCTGGGTGAACCACCCCAGGCTCTGAGGAGAAAAATGGGTCCACCCTTGTAGTGCCAGGAAACTGGGCACTATTATGGTGAGCAATGTATGGAGTGGTATGAGAGAGAGACAGATGGTTCATTTCCTGTGAACAGAGGCATATCTGAAGAGGTAAAAGCTGTGAGGAATGGACTGAGGTAAGTGGCTTGATTGCTACCCAGGGCCATGGTGATGTCTGGGCCTGTGCGGTTGCTGTGGCCCATGTCTGGGCCCATGGCCCTGTTGCAGCTGCAGTCTGTGTTAATGGTGTGGCTCCTGATACCAATGAAGGCCAAGAGGATAGGGCTGTACAGAGTTGGCCCCGCCCCCCACTGACTGCAACACTAGGGAGAACTGATCCTGCCCCTCACTGACTGAAGCAGTCAGGAGAGAGGGTCCTACAGCTCACCTGGGCAGCACAATAGAGCTGACCCTGTTCACAGGGGCACAGGTGAGCTGGCCCTGAGGGGATGAAAATGGGAGAATAGGATCACACCCCTCTCATCTGCCATGTGGTAGCATGGGTGAGGGAAAGCTGCCCTCCTCCCCTCGCTCCTTGCCACATGTGGCAGGCAGGGTGGCTGACCCAACCCCTCTCCAGCTGCAGCAGAGTTGACCCTGTAGACAGGGGCAAGGATGAGCCTGCCCTGAGGGCATGAAAGGTGGATAGCTGGTATCATCTCCCTTGTCTGCAGTATGGTGGTGGGGTCAGGGGAAAGATGCCCTCCAGCCTCTCCCCTACCTCCTCCAACTGGTGAGGGAGCTGACCCTCCTGTTTATCAGCTCCAACACTTGAGAAAGGAGGCCCTGCACCTCATCTGGGCTGTACAGTGGAGCTGAGAGGTGGGGGGTGGGATTGTGGGGTTCAAGTGAGCTAGCCCTGAGAACATGAGCCTGGGAGATCTGGCCCCACCCTTCATCTGCCATAAGGTGGCACAGGTGTGGGAGAGATGTCCTCCCTCCAACCCTCCACTGCCTGTGGCAGCTGGGAGAGCTGGCCCTGAGATCATAAGAGTGGGAGAGCTACTCCAGTTCCTCACCAGCTGCAGTACTCAGGAGAGCAGACCTTATTCCTCACCTTCACAGCACAGTAGAGCTGACCCTGTTAGAGGCTGGGGTATGGGTGAGCTAGCCCCATAGTTGTGAGCATGGGAGAGTTGGCCTCATCTATCATGTGGCGGCATGGGCGAGTGAGAGATGCCTCCCCTTACCTCTCTCCTCTCACCACCTGCAGCAGACAATGGGGTTGACCCTCCCCCTTACCAGCTGCTGGCTCTCAGGAAAGTGAGTCCTGCTCCTCACTTGGGCAACACAGTAGAGTTGACCCTGTTGGCAGAGGCACAAGCGAGGCAGCCCTGAGGGCATGAGAGTGGGATAGCCGAACATGCCCCCTCATCTTCTATGTGGTGGTGAGGGTGAGGTAATGCTGCCCTTCCCCCTTTCCCCTGCTACCTGTAGCTGAGAAGGGAGCTGACCCTCCCCCATACCAGCTTCAACACTCTCGAAAGTGGGCCCTGCGCCTTGCCTGGGCAGCACAGTAGAGCTGACCCTATTGACTTGAC
Organism: Peromyscus californicus insignis; assembly: GCF_007827085.1. NCBI lineage: Eukaryota > Metazoa > Chordata > Mammalia > Rodentia > Cricetidae > Peromyscus > Peromyscus californicus. The sequence continues at coordinate 13,377,953 of NW_026294595.1, forward strand.
AGAGTTTGGGTGAAATGCCCCAAGAACATGAGCTTGGGAGATCTAGCCCCACCCCTTGTCTGCCATATGGTGGCATGGGTGGATGAGAGATGCCCTTCCCCCCAACTCCCCTCACCTCCTGTGTTGGGTGGGAGAGCTGACCCAGAGGTCATAAGAGCAAGAGAGCTGTCCCTGCCCCTCATCAGCTGCAGCACTTGGGAGAGTGGTCCCTGCAAACTCGCCTGGGCAACACAATAGACCTGGCCTGCTGGTGTAGGTCTGGAAGAGCCATCCCTGAGTGCAAGAAAACAGGAGAACCGGTCCTGCCCATTGCTCATGGCTGAAAGGGGTGATCTAGCCGGCGCAATGCTAAAGAGTTCACCCTGCTTGTGAGGATGGGCAACAGCTGGCAGGCTGAACAACCCTGCAACTACCCAGGCCCATAACTAGGGTTATGAGTTGATCTACCCCAACATCAATTCCATCTATAATCTGCTGGAGCACATGAAGTGGTCGGTCTTGCAGACCCAAAGCTGCAGGATCTCCACAGCAAAGGGCAACAACAGGATATCCAAGAGGAGTTCCAGTGAAGACCCAGTGTTGATAGTGTAGCAGAAACCAGAGGCCTCAAACCAAACCAGTGCCTCTTTGCAATGAACACTTGCAAGTAAAGATATATGGATAAAAGGATAAACTGAGTAACTCCATGGTGAGATTTTTCTTTTTTTCTTTTTCTCTCTTAAATTTTATTTTTTTTTTGGGGGGGGAGGGAGGTTGCAAGGGCGGCTATTAAGGGATGGGGAGATGAATGGGATCCAGATGCATGATGTGAAAGACACAAAGAATAAATAAAAAGAAAGTTTTTTTAAAAAGATACTCTGGACCTGATAGAAGAGAAAGTGGGGAATAGTATTAAATATTGGCACAGGAGACCACCTACTGAACAGAACACCAAGAGTGCAGACACTAAGATCAACAACTAATAAATGGGACCTCATGAAACTGAAAGACTTCTGGAAGGCAAAGGACACTGTCAAAAGGACAAAATGACATCACACAGAATGGGAAAAGATTTTTCACTGACTCCACATCTGACAGAGGGCTACTATCCAAAATATACAAAGAACTAAAGAAACTAGATGTCAATAAACTAAATAATCCAATTAAAAATGGAGTACAGTTCTAAACAGAATTCTCAACAGAGGAATCTCAAATGGCCAAGAAGCATTTGAAGAAATGCTCAACATCCTTAGCCATCAGGGAAATGCAAATCAAAACAACACTGAAATTCCATCTTACACCTGTCAGAATGGCTAAAATCAAAAACACAAGTGACAGTTCATGCTGGAGAGGATGTGGAGCAAGGGGAACACTCTTCCACTGTTGGTGGAAGTGGAAACTTGTAAAGCCACTTTGGAAATCAATATGGTGGTTTCTCCGAAAATTGGGAGCAGATCTACCTGAAGACCCAGCTATATCACTCCTGGGCATATACCCAAAAGACACTTCATTCTGCCACAAGGATACTTGCTTAACTATGTTCATAGCAACTTTATTTGTAATATCCAGAAACTGGAAACAACCTAGATGTTCCTCAACTGAAGAATGGATAAAGAAAATGTGGTACATTTACACAATGGAGTACTATTCAGCTGTTAAAAAAATGACATCATGAAATTTGCAGGCAAATGGATGGATCTAGGAAAAAAAAAAACATCCCAAGTGAGGTAATCCAGACAAACACGGTATATACTCACTTATAAGTGGATACTAGCTGCAAAGTAAAAGATGCTATGGTCCACAGACCAAGAGAGGCTAAGTAACAAGGAGGACTTAAGGGGGGATGCAAGGATCTCCCTGGAGAGGGGAAATAAAATAGATTTCCTGGATAGACTAGGGGCAGGTGGGGTTGAAACAGGAGGTATTGGGGGAATACTCAGAGAAATGACTGGAATTGAGGGGCCTTTGTGGGGCCGGGTGGAAACCTAGTGCAATGGAAACTCCATGAAATCTTCAAGGGTAACCATAGCAAAGACTCCTAGTAATGGGAGACACGAAGCCTGGATTGGCCATCCTCTGTAAGCAGGCAAGGCCTCAAGTGGAGGGACTGGGACACTAAGCCAGCCACAAAACTTTTGACCTATAGTTTGTCCTGTCTGCAAAATGTTCTAGGACTGGCGCCTAGCAGAATTGTCATCAAAGAGGCCAGAGAGACTTCATCCAGCAACTGATGGGAGTAGATGCAGAGTCACACAGCCAAACACTAGGGGGAGCTCAGAGAATCCTGTGGGGGGCGGGGTCAGAGGAACCAGAGGGGTCAGGGACATCACGAGAACACAGCCTACAGAATCAACTGCCTGGGACTCATGGGGGCTCCCAGAAATCAGAGAGCCTGTGGAGGTCTGACTTGGTCCTCTGCATATGTTATACCTGAGTAGCCTGGTGATCTTGTGGGATTCCTAACAGTCAAGTGGGGGCTGTCTCTGACTCTTTTGCCTACTTGTGGGACCCTTTTCCTCCAACAGGGTTGCCTCACCCAGCCTTGATGAGATGGTATGTGCCTGGCCTTTCTGTATATTGTTATGCTGTGTTTAGTTCATGTCCCTGGGAAATCTGTTCTTTTATGGGGGGGGGGGGGTGGAGGTGGGTCTAATAGAAAGGGGAGGTGGGGATAGAAACTGGGGGAAATGGGGGAGGGAAAACAGGATGTAATATATGAGAGAAGAATAAAATGAATGAATGAATGAATGAATGAATGAATGAATGAATGAATAAATACATAAATACATAAATAAATAAATAGCAGGTCTTAAGCTTAAGTATGAAGTGAAAAACCACACAACACTTAGACAATGCCTGGAAGGAAGTCCAGGTGACTGTGGCAATGGCACCTCAAAAGCACAAGCTATGAAAGACAACTGATGTGATGACGCCATTGGAATGAAAAACTTGTGCTCTGTAAAGGATGCTGTGAGCAGGTGATGTCACTCAGCTGATAGAGTGCTTGCCCAGCATTCACAAAGCCCTGGGTCCAGTCCTCAGCATTGCATTGGCCGTGTGTGATGGCACACACCTGCAACCTGAGCACTAGGGAAGTGGAAGCAGGAAGATCAGAAATTCAAGGTCATCCTTGGCTACAAAACTAGTTCAAATCCAGCCTGAGACAATAACAGCCAGTCTCAAAAGGGGAAAAAAAAAGATGTTGTGAAGAGGATGAAAAGGCAACCTACCAACTAGAGGAAAACATTTGCAAAGCACATCTCTGATAAAGAATTAGAATACAAAAACCAAAAAGCCCTCATCACTCAACAATAGGAATAACAAACAACCCAATTGGAAAATGGGCTCAAATTGTAGAGACACAGGTAAAAATCAACACAAAAAGATGCTTCATACTGATAGACCCCAGACCCAGGGTACTATCTTCTCGAGTGGGCGCCCCAAGAACCCAGACTCCGGTCCAGTTGATGCAATAGCAAGAGGTTTATTGGCGACTGTACAGTTGGGCAACTGCTCAAAAGAGCAAGAGTCGCATCTTACTGCAGCCCCACGGGGGCTATTAAAGGAAAAACCCACAAAAGCCATAAGATTACAATTCCCATACAATTTCGTTTCACAGGAACATGGTCTGATCACAGAGTGGGTACAGTCACGTCCACATGTACATTCTTCCTGAAACATCAAGGGGGGGTATCAGGGCGGGAGTGGAGTTTACAAAGGTCACAGTGGTCCTTCCTGGAACACTTGCAACTATCCCAGTCACAGTTGAGCCCATCTCTTAACAGAAATCTTTTTACATTGTTATATTGTTACAGGGGTGATTGAGTAGTGGCTGAGTCAGGTGGCCCTTGGAACTAGTTTTTTTTTATTATTATTCCTTATTTCTTGGGTCTTGGGGGTGTAAGCCTGAAGGGTTAGGGTCTTTCAATACCAAACATCATCAGGGGACTGAAAATTAACACACAGGCTGGCAAGAAGGCTCAGTGGGCAGAGGTGCTTGTCACCAAGCCTGAGGACCTGGGTTTGATCAGGAATCCACACTGAGAGCAAAAGAACCAGTTTCCAAAGATTGTCCCCTGACTTCTACCTGTAAAGCATGGTACATGAATACTCTCTCTCTCTCTCTCTCTCTCTCTCTCTCTCTCTCTCTCTCTCTCTCTCTCTCTCTGTCTCTGTCTCTCTCTCTGTCTCTCTCTCTCTTTCTCTGCCTCTCTCTCTATCTCTGTTCTCTCTGTCTCTTTCTCACTCTCTGTCTCTGTCTCTCTGTCTCTCTGTCTCTCTCTGTCTCTGTCTCTCTGTCTCTCTGTCTCTCTCTCTCTCTCTCTCTCTCTCACACACACACACACACACACACACACACACACACACACACACACGCACACCAAAATGAAACAACAGGACATGCTTGTGTTAAAATGGACAGATCCCTGAACACCCACATCATCAGTTCTGGCAAGGAAGGGAGTAACTGAAACCTTCACCCTTGAGGGAGTGCAAAATGCTGCAGTAAGGGAAATGATGGCAGCATCTCACAAAATGGAACACTCTTAACCACCCCCTCCCCAACCCACCCACCTCGCTCCAAGGTAAGAACTGAAGTGGTAGATCCATGAGGAGACTTCACACAAATGTTCATTTCTGCCCTCATCTCTAACTGGGGAGAATCGAAATGCCCTTCAGCAAGGGAATCACCAGATTAGGTGGACTGCCACCTCCATGCACACAGTGTGTCAGCAACCAGAGCAACTGGTCAGAGCAGATGGGATGGGGATTCAGTTTAAACCCCAGGGACCATCGTGCCAACTGGGCCTGCACTGCTGTACTCACAGGGGGGTCTTAGGCAGGAAGGCAGTGTAGAACATGCATATTGCCCCAGCACAGCTTCCTGGCTCTGCCATCATAGGACAGTCAGGTAGGGGGGACCAATGAGGGAAGATGGGGTAAGCTTGCATGACACCCTTCTCCATACCAGGAATTCAACTTCCTGAGATTCCATCATTTGCTTTTATTTTTTAATATTTTGAGAACAGGTCAAATATAGCTTAGAGTATCCTTAAACTTGGTAAGAAGCTGAGGGTGACCTTGAGCTACTGATCCTCCTGCCTCCCACCCCCTAGGTGCTGTGATTACAGGTTTGTGTGCTCTAGATCTATCTTGACAACATTTTAAGATTGTTTGTTTGTGTTGCTCTCTCTGTCTCTTTTTCTCTGTCTCTCTGTCTGTCTGTCTGTCTGTCTCTCTGTCTCTCTGTCTCTCTCTGTCTCTCTGTCTCTCTGTCTCTCTCTCTCTCTCTCTCTCTCTCTCTCTCTCTCTCTCTCTCTCTCATGTGGTCCTATGAGCACAGGCTTGAGGGAAGGAGGCAGGACACCACAAAAAGCCAGGCATCTCAGGAACAGGATAGTGGAGTTGACAAGGGACCTTGGGCATGTCCCCACTGATAGCATCCATGTGGAGACATTTTGGTTCTTCTCAAATTGAGCTGGGAGCTTGTATGGAGTTTGGAGGAATAGGCAAAAGGAGGGCACCTAGAAAACCCCTAACAGGAAGGAGCATTCTCCTTTTTCCATCTTAATATTCGGATCTGTACCTTACTTTAACCATTCCCTTAAAGACTCCCAACTCTCAGCTTCCAGCATCACATAGCCAGAGACCAACCCTGAGTGAGAATGAAGACAGAGGTGTGTTGAAGAGGACATGCACAAGCTCTGAGGAGGTTATGGGGCCCCTCCAAGTCTCCAGCGTTGTCTCAACCACTCCCCCAAGAAATACCCACACACACACCCTTTTTTAACTACCATAGTCTCTGAAGTTAAGTGATTCTCCTGTCAAGGAACTCTGTCTACACTCTATATCTTATCATTTTGGGGATGCTTCAGAAAGTGCCCAGAATTCAGAAATTTACCAACCACAAAAGAGAAGGTAATACAACATACTCTACTTTGCATGTTGTTGGAGAATGTTTTCAGTGGCTCATAAACACACAAAGAATCAAAATCAACCTCTAAAGACAATTTCTTATTGCAAAAAAGTGCTCCACCATACAGTGAGCAAGCACACCAGGCAGGATGTTCCCTTGTTTCTGAGGTAACACAGGTCATGACTGGGCCCTATCCCATTGACGGGAGCTAGACCTCAGAATCTGTTGTGATTGGCTAATTTCTAATTGCTGAGATAGGGAAGGCTATGATAGGAAGTCAAGTCTCAGGAGTGACCAGGGCTTGGCATATACAAGGAGTGTCAAATGGGGGAGGTTAATGGGCTATTGGACATTGGTGGTTTATTTACCTATGATAGAGGAAAAAAATCTTGCCAGGTGTGGCGACAGTCAGAGGGAGGCAGATCTCTTTGAGTTCTAGGCCATTCTGGTCTAGTAGCAAATTTCAGACCAACAGGATACATAGGGATCCTGTCACAGAAAAAACAAAATTCTCACAATGTGAGAAATGGAAAACCAGCCACAGACACAAAAGACTTCGGGGCCCAGTCTTTTGGGGGCAAGAAAAAATTTTGGAGCAAGATAAATGGGGTTTAAAACAATTAAGATCCTCAGAGCTAGGTGTAGTGACATGCTTATAATCCCAGCACTCTGAAGGTAGAGGCAGGAGGATCAGGAGTTGAAGGCCATCCTTGGCCACATAGGAAGGCTGAAAAACCAGCTGGAGCTACTAAAGATTCAGCCTCAATTAAAAAAAAAATCAATACTCACCAGCACCATCCCTAAGAAAAAACATAAAATTTGAGGCTGGGAACTGAGTTTGATCCCAACACTGCAAAAGAAAAAAAAAAGTAACCACCTCTTTTTTTTTTTTTTTTTAAGGTAGCAAACATTTACCGTGTCTGTTAGCTTCTGTGAGTCAGGCATGTGGGAGCAGCTTGCCTGAATGGTTCAGGATCTTGAAAGAGATTGTAGCATGATAGGTGGTGTTGTAGTGATCTGAAAGCTTAACCAAGGCTGGTGGATCCTCCATGGATCCCCCATATAGCTGACGGCTTGGTGCAGGCTGTTAGAGGGGTGACTCAACTCCTCCTCATAGGCCCTTTTCCACAAAGCTTACTCAGTGTCCTCCTGGGTTTGTGATTTAGCTTTAGAAGTCATATACTATCATCTCTCTAGTATCCTTTTCCCTGCATATTGTGGGAAGGGACGATGTAAGAAACCAATGCCAGGTAAGGATTCTGAGATGCTGTGTTTAGAACCCAGGGCCTTGTGCATACTACATGGAAACTGTCCCATTGAGCTACACCCTCAGTGTATGTGGAACATTTTAAGTAGTCTCTGTCATCATTAACATTAAGGACAAATATTTGGTCTTCTCTGTAAAGTGAGGTGGAGTCATTTTTTTTATACCGGAGAAAATGATAAGTTATCAGAATGATAGACAAGCAGCACTGGAGTATTGGCAGTTAGTGTAAATGCTAGAGTCAGGCTGTCTGGGCTGGAGTGGTGTGATTCTGGCTGTGACTCATTAGCAGTAAAATGGGGATGGAAGTGGTATCCACTTTATATTGCTAAAATGGAATTTAAAAAAGCTTAAGCTCCTCAGAACAACTTCCCATGCCTATTGCCATGATTCATGGTTATCAGTTCTTTGACATGGGTGTATGAGGCTGGAGTCAGATGAATGAAGGACTGTAGGGAGATTCTTTATTCAGAAGACGGCATTTACATGTCAGCCCTTGGTGCTTCAGTCTGTTCTTCTAGTTCACCTGTGTAATCCAGATCATTTTTTCTCTCTCCGTCTGTGGGGGGATTGGGGTGGGAGGAGCAGAGGACAACTTGCAGGAGTTTTTCACGACAAGGTTTCTCTGTGTAGTTTTTGGTGCCTGTCCTGGATCTTGTTCTGTAGACCAGGCTGGCCTCGAACTCACAGAGATCCGCCTGCCTCTGCCTCCAGAATGCACCTGGACAAATGCTTTTATGTGACAAGGTCCTATGTACCTCAGGTTTGCCTGGAACTCCTGGTCCTCCTGCTTCCAGCGTCCAAATGCTGAGATTATAAGCCTGCAGCACCACACGTGGCAAAAAATTACCTGGATCCTTGACTCTGTCATGTCCAAAGAGAGAATATAATTAGACTCAATTTCTGCAGGTGTTAAAGCAGAAATTGAGTGACCTGCCAAACAACCTCTTTATATTGGAAATTTCAAATGGAAAGCAGAGTATAAAGACAATGTAGTGGACCTAACACTCAGCGAGTTCAGTCATGTGTCTCTAGGAGAAAGCCCGAACTTCAGTGGCAGCATGTCTGACTAGCACTCATGAGGCCCTGGGTTCAATCCTAAGTACCTCAAAAAAGGAAAGGAAAATGAAAAACCTCCTATATCATCTAGAAATACATTTATTCCCAGAATGGATAACTAGTTATTCACAAATGAACCAAAAATGAGCAAAGGTGATGGTCACAGGGTGCTGATCTGCCAACTTGGGCTGAACAGGAGCTAAGCACCTCTGCAGCCTGCAGGCTGTGACGCTCCCTGCCCTCTGCCTATTCCTAAGGGCACTGGCCATCTGTCAAGCCTCCCAGCAGAGGAAGGCACATGACTGTGTGAGGATGCTCAGGCCTTCAGGTAACTGCATGACAGAGTTTCTCTCATATTCTGAAGGCTCTGGCTACCATCTCACTGAATAGGAGATTAGGGACACAGTGGGAGCTGAAGGCAGCTGTCACTCCAAGGGCTAAGTGTGTGGTGAGCCAAGTGATACTGTGTGCTGGACTCTGAGTGGGGTAGAGGGTGACACTTCGGAAATGGAGTGTCCCTGGAATAGGTCTGGCCTCCCCAATAGGAATTCAGCTATCGGTTCCTGATTGCCTGATGGTTCTTGGGCACAGCCACATATCTCAGCTTCTTCATGATGGAGGGCCAGCCCAGCAGCTGCTGGTCCCATACATACTCTGGGGACAACACCTTTGTAGGCTTGTGGTATAGCAAGTACTTGTTCAGATGGCTCTCATCATGCCATACGGCCTCTATGCCATTGGCCTGGTCCTGTACCATAGCCTTATGGCAGGCCTTGGTGAGATGGTACACCTCTAACACTGAGCCCCCAAAGAAGCCCCCTGCATAGTAAAAGTCACCCTCATCCCGAGGGATGTAGGCCTGGGACTGTGGCCGACGCTCATAGGTAAAGGCCTCTCGGCTGCTCCTGTAGAACCCAGGATGCAGGGTACCAAAGAGTGCTGAGAGAATCTCCACACCCACGTGGTCACTGAACTTCATGTCCACATCTGCACACACCAGGTAATCCACCTCATGCAGAAAGCGTCGCTCTGAGAAGTGGCTGATCATCTCCATCCTGTGCATGGACACTTCCTGCCAGCGGGTGTAGTTGCGCACAGTTAGCACCACCAGCTTCCGTCCTGCACCCAGGGGCACCTGCGGCACGTCAGCTGGACGGTCAGTAAAGACATAGTAGGTGACCTTGTGTCCCACCATGAAGTGCTGCTCTGCTGTCTCCAGGAACAGCTTCAGGAACACCACATACCTGTGAGGGAGGACAAAGGGGTATGGAGAGCCTTAGTGCAGCTAGGGCAAGACTTGCCAGGGCAGGCCCAGGCTGCAGAATCCATGGCTACCTGGAGGCTTGAAGTGGTAGCATCCCCACTGTACAGCTGTCCTGACCAGTCTGCAGACTGTTCCTCACCTCACTCTCCTTTACTGCAGAAGGGTACAACATCAGCACCACATCTTAGCAAGGAACGCTGAGGTAGAGGCCTGGAAGGTTTTAGCCAGGCAGCAGGGATAACTCCAGACCTGGAGTTCCAGGCAGATGCCCTGCAGGTATCTCTTGTCTTGGCATTCCTAAGCAGGCCAACTCTCCATGTGTCTGTCATCCCCTCCCCAATAATGTCAGCTCCATTCTAAGACATTCCACACCGCACACCCTTGAATTGTCCTGAGCAGAGCCTGTGCTCACAGGGCCCTACTCTCTAAACCCAGGTGGAACTTGATGGATCCTCAAGGGCCTGGTACCTGCACCCCTCCTTTGTGGCACACTAGAGGGCCTTGTCTCAGGAATGGAAGGGGTCTCTATATCTCAGACTTTCCTCCTCAGAAGCTTGAAGGTGCTGTGGACAACCACTCAGTAACTCAATCATGTCTCTAAGAGTCTTCCCCCATGTACTCCACCAGAGCAAGAATCAGTCTCACAGAGTAGGCAAGGAAGGGGAGACAAGAACCCTGGAAAGAAAGCCAAGCCTAAGCCAAACCCTCTGGTCCAGGGGCAAAAAGCTTCTATCTTAGTTAGAGTTTTTATTGTTGTAAAGAGACACCATGACCATGGCAACTCTTATAAGGAAAAATGTTTAATTGAGGTGGCAGCTTACAGTTTCAGAGGTTCAGTCCATTATCATCATAGTGAGGAGCATGGCAGGCAGACTTGGTGCTGGGACTGAGAGTCCTATAACAGGGAGTCGACTGAGACACTGAGAGGTATTCTGGGCATAGGAAGCTTCAAAGCCTGCCCCACAGTGACACACTTCTTCCAACAAGGCCATATCCACTAGCCATACCCACTAATAGTGCCACTCACTTTAGGGGTTATTTTTTTTTTCAAACCACCACATTCCACTTCCTGATCCCAAAAGGCTTGTAGCCACATCATAATGCAAAAATGTATTCAGTCCAATTTCAAAAATCCCCATAGTCTATCACAGTCTCAATTTGTTTCAAAGTCCAAAGTCTCTTCTGAGATTCACAACAGTCTCTTAACTGTCATCTCCTATAAAATCAAAATTTAAAAAAAAAAACAGATCACATACTTCTAACATATAATGGCACAGTTTATATATTACCATTCCAAACCATAGAGAAGAGAGACTAGTGAGGAAATACCAGACCAAAGCAAGACTGAAAAGCAGCTAGGCAAACTCTAAACTCTATAGCTCCATGTCTGATGTCAAAATGCTCTTCAGATATCTGATTCAGTTCAGCTTTGTTCAACTTCTTTCTTCTGGACTGGTTCTACTCTGTGTTAGCAGCTCTCCTTAGCAGGTATCCTACTACTCTGACATCTCGAACATCTTGTGCTCTCCACAACAATCCAGGCTTCAACTTCACAGCTTCATGAAATGGCCTCCCTACTAGGCCTCCATTCAGGGACACCCTTGGCACATGCCTGGCCTCAGCGGCTTTCTTTAGGTGCAGAGGCAAATTCCATAATCTGTTTTTTCTATCCTTAGCTCTAAAGCCAGAATCACATGGCCAAAGCTGCCAAGTTCTGCTGATTACCGGGGCTAGAACATGGCCCCCTCATTCAACTACAACTTCACCAGCTTCCTGTCCTTTACTGCCTAAACTTGGCCCTCCGGAAACTAGATCTCTAGACCAGGCTGGCCTCAAACTCAGAGATCTGCCAGCCTCTGCCTCCCCAGTGCTGAGATTAAGGGCATGCAATACCACACCTGGCTCTAAGCTTTTCTTTAGTTTCTTTCCACAAGTTGGAAACTTAGCTGAGTGGGATCTTGCCCCTGAGGTCACCACTCCCTTTTCTCCATTTCTTAATCTGTTTATCTCCTTGAACAAGAAGCTTAGCTCCATTCCACTTCCTGGTACTGCTTTTCTCCTCAAATTGTATACATTTTGTACTTTTACTTTCTCAGTTTGCTCCTTTTCATTATATATCTTCACTATAGTTAACACTAATAACCACACAACAGAGTCTATACTAAGCTGTTTTGAGATTTCTTCTGCCAATGGAATTAATCCAAAACTCTTCACTTTAGCCTCAGGCAGACTCTTTGGACAAGGGCAAAAGGCAGCTGCTTCACCAAAATATCACAAAAACAGCCTCTAGGCCACATACTAACATTCGTCTCCTCTGAAACATCTTGATCTTCACAGTTCATCAAATCACATTCAGCACCACGGTCTTCCATGCTCCTAATAGTATGGCCCATTAAGCAGCTGTTAAAGCATTCCACTGCTTTCCTAACCCGAACTCCCAAAGTCCTTATCACTCCAAGCTGAAACATGGTCAGGCCTATCAATACCCCAGTCCCTGACACCAACTTTTGTCTTAGTTATGGTTTTTATTGCTGTGAAGAGACACCATGACCATAACTACTCATAAAGGAAAATGTTTAATTGAGGTGGCAGCTTACAGTTTCAGAGGTTCAGTCCATTATCATTATGGTGGGGAACATGGCAGGCAGACTTGGTGCTAGAACCAAGAGTCCTACATCTTTCAGGTAACAGAAAGTCAACTGAGCCACTTGGTGGTATTCCAAGCATAGGAGACCTCAAAGCCTACCACCACAGTGACACACTTCCTCCAACAAGGCCACACCTGCTAATAGTGCCACTCACTTTAGGGGCCATTTTTTTTTTTTTCAAACCACCACAGCTTCTACCCCAGCTTCTATGTCATCTCAAAGCCCAAGAAGTTTTCACCTACTTCAGGGCTGCTCCTCCATTCATGACCACTATGTGCCCCCACCATGGGAACAGGGAATCCCATCACAGGGCACATGTGTCAAGCCTCCCTACTTCAATGTCATGAACAGGCTGTTTTCCCATGGGGCTCTCACCTAGTTCCCTCAGAGGCCTTCTTCCCACAGACAGAGCACCTACCCACACCGGGCAGGGCTCTTGATCATGTACCCAGCAGCACCCAGACAAGGTAGTGTTTGTGTCTTGTTACTGTGAAGTCCTTTGTCCACAGGAGCTGCAGGCATTCTCAAGGTGCCTAAGATCCCTCCAGCTGAGCCCCAAACCTCTTTCAAGTCTGATTGGTACAAAGGCCTCAGAGCTACCCTTGGCTCTGCACCCAGTACTGCAAGGAAGGATAAAGCCCCCCCACTTCTCATATGCAGGCAGCACAAATCTCTCAGACTCCCACAGCCTTCCACACTGTAATGCTTCCCTGTTCTGCTTCCCACAGGCTTTCACAGGGAAAGTTTCTGGTCTGTGGCCTAAAGTCAGCCTGACCTAGAGTCTCAAGGCTACTCATGGGTCTGCTACTCCCTGCCCCAGGGCTGAGGTTAAAGGTTTGACCCAACCCTTGCTGTCCACCTTGTCCTCCATCTCAAGACACATCTGTTGTGGAATATCACTTTAACTATGCAAATATCTGTTACATTTGTTTATGATGCCTTTGTTTAATTATGTAAGATTTGTTACATGTGTTACCTTGCCTGCCTAAGGCACAGATTGGCCTAATAAAAAGCTGAGCAGCCAATAGCTAGGCAGAAGAAGGTAAGTGGGGCTGATGGGCGGAGAGAATAAGAGAAGGAGGAGGAAAGAACTAGGGAGAAAGAGAGAGACATGCCCAGGGCCAGAAGCCAAGCAACAGCACAGTAAGATATACAGAAAGAAAGGTTAAAAATGCTCCAAGGCAAAAATGTAGATAAAGACAAACAGATTAAAACAAGAGGTAAGCTAAGGTTGAGAATTATTCAAAACTAATAATACGTCTCTGTGTCATGATTTGAGAGCTGGTTGGTGTGAAGGGGACCCAAAATAGCTTGACCACATAGCAGCCATGACAGGCTTAGGGGCCTAGACACAGCTTCTGTGACAGGCTTATTGGCAGGCAACACCCAGATCCAGGAAAAGCCTTAAGCTGATACCACCCAGGGATCGACCCAGGGGTGAGGAAGTACCTGACATCCCAAACATTCCAACCATTAGATAAGGTGGCCAGATGTCCTTGAGTCTAGCACACACCTATTTTTTGTTTTATAGATACCCCAAACAATTATCAGCCAATCAGGGTCCTGGATCCTGGAAATCTCCTCACCCCAACTTCTCCTATGATTAAAAACTCTGCCCCACCTGAGCTCAGGGCCCTCTGCTCTCACCACTGTGTCGGACAGACAGAGGGACCAAGCTCTGGAGCTTGAAATAAAGACTCTTTGCTTTTACATGCGGGATTTGGTCTCTGTGGTGGTCTTTTGGGGGTCCCCGTGATCTGGGCATAACAGTTGGTAGTCCAAAAGAGAAAGCCTGGTACACACATCAGTGGCCACAGCTCTGCTGGCATTCTGACCCTTACCAGCAGCCCTGAGGATGAGTATACACACCTGAAGTGTGTGTGTGCTGAGGGATGCAGATGGCACATGGCTAGCAGCACAGAGGGAACGGCAGCTTGTCTGGGGCTCTGGCAGGTGGCAGAGCTGGTTTCATTCACCTGTGAGCCCAGCAGATGTCAGGAAGGCAGCAAAGTGAACCAACCCCACCCCTGCTGCATCCTAGATACAAGCATGGAGCGGTTGTGCCTGGCCTCCAGCTTGACCATTGTACGTGTGCGTATGTGCTGCAAGCCACAGGAAAACGTAATGGAATTCAGCTGCTATCACAAAAGCTACGACTTGGAAAAGTCAAGGACTTCTCCAAAGTCAGGCCATGGCTTAAGAAGTCTTGGTGATACTTTAGCTTTTGTATGTATATTAGCTGTTTCCTACAGTGATTTCCTTGTAATGCTATGCATTCTTCCTAGAACTCCTAACAGTGTATTTATCTAAAATGCCTATCAAGCATCCAAGGCCAAATGAAACAACACCTGTCCCCTAGGTCAGGAGGATAGATTTATTTCTTGTGCAATTTAGGGTGAGACCCTCCTTCCTTACAACCTTACTAACAGGCTCCTAATTTCTTACCTAAACACTTCTAGGAATGTAGATTAAGCACATAAATTCCCTTCTTGATATACTAACCCATCATTAGCTCTCTATTGACCTCCTCCTTTACCACTCCCCTTTTGGGCTGTAAAAGAAAGCCTGGTGGTCACTGCCTGAGGAAAATTCTTAACTGTCTTTATGACCCCATAAGAATTCAAGCCTGGTGATCTAGCTCTGTGAGAGGATTGCTACTGCTTGGGTTTATAACCAGATTCCTGAGAGACTTAGAGAGAATTGAGAGAATAAGGAGATGAAGAGGAGGAGAGAGAGAGGAAAAAAAGGGAATGGAAGAACTAGATGGGTAAGAACTGGACAGGAACAGACTAGATGGGAAGAACTAAATTGAAGAGCTAAAAGGGAGTACTAGAGGAACAAGATGGAAGATGAAGAAGCACCAGATGGGGAAGAACAAGATGAGAAAGAAGGAGATGGGAGAGGAGCTAAGATGGGAAAGAATAGATGGATGAGAACCTAGATGGGGCAGAACTAAAATGAGAGAATTAAGATAGAACTTAGAGGGGACAGCAGATAAATATAGAGAGAATTAAACAGAAAGGAACTAGGTTTGAGTAGAGAATTGTAGCTGTGTATGTTGGTTACGCTGCGGCACTCGTAGCTGGCTGCCGCCCGCGGTGGCCATGCCAACGGAGGAGAGTGCTGGAGGAGAGTCACGAGCCATGGTTACCTTTCTAGAGCTTTATTGGGAGAGAGAGGGAGAGAGGAAGAGAGGGAGAAAAGGAGAGAGAGAGAGAGAGAGAGAGAGAGAGAGAGAGAGAGAGAGAGAGAGAGAGGAGGAGGGAGAGAGAGAGAGAGGAGGGAGAGAGAGAGAAGGCAGACAGAAGGAGAGAGAGCGGAAAGAAAGAGGGAAGGCACAGAGGCCCTACTGCTTTTTAGGCTGGGATGCTGTCCCAGGCTGGTTATGTAATTAAAGACAGAATCCTTACAGTGTAGATAGGATTTTATCCTAGAGGAATAAAGTAGACAGACAAAGAGCTTGGTGTACTTAGATTCATTTCCCCAAAATAATTCTCGCCATTCGTAGTTTCCCTTCTGAGTCCCTGAGAAGTATATTATTAAGGCTGGTCCTTTATATCATACAAGACATATGTGCATGTGTGTGCATGCCTATTGTACATATCCATGTTTACTTGTCTGTGTGTCTGTGTGGAGGCCAGAAGTAGACTTCAGTTGTCTTCTTCTGTCATTCCTATTTGTTCTTTGGACAGGATCCCTTCTCTGACTCTGAAGCTCACTGTTTGGCTATGCTGTCCAGAAAGCTGCATCGATCCACTTGACTCTCCCATCCACCCACAGTGCTGGGATGACAGGGGCATGCCACCATGCACAGCCTTTACATGGATGTTAGAGATCAAACTCAGGTCCTCTGAAGCAAGTGCTTTACCCACTAGCCATCCCTCCAGCACCCACTGCTTACTTTTTGATGGCAAACACGGTCAGTCCAATTGTGGTGTTACGAAGCCTGAACTGTTCATTCAGAATGTCGATGTTGAAGGTCCCCTCCCAGATGATGGGAGCCAGCCAAGGAGTCAGGACGAGAATATCTTTCCTACTACATGGGGACAAAGCCACAGTCAACATGTGACTGCAGGAGCCCTTCTCAGGTTCCACACCCTCAGCTGCCCCAAGGCTGCCCACCCTCCCCAGTGGGGCCTGGCCAGTCAGCAGCAGCTCTCACTGACTACCCCCACCCCACTCCACCAACCATTAAAAACAACTGAGTTTACAGCCACTGCAGCCACCACATCTCTGAAAACTGATGACACAGACAGGAAACAAGGAGCCAATCCCAGATGGGAAATGATAGACAGGAGATGCTCCGGGCTCCAGACCTGAGTCAGACAACCCTCAGACTCTGAAAGGGTTGTGAACTGAGGGCAACGAGAATCATAATCAGGTCTTTGGTTTTTTCTGGGTTTGGTTTTTCCAGTGCTGGAGACTGGCCCAGGCCTCAGGTGTGCTGCTGATCTATCCCCTACTGCAAACAAATCCTCCTTTAGTACCTTTACAGCACTTCCCATGCACTGACCAAATCTACTCACCTGGGTGTTAGCACCTTTGGCTGGGCATAGGCCATCCTGCAAAAAGACAGCACCAGAACTCAAGGTGACAGGAAAGTCCCTGGAATGCATGTCACTGGCAGCTGTGCACCAGGCAAACAGACCTGCATGAGCAGTGGCAACCAAGCCACTGTGTACATCCATGACCCTGGGAGCAGAGGATACCCAAAGCAGGAAGATCATAGTCTCCCTTGACATAAAGTAGGGAGAGAAAATCATGACACCCCTCCCTTACGTAGGGCTGGGAGATCTAAGGACTACTTTAATGCACAAGCCGGATGAGACTGAACATGTCTGTCCCTGGAAGATGCCAACCATCCGACCTGGGCCTGCAGCCTGCCTTGGTCCTCTCCTTAGCTGGTGGCACACAGAGTCCTGGCTCTCTGTCTCGGTCAGAGACCAGTCCCAACATCAGTGTGAAGTTCCCTCAAAAGGTCAGGCCCCAAGGGACAAGAGCCACTTCTGCTAGTAAGCTGCGTTCTAAGCCGGCCTGTGGAGCAGAGAGCAGGGCTGGAGAGACGCTCAGTGGTAAGAGCACTGGCTACTCTGGCAGAACAACGGGATTCCGTTCCCAGCACCCGCATGGAGACCCACAACTGTCTGTGACTCCAGTTCCAGGGCACCTGAGGGCCTTTTCTGGACTCTCTGGGCACAGGCACAAATATGGTACACAGACATACATGTAGGCAAAACACATAAAACAAAATAAATATTTTTTTAAAGGCAGTGAATGAGCATTTAAAAAAAAGGACAGGAAATTTCTACACATGCATGAGGCTTGAAGACACCTCATCACCTTGATAAGTGAGTCTGGCCAGTCAACATTAAAAAAAAAAAAAAAAAAAAAAAAAAAAAACCTACAGGACCCCATTCCTGGGGGGCACTACTGCAGAGTGGCCACGCTCAGAAGAACAACATAGAGCAGGCAAGATGGGTGCCAGGACCCGCAATATAGCTGGGCAATGGGGGGTCGATGGTTTACAAGATGGACTATTCTGGAGATGGGTGGTAGTAGTGATAGCTGCACCACGGCATGAATGTACCTAATGCACTGAGCTGTTGAAATGGTGAGGATGGTAAACTCATGTGTTTTGCATGTTGACATGGAAATGGGGTGCGTAGGTGTAAACTCAGCTCTGTACCAGATGAGCCAGGCTGGCTCTTTAAAAGCCAAATGATATGTAGTTAGTCAACACAAAGTGTAGGGCTATGTTTTCCACTCCAGGTGCAGGAACGGACTTCCCAGCTGCCCATACTTACACACACACACACACACACACACACACACACACACACACAGCCCTCCATCCACACCCTTTCAACCCAGATCTGTAGACATCGTGTGAGGACAGGATACCTTGACAGGGTTACAACTTCCCGGTCATCCAGCTCTCCGACAGTCATGCTGTAGAAGGAAACACAGGAGACAGGTTTATACCAGAGATACCAGGGGGGTTTAGGGGTCGGAAACACAGAGCCTGGAGGAAGGAGAGTGGTGCCTGAGCATACAGTAAGGTCTGCTACAGTTAAAGAACAGCACCATAATGATCAATCCATGCGCTATGCCAACAACATGAAATCAAGCATTGCCATACCACAGATTCAAAAGTCAAACACTGTGGTCAAGGTTCACTGCCCTACACTGACCAGCCACTCCCTAGTGGACCCTGAGCAGAAAAGGAGTTCCAGAACACAGAAGATTCCCAGCCCCTCCCATCAAGAAGTGGAGCCTGTTCCTGTCCTTGAAGAGATAAACTGAGGCAGCAGGAACGTGCAATACGGTCACTGGTCTAGAACCTTCCAGCCAGGCATAGGGGAAGCTCAATCTACACAGGGAGGCCCCAGGGACGGGCACTTCAGCTGAGGGCTACCCTCAACCACTAGAAATGTGAGAGACCTCAAGGGAGACCCACCAAGTTCTGCACAGCGACCCCAGGGAGCTCTGGAGAGAGTCATCAAAGGTGTGACTGCCTCCCAACACAATGAGGGGGGGGACAGAGTGCTCTGCAGCAGTGGAAAACTGACACAAGAGGGAACTGGTGGGAACAAAGAGCAGGTGGAGGCAGTGTAGTCTAGTGGGAAGCACAGCATAGACAAAGATCAAGGCCAGCCCCACTCAAGGACATGCATGGCTGTGCAGGAATGCAGAAAAGCAGGCTGCTGGGTAGGGTCAGCAGGCAGGATCTGATTTCAGAAAGCCTCCTACCTTCTGTGCTGAAGGATCATTAGCTACTGTAAGGAAAATAGAGCTGAGACAGAAGAACAGGCATGTGGCTGATGCAAGGTCGCAGCAGGTCCAGGAAAGCAGAGCCAAGAGATGCCTTCCCGAAAGGCAGACTGACAGGATCTGGGACTGTGGAGATGGAGGGACCTCCAACTTACATCTCTAGGTAGAATGCAAAGACCTTGCACTCAGCAGGCTGTTGGGGAGGTGGGTATGGAACAGAAACTGTTCTTGGGGCTACCCAGGCAGGTACGGAAGGGAGGATGAGGCTAAAGCCAGAGAAGACAACAGTGTTCCCGGAACACACACATACACTTTAGAGACAACAGGTGACAGCTGAGGTTTCTCTATGTAGCCTAGGGTAGGACTAGACCCATCCATGTAGAGGTACAGGCAGAGGCCACAAGGCATCATGAAACAGAATGTTCATCTAGCCAGTAACACATCCCCCATGCACAGACATACACACATTTGACACACACACACATGGAAACATCACACACACATACACACACACACAAAAAAAAAATCCACTCACCTTGTCACAGGTCCTGGGTCTCCCAATATCTGGCTTCTGTGGCTCAGGAACCCATAGCTGTGGAAAGGATGTACACAGACTTGAGACTGGCTGGCTGTCCCTCCCTCCAAAATGCACCACTGTACACAGTGAGCACAGACGTTCCCAGTGGGGATGCAGGGCCAGGTGACAGGACTAAGCAAGCTCACCCTGCTGGAAGAAGAGGTGGCAAGAAGGGCCCTGGGGACAAGGCCTGCATCTGGACACCTGAAGCAGCTGCAGACAGCCCAAGACAGCATCAGGGACTACTGCCTGGCTGAGTCTGCAGAAGCCTCAGTAGACATGGCAGTGTCTTTACTCTGTGAGTGTTCACAAACCGTCTGCATCTAGAGAGGGCTGCAGTCCATCCTCCAGGCCTGCCTTCCTCTCCTTCTCCAGGTCCACCCTCACAGCTAGGGCCAAATGACTGGGCACCCAGCCCCATATGTGGAATCAGAGGGAGACATCTGTCCTGCAACCGAGCCTGCCCTATGGGGACAAGCAAAAGCTGGACATGCCACTGTGTGAGTGGCCAAGAGCACCCTCGTCACTGCCGTGGTAGTGGGGATGCTCACGGCTCAGGGTCCCCATCAGGGTCTCAGGAGCTGTTCCTCACCAGTCTGGATTCTTACCCAAAGAAGACCAAGGCAACCACTGTGAGGGGAAGGATTCCGAGGTGAAGTGAGTAGCATTTTGGTCTTCCTGAAAAACAGCAGCACAGGATCCAGTTACTCACCCCCTTCCTGACCTGACTCCCCTCCAGGCCTCTCCTGAGACTCAGAGGTCATCCAGAGCACTGCAGCCACCACTGTGCCCTATCTCAGCCCCAATCCCAGCTGGAGCTGCAGCCCCACTGAGCACTCAGAAGGTAAAGAAGGTTGCTCACTTCCTGCTCAGGACTCCAGCTGCTCCCTTGGGATCTCAAGGTCCCCGTGGGCCCCCAAGTCCTCATGCCACTGAGCACCCCTTCCTGTGGTAAACTGAAATGAACCAAAATGAATACTTCAGGGTCACTGCTCCCCTCTGGCCCCTGTATGCTCACACCCACAGGGACAGCAATTGGTCTGTTCTAGTGACATTTTCTCATGCTGGGGCTGAAACCCAGGGCTGATGAGTGTTAGGTAAGTGCTCCACCACTGGACTATGCCCCTAATGCCTCAGGTGATTTTCATGTCTCTAGAAGTTATGTATTCTCACAATCAAGTTCAAATAGTCCTAAAAGACACATATCTAAATAGACTCATATGTGGGCTCTGGAGAAAGAGTTCAGTGGGTAAGGCTTTTGTCACAGCCACACAAGCATGAGGACCTCAGTTCAGATCCCAGAGCCTATGTAAATCCAGTCATGTGAAATCCCAGCACTCCTGTGAGGAGATGGGAGGAGAAGATGGAGGTCCCTGGAGAGTCACAGGCCAGCTAGCCTGCACACAGGGAGGAACAACATAGAGACCCTGTCTCAACAAGGTGAAAGGCAAGGACTGACACCCACGGTTGTCCTCTGACCCTCACATGCACTCCCACACTCACACACTGTGTTTGTTCCTAAAGGTTTCTATCTAAAAAGGCTTACCTCTCCCGTCCCAGTCCATTACTTTCCCCTCTGAACCACTTGATGTGGTACTCTGTTTATTTTATTTATTTAATTAATTGTATGTATTTATCTTAGTTTTTATTTCTTGGTTTTTTTTTGAGACAGTGTTTCTCTGTGTAGCCTTGGCTGTCCTGGAATTGCTCTATAGACCAGGCTGGCCTCGAACTTAGAGATCTACCTGCCTCTGCCTCCTGAGTGCTGGGATTAAGGGCATGTGCCACCAACAACCCTAAAAATCTTATTCTGAGGTATAATTTATATCTAATAAAATATTTCCATTTTAGATATTATTTGATAATGTTTGAACAAGGAACCCCCCTTGCTGTGTATGCCCCCACATTCCCCTCCTCATCTACATAGGAGTCAGGAAACACATGTGTCCTCAGCCTGGCTGTTTACATAACACGATGCTGTCAAGAGTCACCACAGGGTCATGAGTGGATTTTATTTTTTATTGCTTTTTTTTTAAATGCCCCAATAGTTCCAGCCATTTAGAAAATACATCTTCCTGTCACATCATTCTAGCATTCATCAGAAATTACGTGGTGGGAGCTGGAAAGATTGCTCAGGAATTAAGCACACTTGCTACGCAATCACGAGGATCTGAGTTGGGATCCCAGTATCCATGTAACACAACAGGCATTCCAGGAATGAAAGTCTGTAACCAGGACTCTTGAGTGAGTGTCATGGTGGAGGTGGTGGTGGTGGTGGTGGTGGTGGTGGTGGTGGTGGTGGATCAAAGAGGCTTGCTGACTTCCAGCCTGACTGAGGAAACTGAGCCTCAGCTTCAGAGAGAGACCTTACCTCAAAGGAACAGGTAAAGAGTGATAAAGGAGAATGCCTGCCTGGTGCCTTCTTCTGGCCTCTGTACTCACACTCCTGGGTGTTCATGTGTGTGTGTGTGTGTGTGTGTGTGTGTGTGTGTGTGTGTGTGTGTGTGCGTGCGTGCGTGTGTGTGTGTGTGTGTGTGTGTGTGTGTGTGTGTGTTTAAAAACACTGGCTCAAAGTCCCAGCCCGGATGGTGGCAGCTCATGAGGTCCCACTTCTATCTAAGGAGCTATTGGTAACTCTCAGCTGCTGGGGAGGGAAGAGTCCATTGTCTTTAGGAATGCAGCCTCTGAGAAGCTCCTCATGCTCCAGTAGATGACCCCACACCCAAGCACATGCAGGTGGCATTAAGTGCAATCAGTGGGTTAAAAAAAAATCACAAGAAGTTGTGAGGGAAATGTGTGGGGAGGAAGAGAGGAGGAGATGAAGGGATAGAGGAGGGATATAGGGTAGATTTGATCAAAACATATCTATGCATGTATGAAATTCTTAAATAATAAAAAGTAAATCTAAAAAAAGGAAAAAATATATTTTTTTTTATTTATTTATTATGTATACAGCATATGTGACTGCAGGCCAGAAGAGGGCACCAGATCTCATTACAGATGGTTATGAGCCACCATGTGGTTGCTGGGAATTGAACTCAGGACCTCTGGAAGAGCACTCAGTGCTCTTAACCTCTGAGCCATCTCTCCAGCCTCCCGAAAAAATATTTTTAATCAAGGTGGAGAGATGGCTCAGCCATTCAGAGGAACAGAGTTCAATTTCCAACACCCACACTGGGCAGCTCACAACCTCCTATAATTCTAGCTGTAAGAGGACCTGCTTTTCCCACTGGCCTCCCCAGGAACCTGTGCACATACCCATGCATATTCAGGTATTTTAAAATAATAAAAATTAAATAGTTTTTAAAAACACAGACACACATAGTTACACATGTGAATCCATTTCTGGACTCTACATCCAGTCATGCAGCTGTGGGTCTACCCTAACTGCCACCTACACTAACAACTGTGCTGTGTAACACACCTTGAGAGGGCAAGTCCTCACGCTGTGTTTTTATTTTTTGAAACTGTTCTAGCTATTCTGTGACCTTTCGATTTCCATTGAATTTTTTTCTTTTTCTTTTTTTTTTTTTTTGGAGCTGAGGACTGAACCCAGGGCCTTACGCTTGCTAGGCAAGCGCTCTACCTCTGAGCTAAATCCCCAAGCCCAGATTTTCCATTGAAATTTTTTAATCATCTTGTTGATTTCTATAAAAATTCTTCTGGAATTTTACTTAGCATTATGTACACTTCAACCACCAGCTTAGGCAGAGGACAGCTTAGCAGCTAGTCTTCCCATTCATTCATTGCTACCTATGTCTTCATTTCTGTAAGCAATATTTAACTGTATGGGCTTTAGTGCAAATGGGATAAATCTGTAGCTAAGTACTTCATGTTTTTAGATGGTACTGAAAACAGTGCTTTTATTTTGATATTTAATGGATTCTTAAACATATTTTAGTAATAAAACCAATTTAGACATTGCCTTTGTTCCTGAAACCTTGTTCAGCTGACTCAACCTTGCTGAGCCTATAACATGTAAAGAGATGAGACAGGAATACAGAACTACAAAGGATCAGGGGAAACTGAGGCCACACCACAGAGAGGGGAAGGAACAGTCAGGACCTGAAGAGAAGAAACCCAAGCAAGCAAACAGTGGGTTCACAAGTTAAGACTCAAGGGATATGTTTTTCCTAATTTGTTCTATTGAACTTAAAAGAAGTAGATTTGAAAAGCAGTAATAACACAGTGCAATATATGTATATAAACATTCATGACACTGAGACAACAGGTAAATATTTATGGTGAAATGAACAAAGAAAGTGAAAATGGATGCAGACAAAGGAAAAATGGATGTGGATGGCTAGAGCCCAGTTAACAGTCTAAGCGGGACAAAGACTTAGGATCAAGAAGACAAAAAAGTCTCCAAAGAACATATAAGCTCCAGTCTGATGCCACTACAAACAGAAATAGAAGAAAATTAAGTCCCAAATGAGTAGTGTAACAGGTTCCCAGACCTTAGCACAACTGACTCCATGATGGAAGAACCATTCAAGTCATAAAACTCAGCACATACACAACACCATCTGCCAAACCCAAAACAAAGACCTAACCCATCAAAGTCCGTAGTTCTGGGAAAGTCTCTAAATGTACTAGCCTTTCACTTTGACTTCTGTAGTTCCACTACGGCCTAATTGTTCTTGTTCACTGAAGGATGTCAGTCCAGAACATGGTTTTTGTGCCTAAAAGTTCAGCCTGGCATAGGATTGGTACTATACTAGAATCTCAGACACCCAGAGTAGTTGCCTGCTGGCTAATAAAGAACTTCCATTGGCTTAAACCCATTTCTGAGCAGTCTTCTATGGTGGACACCCTGCAATAAGTGGAAGGAAGCAGCCAGTAAAGATTAGAGCAGAACTCAGCAAACCAGAAAGAAACAAAGATAAAATAATAAAAAAACACCAAAGCTTAATTCTTGGAAAAAACTAATAAAATCAGGAAAACTTTAGCTGATAGGATACTGACTAACGTCTAAAACCAAAATGAAAGAAGAGCATCAACACAAATAGAAAAGGCTCAGAAGAAAACATGAGTCTGCATCTCTTTAACACTGATTGAAGCCAAGATGCCCCTGTGACCCCAGACGCATCATCAGAGAGGGGGAAGGTAATTGCAATCAATAAGGACTTGGAATGTTCAGACTCCAGGAACAAGATACACTGTAGGTGGACAGGAAGGATACCTAAGTAATATATCTGCTTTCATGCACACCTTATATGTATTTAGAATATATGAAGAGCTGGGCATGGTAGTCTAGGCCGTTAATTCCAAAATTCAGGAGTTAGAAGCCTATAGATCTCTATGAGTTAAGGGTCAGCCTGGTCTACTTAGCAAGTCCCAGAAAAGCTAGGACTACACAGAGAGGCCCTGTCTCAAACTCTTTCTCTCTCTCTCTCTCTCTCTCTCTCTCTCTCTCTCTCTCTCTCTCTCTCTCTCTGTGTGTGTGTGTGTGTGTGTGTAGAACTGTCAAAACTAAAAACATACCAACAGTAATACCTTAACTTCTTTAAAAGGAAAAAAAAATATTATCAGGCATCAGGCATTTTACCCAAGAAACACATGCTGCTCAGCAATGCTTGCTCTTAGGGATGCACAAACCAAAACCACAGGAACAGCTGGGTTACTGTGAGTTGTAGACTCATCCAGGGCTGTGCTGTTGTGTTGTTTTGTTTAGGTAGCAGCAAGCATGGATCACTTTTTCTACATGGAATGAAGAGATGGTAAGCACATTTAGCCAGGCTCTGGACAAGCAAGTCACCTCAGGGCATGATCATTGCCAAGATGTTCAATAAACCATCTTGTCAAGCACTGGGGAGACCCATGGCACAGAGGAAGACACAGCATGCAGGCACTTGCCAGAACTCCTGGCTGGTCGGTTCTCTAGGAGCCAGCACTTTCTAAGAAGCAGTTCCACACAGCAGCCATGCCCAGCAAGCTCACCAGCCACCACTGTGTCTAATCTCCAGGCTTATATTGTTTGGTGGGAGCCCTTTATACCTCCCAGCACTCTGCACCAGCTTCTGGGGCTGGACCTGCCCTGCACTAGCTCTTCTCATGACACACTGGTTCCCAGATTTGCACACACCAGGCCTCTCACTTACTTATATGGAGACTCATATCTCTAAGCCTACCTTTTAATCCTGCTCACTGTGACAGGCAAACTTTCTGGTACCTAGCTTGATGATACCTACCACTGTTCAACAAATTTCACTGGGTGGATGAATAGAGACTTAATAATGTAGGTAGCCTAAGAACAGGCACTAATTCGCCAAGTTCCTCAAAAAACCTGAACATTTTTAATCTTCAAGACATCTGTCTCAGGTCCAGGCGTGGACCAGATCCTGAACTGGGGCCTCAAGGGTATGGACACCCACTGAAGAGTTCCAGGTCCTCTGAGGGTTCCAGAACAAGTGAAATGACGAGTCTCTGACCTGAGGACAACAATGCAGCCCAAGGGCAGAAGGAACTTGGAACTGGCCTACTCCTTATCTTGACTAGAGACTGTGTCACAGGGGTCAAAGTCACCCAATTGTATACACTGTGTGTTTTAGTATATAGTAACCGTTAACATTTGTTGGGAAGGAAAAGGTAACAATAGAAGGACAGTGGTAGGGGGATAAAGAAAGGACAGAGAACATCCCAGGAAAGCATTCCCAATGACAGAAGCAGGGGTTGCAGTTAAATTACCCCAACTCCATTCACCCTTCTCATGGTGTCTCTCCAAACCTGTCTTTCCATAGCAAAAAAAAAAAAAAAAAAAAAAAAAAAAAAAAAAAAAAAAAGAGCAACTAACTCTCTCCCAATCCAAAGACTGAATCAACACTAACACTGTGGTTGTTGGAATCAGGTGTGTCCTGCTCTGAGTCACTCCATATTATATAAATCAGGTTTTTTATTTCATCCTATGCTTTGCCCTAAGAGGTTCCATCATCTATCCAGCACCACCCATCCAGCATAGAATGATAGATGACTTATTCCTGGAAACAAAAACTGGAGTCACTCTATGAGGTTATGGGTGTAAGTTGAGACTATAGGGTCTTATAGGCATATTAAAATCAAACTAACAGGGATAAAACTGTAAAATCTTAATCTTTAAATAAAGGCACTAACTTGTAAACTGTTAAAGATAACTAAGACATGCAAGTTAATGCTCAGTATCCTTTATAAATGATCAAATTCTTTTATGCTCAGAACTATGTTCCCAGTCATGCTAAGTACAAATGTAAGTCATTTACAAGCTTGATTTAGCTTCCTGTATATGTTTTCAAGGTTAAGCCTAAAACAAGTAACTAAAAATGAGTAAAGTTTATTTAAAATCAGGCATACTTAATACATGGTCCTCAAACTCTTCAGAGGTCTGCTGAATATGGCATTTAAAGTATTTAATGAAAAAAAGCTTTCAGCATAGACAGAAATACCAGCTCCAAGAGGCTACTCCAGGATTGCCAAAGCGTGGGGCTCAGACAACTCCACCTGTATTATGGTTACCCTAACCAGTAGGCAAAGAAATGTCCCCGTTCCTGGCCCACCACCAGGGCCCTGCCTAAACTGTGGATACTGGTCGACTTCTCTACTCTGCCTCACCAAAATATGTCAGTGTTCCCATGTCCTCATCTACAGGAAAATTTCTAAGACCTCCTGAGTCTGGTAGCTGAAGGCATATGCTATCCTGTGCAGCAGCTAAAGAGGCAATGTTGTCCTGTGTGATAGTCCAAGACCTCTGACCTCTGTCCTCCAACAAGGCCAGTGAGACTATGGATGAAGGAACTCTACCCAGCCTGAGCATGGCAAACAGGGCTCTGGCAAGCCTTGCCCTTCTCCCCCATTCCCTCTGTCTTGATAAAAAAAGAAAAAAAAAAAAACCCTGTTACATTACATTCCTAAAGCTAGCCACCAAGGTCTATTCCCTTATTTGGCTACTTCCTCTTCCTGATGCTGACTACCAAGGTCCAGCTATCAAAGTATTAAAATCCAACAATCAAAAGCCCCCTTTGGCTCATCTAGTTAGTTAGTGTAAGTATTGCAGCACAGAAGGAATGGTATCCTGGCAGTCAGGACCCAAGGAATACCACAAAGTCACCATAAGCTAGCAGCTTGCATCCTGCTCCAGGGAGAGGTTTCCCCAACGCAAGTGTTACAGCTCTGTTCCAGCAACAACTCTGCTCTGCTAGGGAAGTTTCTCCAGTGAAAGTGTTCCAGTTCTGCTTGGTTCCACTCTGCTCTGGTGAAAGTTGTTACACTTGGGCTCCAGCAAAAATGTCACACCACACAACAAACCTCACTCAAGGGATTTATCAGGAAGAAAGAATCCAACAGGGTGGCTGCCTCAGATGAGAAACAGCAGCAAACTGAACAGGGTACAGACCTTATATAGGATTTCTTGGGAGATGGGGCTTTCCAGGGTGGAGTGAGAATGGTGGATTTTGGTAGTCTGATTATGGGGCAAACTAGGAGATTGGTGGCATTTCATGCTCAAGGACCTCAGGGATTGGTGGGATTTTGCAGCCTGACTCTGTGGAGAGGTCAAGGATTGTTGTGATTTCAAGCCCTGGTCCTGGGGTCAAGTCAGGGTGTTTTTCCTTGGCCCTTTTCACCCTACAGTTAGCATGTCCAATTTAAACAACTCATCCTAACATGGGATTTCCCCTTTTACCTTTATAAGTCACCATTTGCCTAGGGTCATGTGTGTCTCCTCTCTGTCTAGAGGCAGTCCTCCCCAACCCCAGGACAAATACCCCTGCCCCCTCTTCCTTGTTCCCTTCCCTTTCTCCCTTTCCTTCTGTCTCCTGTCTTTGTCTCTTATTTCTGCCCTCTGTCCCTCTGAAACAAATAGATCTCCTCTGTGCTGAGAACTTGGTCTTGGGGGTTCTGAATCTGTACAGATCCCTTCACATGGTGCTGTGACTTGGGTATCAGCCTACAGGAACCCTGCCCCCCTTAGACCAGTTCCTGCACATTCAGACCTTCAGCCACCGGCCTTCTCCATCCAACAGTGTCTAGCTGGTGAGTTTCCCCCTAAACTCCTTACATTCCCACACTTCCCAAAAGCACATTCTGTTCAGTTTGGTGTGGTTGGCATGCTTCCCTTCACTTTTGGTGGTTGCACTGCCAAACTCCAGAGCCTTTCCCCCTCTGATAACCCTGTAGATAGGGCCAAGATTGTTGCTCAGACACATTGAGGTCACTCTCTTGGAGACAGAGCCTGGGTGATGACCACCTCTGTAAGCCCCTCAAGGGACAAGAGTGGCCAGGCCCCTCCCCTGAGGACCTCCAACAGCCAGGTTCCGCCCAGAAAATACTTTAACTGCCCTAACAGCCAGACCCAGCCCCCACCTTACAGAGTAAAAAGCTCAAGCTCTGGACTTGAAATCCCACCAATCCCCACCCTGGAAATCTCCACCTTCAAAAGCTCTACCCTCCAAGAATGCTATATAAGCCGTGTCCTTTGCTCAGTTCTCTGTTCCTTCTTGCCCGAGCAGAGGCAGCACCCGCCTGGGTATTTCCATACCAATAAATCTCTTATGTGAGGTTTGTTGTGCAGTGTGACTTTGTGGTATTATTTGGCTCTCAACTGTCAAGATACCTTTCCCCTCAGAGCTGTAATACTTACACCCACCCTACCAGCGATCTCTGTTCTTCACCTTTTGAGAGACATGAGGACACTCTATCTCTTGATTTTGGCTCACTGGCCTTCACAGAAAATGGACATTCTTTCTCCACACACACAAAAAAAAAACCCTCATTATTAGTGGTACTCTTTAGCACCCAGCAATAACTCTGGACCTGAGGTGCCTCTGCTTTCCCTTCTGTCTGCTGTGAGTCCTCTGTGCAGCTTGTAGACTCTGAACTTTTCCAAACCCTTTTGTAAGCCTTTACTCCATCTCATGTCTTATTTACCCCTCCACACTGCAGGAATACTGACTGACAGGCACTCTGTGTCCACCAGCTGCTACACTGCCCATGCAGCCAGCCCTGCCCCCTGCCATACAGCCCATGCTGCTGTGGCGCCCACCTGAGCCTTCAGTTTCAGCATAGGCACGGATGACACAGTCCACGCACCTCAGGACCGAGCTATGGTGGCCACTGTTATAGTCTCCACTGCCCATAGCTGACAAAGCCTCCCCCTTCCTTTCAGCCCACCTGAGCTCTGGTAAAGCTCCAACAGCCCCCCTCCTTCTCCTGCCCCTCTGCAGCCCAGCACACTCACTCCCTTGTTGGCCCTGCCCACTCTGCAAGGCCCAGTCCAACCCGACCTGGTGCAGATGAGTCTACGCACAAGTGGCCCCAGCTCAGCCTCTCCAAGCTCCATAACAACCAACAACCAAAACAAACCAATGTCTTCTCTCCCTTCCCATGAGACCTCCTACCCCATCCCTCTCATACACAGAGGGTCCTCTAGCTACATCTTTCCACACTTTTTATATGACGACAGCTCCCTCCTATCCGATGGCCACATCAGACTGACTCCTCTATTTCCAGTAAAGACTATAATTGTGCTGACATGACAGCCTGACAAGCTGCCCTTTCACCCCACTTTTATCACTCGTCACACTTTTATGACTCATTCCGCTTTCCTCCAGACCACCCTACTGCATAACCCAGATAACATACCTAAGTCTCCTTCAACACCAGATACCCTCTTAACGCCCCCCACCTCCCACTTTGCGTATTTATTTTCACTCTCTGGTGCCTATTATCTCAAGTTCACCCATTCCCCACAAATCTTATCTCTTTTCACATTTCTACTTTTCATCTGCCCAAATAATTGCCAAACATCCACTGCCAATTGACTCTCCTAAATTCATTAACTATCCAGACATCCTCAAACATCAAACACTCTAAATAAATCCTACACTCACAATTACAAGACATAACTAAACCCAAGCCATCTCCTTTCCAGCACACACACACACACACACACACACACACACACACACACACACACACACACACACTCATGGCCAAACCCTCACTTAGGTCAAGGTCACCAACAAACTCTCTCCTCAACTTCACTAACTCCTCCTTCAGTGCCTCCCACTGCTTTCTTTGTGCCTCTCTTCAATGCCCTCCATCAGTCACAGTCCCTCTCCTGCAGATACCCCAGCCCCACCCCACTAACTGCTTGTCCCTTGACAATCCAAGTTCCCCTTTGGGATCCAAAGCCAAGTTCTCTCAACCTTTCCACACCAACCCCAAAACCCTGTCACAGACCGTCCCTCTCACCGTTTGTCAAAGCCCCCCCAAAATCATCTATGTTCCTAAAGCATTTCAATTTCAGAACCCACCTAAACACCCCAAGATAGACTATTCTGATGCAACAAAAGCTTCTCAAAGTATATGCTCCCCAACACAACCAGACCCCACTTTGAGATAACAGTTGCTCCCCAATTAACTTTATATGGCCAATCTAGATTCTCCTGGCTGCTCTCAAGAATTTTCAAACAGGCACCAGACAAGTACTCTTGTCAACCAACAGGATGTTTTCCTGCCTATTGTCTATTCCTAAGGATGGAATCTCTCCCCATTTATCTAGTCTTGGCACTTCTCATCCCACTACAAGGCCCATGAACCTAAAAGTTTCACATGTATATCCAAGATAACTTTTTTCTAAATTCCTTAACCTTACCTCTGTTCCTAGTTTATCTGTACCAATAGACTTCAAATCAATTACAGACCACTCTAGCAACTCCAATGCCAGCTACAGATGTTTCCTCAAAATCTACATCCTGATGTAGCCTCACAGACTACACTTCCCTAGCCTCAGATGGTCCCACATAACCTGGACATTGACTTATACAGCCTGCTCTTCCTGCCCTTGACCAACAACTCAGCTTCCTTGGGTCTGCTAACAACAATGCACAAATATCAGCAGAAAGTAGGTAGAGAGAATGATGCCCACTTACCCAACACCCAGCAAGCCAATAATAAAACAGATAGGTGGGAATAAGCCTGGCAGTGGTGGCACATGCCTTTAATCCCAGCACTCGGGAGGCAGAGGCAGGGGGATCTCTGTGAGTTCGAGGTCTACAGAATGAGATCTAGGACAAGCACCAAAATGACATAGAGAAACCCTGTCTCGAAAAAAAAATAGGTGGGGATGAAGGGATTCTAGCCAGCCTGAGCATGGCAAGCATGGCTCTAGCTGATAGAAATTCCAACCACACCCCATGGTTGTGCACAACTGGCAGGACACTTAGTCATTTCTGCCTAGTCATTTCCGGGGCATAAGTCCTGCATGACCCATGCCCCAGAGTTACATGGTCAGTAGTTGCACAGACCACGTGATCTATGCCCATGAGTGGAACAATCACATGGGCCTGTGTGCGCAGGTGTATCCTGGCCTTTATAAGGCAGGTCCCATGTTCCCCTGCCCTCTTTTGCACATGTCCTTCCACAGGCCTGATCACCTCTATCCCTTTCTCTTTGTCTTGATAAAACTCTGGTAGTGGATTCTGTCATGTGTCCTGACTTTTCCTTGGGGCAAGAGCACCACAAAAAACCATCACCAGCACACCTTGCCCTTCCCTCCATTCTGCCTTGATAAAAACCATTAGATTACATTACTGTAGCTAGCCCCCAAGGTCTGTTCCCTTATTTGGCCACTTCCTCCTCCTGAGGCTGACTACCAAGGTACAGATATCAAAATATTTTAGTCCAGCTATCAAAAGCCCCCTTTGGCTCAACTAATTAACATGCCCAATTAAGATTAAACACCTCATCCTCACATAGAGTTTCCCCTTTTACCTTTCTAAGCCACCACTTGCCTATGGGCCACATTTGTCTTCTCTATCCAGAGGCAGTCAGTGCTTTGTTCCTCTGGGACAAATACCCCTTCTCTCTCTCCCTTGTCCCTTTCCCCTCCTCCCTCCTCCTCTACCTCCTGTTGTTGTCTCTTATTCCCTGCCACTTGTCCCTCAGGGGTAAAGAAATCTCCTTAGTGCTGAGAACTTGGTTTTAGCATTCCTGAGCCAATACAGATCTCTTCAGTGGGAACCTAGGGCAACCCAGGTAGCTGTAAATTTCTGTCACTTTAATTGATATAGAATCCATTTGGATTATACTTCCTGCTATAATATATTTTTCTCAGATCTCTGATGGTATTGAAGGTTAACTGTAGCTTTGTTAGTTTGGCAGCAGCAAGTAAACAGCTCCTTCCCCAAGGCTGCAGCTGCCTTGTCTGTTCATTTCATATGTAAAATCAGGCCTCATTCTCTCTAGAGCTACTAGGTCTCCAGCTGAGAAAGACAGTTTACCTGCTGACAGAATTCACTCTAAAAGAGATAAAATAAAAAATGGGTTTCAATGTAATGTTTACACTTTATCTAAAAGAACTTGCTTTATAATGACTGTTCTCAGTACTCAACTACCTGTGTCTTTTGTAAATGATTGAATAGAAGGAAAAGGTTACAAGTTTATGTGTATTTTGAGGGTCTAAGAAAATGTTTTAAGGTGTGTAAATGCAACATGTAAAGGTCTGAGGATGTAAAAGCTTAAGTAAGTTATAAGGGTCTAAGAAGGTGATTTAAAGTGTGTAAATGCAACTTATAAAGATCTAGAGTGATTTAAAGTAAGTGAAAAATATTTCAGATTACTTGCCTTCTTGCTATAGTACTGTTACATTAAACTTCAAATGCTCAGAGTTTTAACAATAATCGGTGGAGTTCTGATAAGCTATTAATCTAATTCTGGTAAAGCACTGACTGCTATTATCATAGTCACAAGCTCAAAAATTTAAAATTCCTTTGGCTGTCTCCTAAGTATAAACTTGAAAGTGCTTCTCATCATGCTGAAAACATCTCTATCCAATCTATAAATTCATTTTCCTGCACAGAGAAGAGAGTGTTAATGCATTTAACTCAGAATCATTTCTTTGGGTCCGGAGGCTTTTACTATGACTCAAAGGTATAAGTGTACAGCTTATTCTTCAATGTAGATTTCAGTACACATTACAAACAGTGGTAATGCTCATGTGTCTAAAATTTTACCTCTTTTCATAAACTTTAAAAATTCATGTAAGCTTACAAGAAGTCACCTGAAGCTTCAGGATCCTCCTCTCACAGGTCACATGGACTCCAGATAAATACTCCTGTCAATCAGCAGCTCCACCTGCCTATTCCTAAGGGTGGGATCTCCCCCTTCCCAGGATGTCCTCCTTCCCCCAACTACCAGGACCAAAGGCCTGAAAATTGCAAATATACAGTCACACTAAAAAAAATAAATAAAATTTCCACCTTCTCTCCCTAGTCTGTATCTGTCCAAGCAGATTTCCAATCCAGTGAAGACTGAAGCTGTTCCAAATGAGACAGCCCTAGGAGCTTCTGAAAGAATTCTCAACCAGCCTAAGCCACTGCAGCAGACTGCTCCAGGGCCGCCTGCTCTTCACTAGCCCCAGGTGGTCTCAGGACCTGGGCAGCAAGCTTAACAGGCTTCACTCCAGCCTGCACTCCTTTCTTCTCTGTCCTTTGGCCATCACTCCAGCCTTCCTGTCAACCTCAACCCCAACAACAACACCCCAATTTCAGCTCAGAAGCACTTCTAGAAGAGATTGTGCTGCCCCAATCACCAACAAAATGTTACCATATTAGGTCTTGTGGGTAAGCTGGACAATGGCTAACTGAGGTGCTTATTAACATATCAAAGCAGACTCTAGCCACCAGTCTCTCTCAGCATTGCAAGCAGCTATTGGAGAGTCTGGCTGCTCTCAGACTTCTCACCTCCACCCCCTACCCTAAACCTCTCCATTCCTTGAGCTTCACTTCCCTTTCCCCCAGCTTCTCTTTGCCATATAACTCAGCAATTTTGGCTATGTACTTTCTGGGTTCTTCTCTCTTGGCTCCACTTCTGGATCTCTCTGTGTCCATTTTTCCCTCTCTCATCTTCTATCTCTCTTCTCTTCCTCTCTCACTCTCCCCACCAATCTCTCTTCTCATGACCTGATCTATTCTACTGGCCATGTTCAGTCTGGACCCTTCCAGATGCCTCTGGGTGAACTCTTCCTCATATCTGCAATAAGAACTTTCACCTCAACCATACCTAAGTACAGTCATGTCTTCATTTTCATTCACTACCTATAGGTATTCTGGCACAATTGACTCCTGCCCTTAGCATCATAAAATGGACAAATTTGGCATTTCAACCCCCAAGGTCTGTTACCCACTTATATTAACTTAATTTCAAACCTCATTAAAAAGGAATGAAAATGACCAATTCTGTAGGGCCCTGCCCCCCCCCCCAATTTGAGAAGCTGCCGCCTTGCTTGCCATCCTTGACCAAATGTCCTCCCTATGCTGCTTCCCTGCCCGTTTCCTTCTCACCTAACATTCTACCGGAGGTTCTTTGTTCCTGTATCCTGCATTTGGTGTAAACAGCTTAGATGCAAGAATGTAGAACATTCAGTAGCAAACTTCTGCCCTCCGGGTTCCCCCATTGTGCTGTAAGCCTGTATTTAAGGTTTCCTCCCTCTTTCAATAAACGGCATTCGGCATTCTGCTGTGGCAAATGACTCGCTGTTTCTCGTCTCTATTTTTTAATCCACAGCCCCTAGCTCAGACATGGTGAACGGGTAGTGGTAGCACGGGCACTACCGCAACAAATGGAGCTTCTACCGAAATCCGAGAAAGGAGGGACGTCACTGATGGACACCCGAGGAAGGCTGGCCAGCAATTTAAAGAAAAAAGAAAAGGTAAGGGTGAGTTGATTTGAAATGGGTGCAGCTAGCTCACAGTCAGTTAACTGGACTGTTGAAGCAGGAAGGCACCGAAGTTAAGATAGGGCAAGACAGCTAAAGATTTCATGAAAATAAAAAAGGAAATCTTCCCAATAGAGACGAGTGAAGGAAAGGAAATTTCCCATTAGAAAAGGGAGAAAAAATTTAATCAAGTAAAAAGGATTTTCCCGGTAAAAAGGGGAAAATTTTTGAAACTAGGCCTAAAGATTTTTAGGGCCCTGTAGAGGAAGGATGAAGGGAAGAGAAAAGCCTCTTCCCAGTGTAATGGAGGAAGAAAAGGCTCTTTCCAATTATAGAATTTTCAGGATAGCTGAAACTCTGAGCTCTTTCTGCCTGCCAGTGCAGAGCGGCAGCATCTGAATTACAAAGAGTCGGCAGGTGGGACTGCTGCTGGCTGATCAGCAAAGGAGCCCAGAACTTAAAGTTTTGCTGTCTGTTTTCTTATTTCGGTTTAAATGTTTTTCATTTTTCCCTCAGAGTGGGAATAATTCAATATTTAGGATCCCTTCGTGGGAAATGTTTTTCTGTTTTTCCCTTATGGTAGGAATAACTCATTATTAGGTAGTCCCTTCATGGGAGTAGGAAGTTTAAACATGAGTGCTCAGGGGCGCGCCCTACACGGTGGCAGACAAAGGCGCATGCAGCATTCAGTGTGCACGAGATGGCCCAGAGCGGCAGGCAGACAGGTACACGCAGGCTGGAGGCAGAGCCGCGAGGCCAACGAGGGGAATGGACTTGTGGGCTGGCAAGAGAGCAGAGGCCCAGGGAGGGACAGGCACTAAAAGTTTAAACGGGCCCAACTTCTGGTGAAAAATGGTTTCGGTCAGGACATGGAATGCTAAGTCAATGCTGTGTGAATAAAGGATGTTCTGTTCTTTTGTTTGTCTTAGTAAATGTTTGGATTCTCATGGTAGATGCACTAAAGGAACAGAATTCATAATTTTGAACTATATATTAGGTGTGCTCTTGTCTGTTGATCATTACTGAAAATTTGACTCTGCTCTTTAAGTTGCTTTCTAGAATTCTATAGAAACATAACACCTGAAATGCATTGGGTTGTTAGCTTATTAAATAATGTTGTTGCTAAGATAAACCCATAAAAAAAAAATAATAATAATAATCTCTTACTGATAAAGAGGTTACAAAATTATTTTTCCAGTAAATAAAATACAGGTAAATGTTTAGTCCACATTGTTAATAATTGGCTATTTGTGCTAATGTGTTACTTGGAATCTATAAAAAAAAATGATCCTTTTTTTAAGATTTTATAAAAATACTCAAGAGTATTACCTAAAGTTACCTCTTCAAATCCTATAGAGATTGTTTTTAATGCTTTTATAATTGGCATATGTAAGAGGGACCATGGAAATAGAAGCTGGTGATAGAATTGCTCAATTATTATTGCTTTCATATTTTAAATGCAAAATGGCTCCTATATGTAGAACTGGAGGCTTTGGGAATATAGGAGAAAAGGTGTTTTGACAAACAGTTATCAATGATAAATAGCCTAAATTAAAAATAAAACTATATGGGATTGAGATTGAAAGATTATTGGATTCTGGTGCTGGATATATCTATAATTTCATAAGAATCCTGAGATCCCAACTGGCCTCTACTAGAAGTCAGGAAAATGGAGACTATTACAGGATCTTAGAGCTGTAAATAAAATCATGCTTCTCATGGGAGCAATACAGTCTGGTTTGCCTGCCCCTGTGGCAATTCCTAAACATTGGCATTTAATTGTGATTGACTTATATTTTATTGGCTGCTAAAGATTAAAAAAAAAAAAAAAACTTGTTTTTGATGCCTTTTCTAAATTACAAGAGGTTCTTAGCCTGGCTAATTTACAAATAGCCCCAGAAAAGGTACAGGTATCTTTTCCCTATCATTATTTAGGTCATGAATATTTTAGTTTTTCTCATTCACCTACTGAAGTGTTTTGGCAAACAGGTCTTATTCTATGGGTACATTCCCCAGCTTCTCCAGCAAAAACCGTTACTCCTTATCCTCAGGCTGTTGCTCAGATTATATTTAAGGGAATCATGATCAGTGTTCAAACTTTTGGTAAGGAGCCAGATATTGTGGTGACCCCATACACCCAGTCTCAAATAGCATGGTTGCAAGCTAATGATAATGATTGGGCCATATTGACATGCTCCATGCAAGGTCAGTTTGATACTCACTACCCCTCCAATAATATGTGTCAATTTTTTAAATTGCATCCTGTTATATTTCTCAAGATAGTACAGATGACTCCTATTTTTCAGGCCCGTGTGGTATTTACTGATGGCACTTCACGTGGTTTTGCTGTGGTGGTTTCTGGTAACATAGTAAAGAGAATGAAAGTCCAGGGCACTTCTGCCCAGATGGCAGAGGTACAGGCACTATTGCTTACTTTACAGATGTTTTCTGATGAGAGTGTAAATATTTATACTAATAGCCAATATGTGGCACATGCCATTATGCCTTTGGAGACAACAGCCTACATACCATCTATTTCTCCCATTCATGAATATTTATTGCAAGTGCAAGGACTCATTCATATAACCTTTATGTGGGCCATATTAGAGCTCATACCCAATTGCCTGGACCTCTAAGCGACGGTAATCAGAGGGCTGATGCCATTACTCATATGGCTGTCACATTAATTTGTTCCGCTTTTGATAAGGCTACTCAGTTGCATCAACGTTATCATCTTAATGCTGGATCTCTTTGTCATCACACAGGCATAACCTGGGAACAAGCCATCCAGATAGTTAAATCATGTCCTATTTGTGTTGAATTTTTACCTGTTCCTCATTTGGGAGTTAATCCCCGAGGACTTTTACCTAATCATGTGTGGCAGATGGACGTCACACATGTGCCTTCCTTTGGAAAATTACAATATGTCCATGTGTCTATTGATACATATTCTTCTCTAATTTTTGCCTCTGCCCATTCAGGGGAAAAGGTTAAAGATGTAAAGAATCATTGTCTTCATGCTTTTGCTTATATGGGAGTGCCAAAATGCATAAAGACTGATAATGGTCCCACCTACAGCAGTATGGGATTTTCAAAATTCTGCCAAGATTTTTCTATTGTTAATAAGACTGGTATTCCTTATAATCCTCAAGGACAGGCTATAGTAGAACGCTGCCATCATACCTTAAAAACATATTTTGCTAAAGTAAAAAGGGGGGAGCTAGGGGTTCATCTCTCCTCTCCACATTCTATTCTTTCCCTTGTTTTATGTATTTTAAATTTTTTATCAGTGGATTCTGCTGGAGCATCCACTGCAGATAAGCACTGGAGGGCTCCTGTTGCAAATCACCCTCTGGTGCGATGGTAGGATCTTTCTACTGGCACTTGGAGGAGACCCAATCTGGTGTTGGTGTGGGCCTAGGAATCTGTTTATGTCTTTCCACAGGACAATGAGGTTCCTCTTTGGGTTCCTGAGTGCTGTGTGTGCCCTGTGGCTGCTGCTGAATCCCAACATGGCAGAGACCTATTGGGCCTTCATAAAAAACTCTCCCCTTCTGATGCCAATGGGGATTGAGAGCCCAATACGGCCAGCCTTGGCAAGCATTAACGTAAGCCTAGGAACTGTAGCCATATGGTTGGACTCTTCAGAAGGTAATGTATGGTAACTGCTTTTTCAAGTATGTTTGAGAATGTGTCACCCAGACACCTTGGAGATTAAGGATAACTCTGAAGGTCACTGACCTCCATTTGTTAACAGTAGCATGCCAGCTAAGCCTTTTCACATTTTGCAACCCTCTTCAAGCTGGTTTAGTACCTACTTTTCAGGAGTGGCTCTGTACAACTTTTATTGGCCTCCTGAAATTCATCTAGCCTCTTTTGAAGATACCTTAAAATTTGTGAACCTGAATGTAGCCATTATGAGACCATTAGTTCTGCTCCTTTTGCTGTCTGTTTTTTTTTTTTTTTTTTTTTCTTTATGGTTCTTAGTTGTTCTTTTGCAGAGCTGCCAGCTTAAGTCATGCTGAGATCAAGAAAAATGGGTCTTGGTGGTTCGTGTTCCTGGAGCTGTGTCCATTCCAGTGGACCGTGGCAGTTAGACACAGATGATGCTCACACGCTCCAGAAGAGAATCTGACATCGTTGTTGTTATTGTTATAGCAGTGGCGGCCACTGTTGCTACTGTTTCTGGAATTACCATTTCTTAATTGGTTACTACAGCTAGCACAACGGAGACCCTGGCAGCAAAAGTAGCTACCACAGTTAATCTTTCATTCTATTGGGCATGATAAATTTAATTCAACAGTTATATACATTTCGATTGGCTTTGAAAATTATAAATTTATAAACTCACTTGCTTTTGGGATTCCACCTTATGAGGACTCCAATTTGCAGTAAGGTTTGTTAAGGAAGGGAATGGCTCAATTGCCTTTAGCCTACTGGCTATGGGTGGGTTAGGACTTCTGTTTGTCTTTTCTGTGTTGCACAGATTGCAAGCCCAGCGCCACTTTGAGATCTTTGGCAGTAGTTAATTCTACAGCTCACGTGGTTGAGTCTGTATGATAATGAGTATTCAGATGTTTGGGGGTGGTTACCAACCTAAGGCAGAGTGCCTGTGTGGCCTGGGCAGGTGTCTCCATGGTGGGTAAGGTGACCTGCTGATGTCCCAGGCAACCTAAGTCAAAAGCTCATTTTTTAGTAAAAAGGGGGGACCTGTAGGACCCTGGCCTCCCCAATTTGAGAAGCTGCTGCCTGCTTGCCGTCCCTGACCAGATGTCCTCCCTATGCTGATTCCATGCTGGTTTCCTTCTTCCTGAATGCTCACCGGAGGTTCTTGGTTTGTGTATCCTGCATTTGGTGTAAACAGCTTAGATGCAAGAATGTAGAACATTGGGTGACAAACTTCTGCCCTCCGGGGTTCCTGTATTTAAGGTTTCTTCCCTCTTTCAATAAATGGCACTCAGCATTCTGCTGTGGCAAATGACTCGCTGTTTCTTGTCTCTGTTTTTTAATCCACAGCCCCTCACTTGGACATGGTGAATGGGTGGTAGTAGCTCGGGCGCTACCACAACACAATTCAGTATTCTGAATTCTCAATTCTGAAACCCAGATTCTATTGTCCTTTTTGATGCCTCCCAAGTCACTTCTCTAGATGCTTTTGGTCTCCCATAACTCACACAATTATCCTCTTCCATGGGACAGAGCTTACATCATCACCCCAGTGATAGGATACTACAATTCCCACAGCACACCACTTTTGTTGTTCCTTTGCTTCCTCCCTCCTACCCTCCGTCTGGTGCCCTCACATTTTCCATTTACCTGGGGTACAGCTCAGCTAAGGCCGGCTCACTCTGTTATGCTGTGTTTGCTGTTCTAGGAGTTTCTCACATGATCGAAAGCTATTGGGGTCCAGCCTCTAATAGCCTTCGTCCAGGGGTCCGGAAGAGATGCTACCAATGGCAAGAATAATCTGAGGGAATAAATCTAAGTACACCAAACTTCTTCAGTGCATTCACCTTATTCCTCTGAGACAAAATTCTATCTACATGCTTCAATTCTGTTCTCATTCTTAGCTCCTCTCTGTCCCTTCTCCTCCTGTCCTCTCATAGTTCTAACTAAGTTCTTTCTATCTCGTCCTCATCTTCATCTTTGTTCCTCTCTGGGAACCTGTCTAAAACCTTACAAGCAGTAACTCTTTTCCAATACAAGGCAAAGCTTTGAAGTCCTCACAAGAGCAGTGACAGTCAGCTTCCTTTGCAACCCAAAGGGGGAGAGAATAAAGGAGGTAGAGCCAAATAAGACCTCAAATAAGTCAGAAAGGGAATTTATGTGCTCAAAATATATTCTTATAAGTGGTTGGGTGAGACATTACGAGTTTATCATAATTGTGCACAAACTACAATCTCTCAGGTGGTTAGGTAAAAGAGTCTATGAGTCACTAAATAAGACTGTCTTTACTTTTCTGTATCACTGTTTTCCAGCAGGGTGGGGGGAAAGTACTCAATAGTTAGGTAACTTGCGTCACAGCTTGAAGTACCTTGAAAAACCCTTTTGTTCACTTTGGCTGTGAGACAAAAGGAGGTTTGAGTTTAATTTGCACAAGAAGCAAAGCTATGTACCTAAGTCCACCTGGCCTAGGTGGTATCTCCCTATGGGTGTTTACCTTATTTCAGGAGACAACAGGTGGTCTCACCAGATGCTCTGTCTGCCACTTACCCTTGGATGCTTTGTCTGGAGCTGGCCCTGGCTTTGAATGTCTGCTAAAGTGGATAATTACAGAAGGCAGACATCTAATTCAAATGCTAAAGGGGGGGTGGGGCAGAAAGCCTGGAAGTAGGGAGCCTTGCCTGCATGACTGTATCCAAGTAACTTAAATGTATATGCCCAAGGAATGATCAATCCACACTGTTAAAAATTCTTGAGGAAGCTATGAGAGCTCCCATGGAATTCATAGCAGGAACAGCTAATATTCAAAAGTCAAATATCACTAAGACTCCTTAAACATTGGCTTTCCCTCTGGAAGGCCCTTGGCTTATTCCAGGTACTAGCTTTTGTCATAGCCAGTTGAATTCCTACTACATATTCCTACGACCTACAGCATCACATGATCAAAACAAATAACAAACTTATATATACTTCATAAGCTTTCCAAACTTTTGTTCCTTTCCAGGTATTCTGCACAAAACTGACATTCCTGGCAATCCTGCAGGACAAACTATTATTGAGCTGGCTAACAATCTATTAAAACTACAACTTCAGAGTAAGAGGGGGAGTAATCCACTAAAATCTTTAATTTTTTTTCTATAGGTGATAATGGGTATTCTGTAAAGGCACTGTGCAGAATTTTCTACTCATACATTACCTGTAGGTTTTCTGGCAATATCCACAGGCAGACACATATAAAAACCACTCAAGACCTTCTTACTTGAGGTATGAGGTATGCCTGAATATAAATGTCTTTACAGTCCAGGAAAAAAAATATCCAAACCTGGTCCACAGAGGCTGTAAAATATCCTTGCCCGAGTACTCTGCTCCTGGCCTGGAGGCAAGGAAAAGAGAGATCTGATAAAGGGGTGCAGGGATTAAGAGATCTGGGGCAGCCTTGTCCCCTGCAAATCTGCTCATTGTGAGTCTCATGATCAGACCTCAGTGGCCTCTGCTTATGGGCAGACTTATTGG
This sequence comes from Peromyscus californicus insignis, assembly GCF_007827085.1. Taxonomy (NCBI): domain Eukaryota; kingdom Metazoa; phylum Chordata; class Mammalia; order Rodentia; family Cricetidae; genus Peromyscus; species Peromyscus californicus. The sequence continues at coordinate 13,420,296 of NW_026294595.1, forward strand.
GCACTTATTCCTAAACACACTGTCCTTCATCCTGTCACTTGGATTGACGCTCCCCACTATTATTTTAAATAGTACGCATACCTGCCTGGACCCTTACTTGTCACAGTGCCCACAGATAGATTTCCTTACAACTATATTGGTTTCACGTTCCCCCTCCACTCACTATGTGTTGCTGTTATTAAATTCTTTTGTTATCACCCAGGATTACCTGGCTGGCTTGGGGACCAAGAAAGATCCAAAGGCTGTGCTAAAATTTATAACAGCTTGGGCATCTGAGACTGGGATTCTTACCAAGGTCATTTATACTCCAAATAGACTTTCTTGTTCTGATCACAGGTAATGGGACCCCAGAGGTAAGCTTTTAAGATGGTCTGAGCACACTACTAAACATCTTTGTAGTAAAAACATAGCTAAAAGGGAGGTGATAGATTGGGGAGCACACAGAGAATTGGAAAGGGAGAAAACTGGGTTTTGGGACAGGAACTCACAATACACTTGAATCACTCTTATCACACAGTGAATCACTTCAATACCACTGTGAAGTGGGCTACAGGTGGGCTAGCCCCATCATCTGCTCTTAGGATGGGATTTGGTCCTATTGCAGGACCATCTTTGGAGGCTGGGGATGGTTAAAATACAACTCAAATGCTACCCATTTAAACATAACACCAAATAAGTCATGGTCTGTGTCAGCATGTGTGCTTATGCTCTGGAATTGGTGAGCTCCTCAGTGACTGTGCAGGCACCCTTACTGAAAGCTTAGTTTACTCAGGGAGAGCGTTGCTTTGTAAACGGCTCCGCTCTCCCCTGGCTGATGTGGACAGTAAGTCTTTCCCTTTCACATCTTGGCTGTGCTTATTTTGGCTTTGCCTGCACCAAGATGCCTAAAATAGGTAAAAGTGCATGCACTTAGGGACATAAAAGCACTGGGCAGTGGTGGGTGGGGACCCAGAACAATAAGAGATGGCAGAACTGAAGAGGATGTAGAGTACTACAGGAAGCCAACTAAGCTGTGTGACAACAAATGGTGACATTTCCTCCACCACTCACCTGACCCTCCCTAATCCATGTCTGGTCTTGCTTTTGTAGAACAACTTGAGAAATCTGCCCAGGTCAGGAGTCCCAGCCTTTCTCCCATCTGCCCATCCCCCCTCCCTGCCTCTAACCCTGCTTCCCTGGCACCTGGGCAGCCCTGACCCAGTTCTCTCTTCTGTCCTCCTAGAGTTTCCCCACCAACCATGGCTGACCCAGGGGAGGACAAACTGGCTCCCTTGGGCCTCCAGCCCTCCACACACCCCTGGTTTTGCTTCTCTGGTCACCCCTTTGCATCATCTTTGCTCCCTTCGTCCCCACAGCACCTCCAGTGTGATCCCGGGGTACCACCCCACCCCCCAACTCCCACCTCCTCCCTGAAGCTGCAGCTTCAATCACAACTTGTTTTCTCATCCAGCATCAACCTCATCCCATATTGCATTCCAGAAACTGAACCCTTCTGGGCCCTCCATGAAAGTATGGCAGACCTGCAAGCACCTGAATACACAGCACCTGAATGCACAGGGGGCTTGTCAGGACTCAGTGCCCCTCGCTGGGAGCTGGCAGGCAGCACTGAGCTTTCTCCTTTACCTTAATGTAAATGTCTTTAAAGAAAACAAGCTTTGCACTTAAAATTGCTAAGATTGGTCAGTAAGACGGCTCAGTAGGTAGAGCCTTTCTGCATAAGCTTGACAACCTGAGTCTGAACTCAACCCATGACATAGAAGAGAAGCATCTCCACAGAGTGGTCCTCTGACCTCCACACATATGCTCATGTGTACACATCACACATAAATAAACTATCTTCTTTGATATGGGGGTTGGGAGAACAGTTAAGATAGTAATTTTGTTATATGTATTTTACCACAGGGAGAAAATACGGATTATGTGTTAGTTATTTTTCAGCACTGTGCTCTTACCCTGCAAGGAAATGTCACGAAACACGACAGAATCTGCTAATAAGAGTTTTATTAAAGATAAAAGGGAGAGAGAGTGCTCAGGCCTGTAGGAAACACGTGTGTGGAGAAGGAAGAGCCGGAAACATGGTGCCAGCTTTTAAAGGCTGGGTGGCGTACATGCGTACACAGGTCGATGTAACCATTCCATGCCTGTGCAGATCTATGTAACCATGCAATGTCACGGATCCTGGTCATGTGAGACGCCTTGACCCGGAAATGGCTATCTTGACCTGGAACTGGCTAGGCACAAGTGTCCAGGTCCGCCGGGCATCCTGGTCACGTGAGACGCCCTGACCCAGAAATGGCTACCTGACCTGGAAATGGCTAGGCAGAAGTGTCCGCCAGGCATATGCAAACATGCCCGACCGTGGGGGCATGTTGTGAACCCTTCAGTATGTGAAATTAGTTTTTCCTATCTAAGATTGTTAGCCTGTCAAGGGACAATACTCTATAACCTTCTTCTTGTAAAACTCTGGTGTACATGCCTGTTGACTCTATCACACCCTTATCCTTTGTGCTAAACAGTAATGAGACAATGGCATCAGAATGCAAGGTCCAGCTCCCACCAATGGGGTGAGACACAGTTACCACTCACTCTAGGGGAAAAAAGTGTATTTTATGCTCCCATTTTACAGGTAACACACAACCTTTTTTCAAAAACAAATTCCCTTCCTGGATTAATTTTACTTTGTTTGTGTGGGTTTTTTTGTGCAACACCAAGAGTATTCTTCTTTATCAAAATGATCCTGGCTTGAGCAGGTGAAGCCTGGGGAGCCAGACCCACCCTCTCTCCTATCACACCTCCTCTCCAGCCCACCACCAGTCACCGAGAGACTCATCCCCATGGCCTCCTTCCTCCCCTTTCCCTCACAGGAGACATGGACGCCTCTGCACTCCTGGAAGACCAGCTTCATGGCCACTGGCCACCACCTCTGTCCTGCAATGTCTAAGCAGGTTGAGAAGAAGATGTCCAGTAGAGGGAACAGGTCGTTTGCATTTAATGTCCTTCCAGAGCAGTCTCGCCTAGACAGATCAGGACTTTCCTCTATGACCCAGACCTCTGCCCCACTTACCCACTCCTCACCAGTACACATGCACAAACAAACCAACCTAGGGACCCTCAGTCTTAGGATTCTGCCCCCACTCCAGTTGCATAACCGAACATGCGCAGTTCAGGAGCTAAGCAGGGGGTTTGTGTCTTACATCATCAGTGCGCACTGGTGATTATTTGTACAGTGTGGTCACGCAATCTGCGCATGCGTGGCAAAGTTCCGTAAGCCCACCAGCACCTTAAAAAGCTGGACATAGACTCCTCTTCTTTCTCTCTCTGTTCTCTCCTGCCCCCACCATCTCTCCATCTCTCTCTCTCTCTCTCTCTCTCTCTCTCTCTCTCTCTCTCTCTCTCTCTCTCTCTCTCTCTCTCCTCTCTCTCTCTCTCTCTCTCTCTCTCTCTCCTCTCTGCATCTGCTCCTTTCCCAGGCCTGGTTCTTTTGTCCTCCCCCCAATAAAGTTCTGATAATGGGTTTTGTCATGGCTCGTGCCTCGTGACCTTTCTGCACGGTAACCAGAGCTGCTTATCATTTTTAACACTCAGGGTTCTGGCCAGCACAGCAGGCCTGGCCCTGCTGCCTCTGAGCCTGTAGCCCCACTACCTCAGGCATCTGGCTCCAGCAGCAATGTCGCCCCAACGAGATGGTGCGCAATCAATTCAGGGAACCCACAGCCCCTTCGTCACCCCTCAGCTCACCTCTGAGATCCATGACAGGGCCCTGGATGGCTCAGTTTCTGGGCAGCAAGTCCTTAGGAACAGCCCAGAACTCAGGCACACAGCAGGACCAACCCAGAGAAAACCCAGTCCTGAACATCTGTGGGCGGGGACAAACCCTGGCAGTCTTCTGATTTGCCCAGACATATCTACAGGAGCCAGGTGTCCTCAGCCAGGTATTCCCACGGTCACAGGCAGTATCTCACCCACCTCTCAGATCCCAGGGACTGTGGATGCTTCCCCCCTCTGTCTACTCTAGTCTCCCTTTGCTGTGGTCCCCCAAATCTGCCCTGCTGTCTTCTTTGGCTTAGGTTCCTTCCTAATCTATCAGTCTCCCCCAAGCTCTCCTCTCCTGACTGTTTTGTTCTAGAATATTCTCTCTCATCTTTCTGTCTCCCTTTCTCTCCCTCCCTTCACTTTCTCTTCTCTCTTCCTCCTCTCTCCTGTAAAACGAGTTCTTGTTTACAGAAACAGAGGTTAACCTAAAACCCACTACCTTGCATAATGAAGAGTTTTGTTAAAATTTTACAAGACAAGGTAATTATAAAAATTAACCCTTAACAGCCTTTGACATTTGGAAGTCCAATTCTGTTTTACGTTCTCTTAAGCACAGAAATTTAAACATAGCATTAGTCATCACATCCCTCATTGAGATACACCCTGAGTAAAATTCTTGCCTCTGTGCTGGGAACCTGACCCTTCATGTTGGGAATTAAAGACCATCCACTTAACAGCTACTAAGTGGGAAATTATGTATCTGGTTAAGGCATTGATGATGCAGGAACCATCCGTAATCAGCGGGCACAGGAGAACTATAGGCCCTCCAATGACTGACTACACTGTTACTAGCCAGGGAAGGCCTGAGAATGAGAATGGGAACCATTTGGGTTTTTTCCCTTTCAGGGCCTTCTCTCTTTCTTCTGGAGCACACTAAGTTGTCTCTAATGTTTCCAAATGCTTCCATAGAAACAACTTTCCCCTAAAGTCAGTGACCTCCTTGTGCTAAATACAGCAGGTCAAACACTCTCCCATGCTGTAAACCCACCTTGACTAATAAATCCACCAGTTCCTCTAGCTTGGCAATAAATTTTTTCTACTACAGACAGATCCTGGGGCATCTGGGGTCTTAGGTTTTCGAAGTTAATGTCAGCCATTGCTGTACCAGGGTGGTGCCAAGGGTGCTTCCTGCTGTTCCTAACCCTAAGCTTCTTATGAGGGGTAGGAAGAGGGAAATTGCACGTTTTCCCCTGCACACGCAGGATGGAAGGGCCTGGGTCTATGCATACATGTGTTTTCTCCCTACTGGACCATCATAAACGTATATCCAGGGAACGGGGATGCCAAGATGCAGACTCTCAGGGATCGATGCATCTGACAAGTAGACAAGCAAAGGTGTAAACTGTCACACATGCAAACCAAACAACTTCAGCTGGGAAGTGAACCTGGGAGCTGGGAGACATTTGCGGCAAATTTGCATTTGCTCTTAAAGGGGGATCTAGAAATATATGCCATGAAAGAGCAGAAGGGAACACAGTCAAACAAAACAACGATGTTAGTCTACAACCTGCTTCAGCCTTATCACTAGTGAGTCTTCACAGGCCTTGGTGATGGTCCTTTTTTCTGTAGCCAGGTCATGATCCCTTGTGATGTTCCTGACCTGGGAATGATGTATCCAGTACAGACACCATCTACCTTGAGAGGGGTTGGGGTGGATGATGGCTGGAAGGGACACACCTGGGGACCCAGGCCCTCCAATGCCCTTGCCTATTAAGACCCAGGTTCTGCAGACTAGCTGGTGTTGCAAAGCTCCATCCCTCCTAGCCTCAGTCTAGGAACCTTCCCATGCCCCACCCATTGATCCCACCCCATCCTGAGCAGTTCCTGCCTAGGGACCCTCAGCTCCCTAACACTCATGGTCAACTACACCCTGCAATTCTAGTTCTCAGAATGCAGCTGCACACCTCTGCAGCTCCAACCCCAAGGTCCCTAGAGAGACATCAGATATGTTCTCTAGCTGACGGTCCCTAGGGCATGGCAGGGACATCGAATCCTGGGGGAGAAGGGGCAGGTGCACAAGGAACCCAGTGCAGGTAGGGACCCTATTCCAGTTGGCGCTTTCCTGCCTGGTTACAGACTTCTTCACAGTTGTTCTGCTTCTCAGTGGTGTTCTTGTGACCCACTTTTAGCACGTAAGAACACAGAATCACCCAGAGGCAACAGAGTGGAGCAGATGGAGTTTGGTGCCCCACACCTTGATTAAGTTTTGAATTTATGGTTTTCACTCATCTGTCATCTAATCGCTGTCAGTCAGCTGCCTTCATCTTCTCACTCCTGTTGGGTCTGGGCTCCAGGGCTCCAACCTTGCACTATATAGAAGTACAATGTGGTCAAGAAACCTGGAGCCTTAGAGCCACAGCATGACTCACCACCCCCCTGCACTTCTCTCCTCGCCCCTCCTTCTCAGGCTTCCACTACCTGGTTGAGAGTTAGTCAGCCTGCTCAACAAGGAACTGGAAACCAGCCAAGAAAATCCCAAGGCTTCAGTCTCCCTTCCTCCTCACTGGGAGAGAGACCCCAGCTTATGGACTGGAAGACTCAAAGCTGCTCTTCTCAGCCTGTGATAGTCAACAGAGCACCATCAGAATCTTAGCAAGTAACTTTGTAAGTATCGACAGGCTGATTCAGAGCTGGGAATTTGTCTCAGTTGGTAGAGTGGCTTTCCTAGCATACACAAAGCCAGCGTTTGATCCCAGCACTTTTCAGGTGGAGGCAGGAGAATCAAGATTTCAAGGTCACCCTTGGCCACATAGTGAATCTAACATCAGCGTGAGATAAGAGACTCTGTCTGGGGAAAAAAGACTAATTTTAAAATTTATGTGGGGAAGCAAAAGCCCCCAGGAAAGCTGACACAGTGATGAGGGATAAAGCCAGAGGACTCACACTGCCTGAGGCAGCATGGTATTTGAAAGACTAGACAAATAGATGAGTGGAGCAGAACAGAGAGCCCAGAAATAGACCCACAGATATCAGTCCACTGAACTTTTGCAAGGAGTAAGGCCAGTATGGTGGAGAAAGGACAGTGCTGATAAGCTGAACACCCACAAGCAAACCAAACAAGCAAGACACTGCCTAGCCTTCATGAAAGGTAATCAGTACAGCTCCCAGACTTAAATGAATCCTAGAGGTTAGCTACAAGACAGCTCAAGAGGAAATGGAGATCATGAGCACTACCCTTCCTTAAAATCACATTTTTCTGCTCTAACAAAGGAGCAAAGGAAAGACAAGTCATAAACTAATTGCAAAAGACATTATCTGATGAACTATCATCCAAAGTACATAAAGAATTCATTATTTTCCTCCAAACTTTCAAAAGTTACAAATACAGGGTCATCAAATCCGTTGGTGTGAATCAAGATAATCAAATGCATTCGTCTCCTTAAATTTGTAACATCATTCACACCATGGGCTTTCAGTACCCCTAGAGATCCCAGGAGAGGCTACAGTAATTGGAGAGGCTTGGATAGCTGTAGGTGTTGGAGAACTAAAAAGCCTATGCCAGATACTTAGAGGATCCATCCTTGTACTTTTGTTGCTCTAGAACCACCACTCATTTATATAATGAATCTTTCTCTATTTATAGAAAGGGAATTTAGTAGAATGACTCATAGGCTGCAGTTCAGCTAATCGAAAAATGGCTGGCTGTGGATGGAAAGTCCAAGAATCCCATAGTTGCTCAGTCCATGAGCTGGATGTCTCAGCTGCTCTTCAATACATGCTGGAATCCCAAAAAACAAGATTCTAATGCCAGTGGAGGAATGGACTTGCTAGCAATGTGAGGACAAACAGGCAAAGACCAAAGGCTTCCTACACTCGTGTCCTTATATAGGCTTCCAGCAGAAGGCATGAGCCAAATTAGATCTTCATTAAAGGTTTGTCTTTTCCCAGCTCAAATGATCTGGATTAAAAGTGTGTCTTCCCACCTCAAGATCCAGGTTAGAAGTGGATCTTCCTACTTCAAATTAAGCAAAAATTCCTCACAGATGTGCCCTCCATTATGGGGTTTTAGTTCCAAATGTAATCAAGTTGGCAACCAAGAACAGCCAACACATCATGTTTTCACAGGAATGTGTGCCACAAAAGGCTGTATGGATTTGGTATGTCTTTATGACTTCTTTGTTTTAATATCTCAGAACTCTGTTTTCACCTCAGGGGGAACCAAGACCAATCAAAATGGAGAATGGTGTCAGAGTAGGCAACTTCTATAGTCAAAAAGTAGAAGCACATTGGGCACCACTTGTCAGAGCCAGCCAACGGGTCAACTGAGTAGAGGGTGGAGGCATGCAGATGAAGAAAAGACAGAGGAGACAGAACAGAGTCAGGAGGACTGTCAGTGAAACTACTGTCCCAAGTTTATTTCTGAACCTGCTTATATACAAACTAAAGGCAGAAGCAGAACAATGCACACAGCATAGGCAATCAGACATTATCTTAAGAAAGAACCATATCCCTATTCTGTCCTTGAATCAAAGAACAGGCAATTTTGTTATCTCATCATATGCCTCCTACGAGTGCCAGCATCCTGCCTAGAATTTGTGCACTTGGCTAAATAATATATATAATATATATATTCTTTTCCATAGGTGAATCAGGACATTCTCATAGCTCCCATTCTTTCCCATGAACTTAATCAGAATATTCTCATAGCTCCCAAAGAGACTGGAGCAAACAAGCTTGCACTCTTTTGACTAGCAAATCAGAATGGACTCCAGATTCAAACTGAGTCATTATAGGCTGTCACTATGGGTTCCCACACTCATGCTCTTTCAGACTGAGGACTGTTTAGAGGTAAGAATTAGTGGCTGGCTGCTCTGCTTCCCTGATATTTCAGCTTTCACCCTGATAGCTGATGCCCAGTTTTTATTAATAAGACCAATTAGGACTCATGCAACATCTGGTGTCCAACTTTTGGGGCACAAATTAACAACAACAAAAAAAAAGAGCCACTTGCCTGTGCCTTTGCAGTCACTGGCACAGACTGGAGCTACACACTGCAGGAGTCACTACCCCACCAGCTGGATTTTCCTTTTCTTCCCCAAACCCTCTGAGGTAGTCTGAGATTTTTTTCTGTTGTGGCCTCTCTGCAGCAGACTTCACAAGCTCTTGTGCCCCAACAGCCACAGCAGTTAGCCACTTCCATACCTTCTCCTGTGTGGACAGCTGGCTCTTTAGCTTCTTCCCTCTAGCTTTCCCTGGACCCCTCCTCAGGCTACTGCCACACTAGGTAGCTGCCTCACTTCACTGTCATTTGAATCATCATTGTCAGAAGATTCAGTGAGTCATTTGGGATTTCTTAAAAGGGGGAATTAGTTTTTAAAAAAAGACAGAGAGAGGGTCTTTTCCCATATTAAAAAATGGGAAACATTTTTACAATGGAAGGAGTTAGGTCTCTGTTCGATAATACATTAGACAGTTTGACAATTGAGCAATTAAATGAGAGGATAATTAATTTAGATGGGATTTATGTAATGTCATTTATAAATATTTTTGTTTGATCATTTCTGTTTTATCATTAAAAAAGTTGGTCAATATGAGTGCCAAGATAAAAGTTTTAGAAAAACTTGTTAAAACAGATCATAGAGATATTCAGACCCAGACAGAGAAATTTAAAGGAGAACCAATCTCAGCATTGCATTATAAAGTTACAGAGAAACAGCCCAAGGCTTTCAAACAGTCAACCTCAATTTATCCAGTAACCATACGGGAACTGCCAAATGACAGATATCCCCAAGGCTGTGTAAGAGCTGAATGGACTCCTGTGCAAATGTTAGATTTGATGAGATACAAGGAAGTGATAGTCTCATATGGCATGCATTCACCTTTTGTGAAGCAGATGTTAAACTCATGGTCAACTTGTAATAGAATTATCCCTCGAGACTGGAAAGATTTAGTCATGGCAATTTTGGAGGCTGGTAAATGTAATTCTTACCTGATAATTGTTTTTATTGTTTATAGTTTCATTATGCCAGAATTAAAACCTTTAATTAATTAAAAAGGGAGAATTGTTGTGGATTATTTCTTTACACTATGTGAAGATACGTCATTGTGATTGGTTTAATAAAAATTTTGCCTTGCAACATCTTAGTGTTGGCTCCTGGTTTTCTACACCATAACAAAACATAACACCAAATAAGTAATGGTCTGTACCAGTGTAATGATACGGTACTGGGGAAGCCCTGGCTGACGAGGCCAAGGTATCCCACGGGTGAGGGGGACATGCCATGCAGATGTCGCAGCCAGTGGCATGCATGGAAAGTCACTCACACCCCAGGCACTGCATCCACGTGGAGTTTATTATAACAGAAAGATAGAGAGAAAGATAGGGAAAGAGGGGGAGAGAAAGAGAGAGAGAAGGGGGAAAGCAGAGGCATGCACACCTCATGGCGGGGAAGGGAGGAGAGGGAGAAGGGAGGCTTTTTTTGTTTCTGGTTTTTCAAGACAGGGTTTCTCTGTGTAGTTTTGGAGCCTTTCCTGGAACTCACTCTGTAGACCAGGCTGGACTTGAACTCACAGAGATCCACCTGGCTCTGCCTCCCGAGTGCTGGGATTAAAGGCTTGCACCACCACCGACATGCTAAAGGAGACTTTTACATCAGGATGCAGGGCAGCCCCAAGGGTGAGTTCAGAATGCTAACAACCAGCATGTGTACTTATGCTCAGGAATTGGCCAGTCCATACAGGACTGTAGGCAGGCACCTGTGGTGATATTTTGTTGTACTCTAATAAAATTTTCCTAAGATCAGAGGACAGAGCCAGCTACTAGATTAAATATAGAGATCAGGCAGTGGTGGCACACCCCTTTAATCCTAGCACTCGGGAGGCAGCGATCCATCTGTACTTCTGTGAGTTCAAAGCCACTCTGGACTTGAGATTAATCTCGTCTAAAAGAAACAGAGCCAGTTAGTGATGGCACACACCTTTAATCGCAGCACTAGGAGGGCTGAGACAGGAAGTGACATGGCTGGGCGGAGAAAGGAATATAAGGCGGGAGGAGACAGGAACTGAGGTCTTTTGGCTGAGGACTCAGGGTCATTCATTCAGAGGATCCAAGGAGTTGATGAGGTAAGAAGGGGCTGTGGCTTGTTCCTTTGTCTCTCTGATCTTTCAGTATTTACCTCAATATCTGGCTCCAGGTTTTTTTAAGACCATTTAGGATTCATGCAACAGGCACCCATACTGAAAGTTTATTCAGGGAGAGCATTGCTTTGCAAACGGCTCTGTTCTCCCCTGGCTGATGTGGGCAGTAAGTTTTTCCCTTTCACATCTTGGCTGTGCTTGTTTTGGCTTTGCCTGCACCAAGATGCCTAAAATAGGTAAAAATGCATGCACTTAGGGACATAAAAGCACTGGGCAGTGTTGGGTGGGGACCCAGAACAACAAGAGATGGCAGAACTGAAGAGGATGTAGAGTACTACAGGAAGCCAACTGAGCTGTGTGACAACAAATGGTGACATTTCCTCCCCCACTCACCTGACCCTCCCTAATCCATGTCTGCCCCTACCATTGTAGAACAACTAGAGAAATCTGCCCAGGTCAGGAGTCCCAGCCTTTCTCCCATCTGCCCATCCCCCCTCCCTGCCTCTAACCCTGCTTCCCTGGCACATGGGCAGCCCTGACCTAGTTCTCTCTCTGAGACTTTACACAACAGCCATGGCTGACCCAGTGGAGGACAAACTGGCTCCCTTGGGCCTCCAGCCCTCCACACACCCCTGGTTCTGCTGCTCTGGTCACCCCTTTGCATCATCTTTGCTCCCCGGTCCCCACAGCACCTCCAGTGCTCACCTGGGGCACCACCCCACCCCACTCCCACCTCCTACCCCCACCCCCACCCTAGCCTACAGCTTCAAGCACAATTTGTTTTCTCACCCAGCTTCACCCTCATCCCATATTGAATCCCAGAAACCAAACCATCCTGGGTCATGCCAGGAAAGTATCCATCCTGGGTCATGCCAGGAAAGTATCAGTGACCTGCAGCACCTGAATGCACAGGGTGCTTGTCAGGACTCAGTGCCCCCTTGCTGGGGGATAGGAGGCGACTTGGTCCACACCCCAAACTCACCTTGCTGAATTTAGTGTGAATGTGTTTAAAGACACTGAGCTTTGCATTTAAAGTTGCTAAGATTGGCCAGTAAGATGGCTCAGTAGCTAGAGCCCTTCTGCAGAAGCTTGACAACCTGAGTCTGAGCTCTGGAACCCAAGAGGTAGAAGAGAAGCATCTCCACGGAGCTGTCCTCTGACCTCCACACACAGGCCCACATGTACACATCACATGCAGAAATAAATAAGAAAACTCTGTCTTCTTTCTTATGAGCTAAAAAATGGTTAGATGGTAATTTTGTTATATGTATTTTACCACAGGGAGAAAAAAGGGAGTATGTGAAATTAGTTTTCCTATTTAAGGTGATCAGCCCATTAAAGGCCAATACTTCATAACCTCCCCATCTTGTAAAACTCTGGTGTACATGTCTATTGATTCTATCACACCCTTATCCTTTGTGCTGTTTACACATGCCAATGGCATCTGGTTGTAAGTCCTGCTCCCCTCAATGGGGTGAGACATAGTCAACATTCGCACTATAAAAAAATAAAATAAAATAAAACAATTGTGTGTTTTGTGTTCCTACTTTCTTAATTACACATAACACACCCTTTTTGCAAAATGAAATTCCCTTCCTGGATCAATTTTCCTTTGTTTGTGTGTTTCTTTGTGCAACACCAAGAATATTCTTTTCTATCAAAATGATTTGGGCTTGATCAGGTCCTCACCTGTTCAGGAGCCAGCCCACCTTCCCTTCCATCACACCTCCCCTCCAGCCTATCTCCAGTCCTGCAGGATTACTGACCACTCAGTCACCTGGAGACTCTCCCCTTGGCCTCCTTCCTCCCCTTCTCCTCACAGATGGCCTGAACTCCTCTGAGCTCCTGGAATGCCAACTTCAAGGACACTAGGGTGGTTTAAAAGAAAATGGTCCCCATGGGCTCACAGGGAATGGCACTATTAGGAGGTATGGCTTTGCTGGAGTAAATGTGGCACTTTTGGAGGAAGTATGACACTGAGGGAGAGGCTTTGAGATTTCAGATGCTCAAGCCAGGCCCAGTGTGGCCCACAGTCTCTTCCTGCTGCCTGTGGATCCTGATGTAGAACTCTCAGCTACCTCTCTAGCACCATGTCTGCTTGCATGCCACCATGCTTCCTGACATAATGATAATGGACTAAAACTCTGAACTGTAAGCCAGCCCCAACTAAATGTTTTCCTTTATAAGAGTTGCCATGGTCATGACATCTCATTGCAACAATATAAACCCTAACAAAGACAGCCACTGACCACCACCTCTGTTCTAGAATACCTACAGGGGTAGATAAGAGGATGCCCAATACAGGAAAAGACAGGTCATTTGCATTCAATGTCCTTCCAGAGCAGTCTTGCCTAGACAGATCAGGACTTTCCTCTATGACCCAGTCCTCTGCCCCACTTACTCACTCCTCACCAGTACACATGCACAAACACACAGATCCAGGGACTTTCAGGGTTCTGGCCAGCCCAGCAGCCTGGTCTTGTTGCCTCTGAGCCTCTGGCCCCAGCAGCAATAAAGCTCCAACCAGATGGTGAGTAATCAATGCAGAGTCCCCACATGTCCCTTCCTCACCCCTCAGCTCACCTCTGACATCCATGGCAGGGCCCTGGATGGTTCAGTTTCTGGGCAGCAAATCCTAGGGCACAGCCCAGACCTCAGGCACACAGCAGGACCAACCCTCAAGAGAGACAAACCCCAATCCTGAACACCTGTGTGTAGGGGCGAACTCTGGCAGACTTCTGATTTGTCCAGGTGCGTCGACAGGAACCAGGTGTCCTCAGCCAGGTATTCTCACGGTCACAGGCAGTATCTCACCCACACCTTAGGCCCAGGGATTGTGGATGCCTGCCTCTTATAGTTCCTCAAATCTGTCCCCACTATCTTCTTCAGCTTAGGTTCCTTCCCCAAGCTCTCCTCACCTGACTGTTTTGTTTTAGAATATTCGCTCTCTCATCTCTCTCCCTCCTCTTTCTCTTTCTCCCTTTTCTCTCATCTCTCCCTTTCTCTTCCTCCCTTCCTTCTCTTCTCTCTCTCCCATCTCTTTCATTTCTCCTTCCTCTCCCTCTCAGGTCTTCCTCTACTTCCTCTTCCTCTCATCTCTCTCTCCCTCTTCTCTTTCATCTCCTTCATTTTTTATCTCTCTGTCTCTATCTTTTTATCTCTAGGCAGGGTGTCCTGTATCTCAGACTAGCCTGAGCACACTCTGTAGGACAGCATTTAACCTCATCTGCTTCCACTTCCCAAATGCTGTGATCACAGGCATGCAGCACCATCCCAAGTTTATCCATCACTGGAGCTGGAACCCATGCCCCCAACCCTCCTTTCTCCTGACTCCAACATGGCATCATTTCCCCACACTGAGCACCTTGAATGCACATCCACTAAACAACCCACAGGTCAATGATACTTTCCACACCTTTCAATTAAGTCTAGATGGAAAACTCCTGGTCCTAGGTACTTCTGACACACTGGGCTTCTGAAGGTGTTGGCAAATGAGGTATCAAGACAGGCTGCTGTGACCCAGATTTTCAGGAGAAAGAGCATGGCCTCTGTTGTGGTCTCTACTCAGGATCATGCTACAGCAGCAGAAGTCAAATGAGGAATCCTCTGTGTCATCCTAACTTCACACATAACCTAACTCAGAATGATCAAGTGGCCTAAACACTGACAGTAAACTGTGACATTCTTTCTGGTTTGCTTTGGTTTTGATTTCAGCATTTGTTGTTGGTGTTGACCATTGTTGGTTGTTTTGTTTGTTTTGAGACCAGGTCCTACTATGTGTCCCTGGATGGCCTGGACTTCACTGCGTAGACCATGCTGGCCTTAAACTCACCAAGATCTTCCTGTCTCTACCTCCTAAGTGCTGGATAATCCTGTCAACTTGATTTTTTAAAAACCTAATGTGAACCAAAGTTCCCCCAAAGAAGCTAAACCTTCCAAGTACCTTCTATAATAAGACAAGAAAAAGAAATAAAAGGGATACAAATAGAAAAGGAAGAAGTCAAAATATCAGTATTGGCTGATGATACAATCCTGTACATAAGAGAGTCCAGAGACTCCACAAGGAAAGTCTAAGGACTAATAAACACTTTCACAAAAGCAGGAGGTTACAAAATCAACTTATAAAAATCATCAGCTTTGCCACATGCCAATAGGGGTCATATGGAGAGACAAATCAAAAAAATGCTCCAGTTAGCATTGGCTTCCAAATGATCAATAAAATACCCTGGAATAAACCCAAGGAAAGAGTTAAAGGCCAATGAAATTTTCTGGGGGAGTGAAGAATGAAGGAATTAACAACAGGAAATGAACTGTCTCATTAGGTGTAGCTTGAGCAAAGGAGACTCCCAAGCCCATCCCTACAGTGACACACTTCCTCCAACAAAGCCACACTACTCTAACAAGGCCACACCTCCTAACATGCCACTCCCTTTGGGCCTATTTTCTTCAAATCCACATTCTACTCCTGGCCTTGCACTAAAGGCTTGCAGTCATATTGTAAGAAGGAAACAAACTGAAGCCATTTTTAGTAAAACTTCCATTTTTAAATAAGATTCAAAAATGGTTTAAGTTCCAAAGACCTCCTGAAACTTCCCTGGGTAACTGACATCCTGGTTGACAAAGTGAGACATGAATGGGGGCAAGCCACCACACCACACCCTTGAGTAAATCCACCAATGAGAACAAGGTAAGTGTACCACAGAACAGTGTTCCCAGGAAAGTCCCCATACTTGAATGCTGACTGATGAAAAATATAACTGTAACTTGGCACAGATATTTGTGGTTTTTCTGCTTAAATACTTGCTGAAAATGAACATTAGGGAACTCAGTCAGCTCCCAAGTCTGTACTGTTGTCCCTGAATGGTCAGTTTTTGCTACCCAGTTCAATAAAGACCTTGCTTTGTGTGGACTTCTGTGTCTGCTTGGATTGTTACAGACTCTCAGACTCCACCCTAATATCATAATACAAAAATTCACTCACTCCAACTTCAAAAATCCCCATAGTCCATAACAGTCTCAAACTTATTTAAAAGTCTTAACTTCAAAACCTACTCCTATATTCATGCAATCTCTTAATTCCCTATAAAATTAAAATAAAAAAGCATATCTGTGGCAGGGTCCTGTGCTATTGTTCCCTTTGGGGGAGGGGGCCAAGTAGGTGCAGAGTCAATGACACAGACTCTGGGAGAATGTCAAGACAACAAGCTCAGTTTATTCAGGAAGAGGCAAGTCTTATATACCCTCCACTGCACCCTGGGGGGAGGTCTGATGAATATGCATCTGCTGGTATGACATGGCTGCCTCTCATTGATCCAGATCATCTCCAGATCATGTTTCAGCTGCTGTTGCTAAGGCCCTTAGGCAGACTCAGGTTGGCTCTCAGAAAGTATCTTTTTTTACTTGTTTGGGCTGGCTGGCCCTCAAGCCTGTTAGGGATGAGTCATCCCACATATCTACCCCTTTTTATTATTTTATAGGACATGCTCAGCAGGAGCTAGGGTGCATTGCCCTAACCTTGTTAACTCTACCTCAGGAGAGCTCAGCATAATGGACTGTGCCTGTCTTAGATTGGCTTACCAAACAAGCTCATATCCATCATTGACTACCAACCCTTGAAGAGCATCAATCCTGGAGAGCTGCCCTAGTGGTGGGCTTTAGGCAGTAGCCTTCTGTATCTCAGTGAGCCACATATGCATTATCTCTCTAGGAGGACTTTGATCTAGGTGTCTGAGAGCCAATAAAACCTGTAGTATCACCTTTGTGGCCGCCTTCTATTGTTGAACCTGTTGCAGAAGATATTTGAACAAGAGAAGAATTAATCAAAAATTCAATCTCAAGGACATGGATTGGACCCTAGTCATATTTATGTGAAATGTGCCAATCCAAGTCTTTCTGATGATGAATTAGCGACCTTATAGGGGGTGAGACAATCGCTTTATATCTAGGGTTGCATGCCAGTGATGACATTGACCTTTACTGATGCTGCAGTAGTGGAGCAAATCATACATTACCCCTTTGAAGCTTTTCTTTGGCCAAAGTCTCTTAGTCTGTTGCTGGACGCATATCTCCAGAGGGTATCCATATCAACATGGTGGTATTCTGGGAAAAATGCAAGCATACCCTCACCCCTGGGTTAAATAGGGGAGCAGAGTGTTGCCATTGAAGGGTGATGAGATCCCTCCAATGCACCAAGGGCAATGGTGTCTCTTGAGGCAAGTAACGAAGCGTGTTGTCCAATTTGAGCTTGTGAGACAGGGTTAACATATGGTTCTTGGCCCATAAGCATCTTGAGAGAAACAGCTATGTTGTACTATATATTAAAATGAGCCTGAGCCTTGGCCTGGTCATCAAAGGCAGCTTACCACTTAAGGAAGACCACAGGATCCAACACAGCCTTCATCAAATGTTGTCACTCATATTAAGTCTGTGGATGCATTGCCCATTGAAGTAGAACTTGCTCAAAATATGGCAAGTCAGGACTTGATTCATTAGCAGACTTACAGACCAAAGACAGGTCTGCAAGAGGGGTAGGTATCCATGGCTGGTTGGCCACATCAGGACCCACATTAACTGGAAATGCCATGGTGGGCATATGCAGCACCATAGGTGGAATAGGCTAGGAGATCTGTGGAGAGCTGGCTCAGCAGGCACACATCCAGGCAAATCACTCTGTGGATACTGCAGTGGGGAGTAGCCACTTGAGGCAAGGGTGGGGGGGGGGACAGAGAGAGGGGCTGTCAGTGTAGGCTTGGGTGCTGCTGCAAGCATTTCCTCTCTATTTCCATCCCTTTACTTTACTTTACACCTATTCTCATCTGTCTCCTTGTCAGCAGTCATGGATGGGATGAAGGCAATAGATAAGTTGGTGTTACATTGTTGCTGGCAGTGCTTATTGTGGGCCTTAATGACCCACTCAATAGAGGATGACTTTAGGCCAGCGATTATAGCCAACAAAATAGGCATAACAAACAATTGGAGGGTTACTCCTGGGGCCACATTTCTTTTTCTGGCCAGGAATAGAACTCTCATCCAAAGATCAGGTTCCCACATGTTCTCTGAAAAGATCTATGGAGCAAGTACTCTTAACTGCTGAGCCATCTCATGTACTTTGAACATATAATGGCACAAGATATACACTACCACTCCAAAACATAGGGAAGGGAGTATAGCAAGAAAATACTAGACCAAAGCAAGACTGAAAAGTAGCTGGGCAAACTCCAAACTCTGCATCTCTGTGTCTGATATCAAATGCTCTTCAGATCTCCAACTCCTTTCAGCTTTGTTGATTGCAACATACTTCTTTCACTTGAACTATTTCCACTCCCTGTTAGCAGCACTTCTCTGCAGGTATCCCACAACTCTGGCATCTCTAACATTTTGGTTTCTCCAAGGCAATTCCATCTTCAACTTCATAGCTTCATGCAATAGCCTCTCTGCTAGGCCTCCATTCAGGGACACCCCTGACACACTCCTGACCTTCTTTGGGTGTGAAGGCAAATTCCATAACCCATTTCTTCTATCCTTAATTCTAAAGCCAGAACCATGTGGACAAAACTGCCAAGTTCTACTGCTTACTGGGGCTGGAACATGCCCCCCTTGTTCAATTACATCTTCACCAGCTTTCTGTTCTTCATTGCCTAACTTTGGCTGTCCTAAAACTAAATCTCTAGATCATGCTTGTCTCAAACTCAGAGATCTGCCAGCATCTTTTTTCCCAGTGCTGGGATTAAGGGCATGCACCACCACACCTGGCTCTAAGCTTTTCTTTAGTTCCTTTTCACAAGTTGGAAACTTGGCTGGGTGAGATCTTGCCCTGAGATCACCACTCCCTTTATTCCGTTTCTTAATCCACTTATCTCCTTGAATACAGAACTTAGCTCTATTCCACTTTCTGGTGGTCTTTTTCTCCTCAAATATTTTTCCTTGCTTAGCTTGTTCCTTTTCATTATAAATCTTTATAAGCATGAACATTAGTAACGACATGACAGAGTGTATACTAGGTTGTTTGGAAATTTCTTCTGCCAACAGAATTAATCCAAAACTCTTCACTTTCACCTCAGGCACACTCTTTAGACAAGGGCAAAAGACAGCTGCTTCACCAAAATGTCACAAGAACAGTCTCTAGGCCACAGACTAACATTCTTCTCCTCTTGAGTGAGCCCCCCACAGTTCATCAAATTGCACTCAGCACCACTGTCTTACATGCCCCTGCTGGTATTACCCATGAAGCAGCATTTAAAATGTTCAGCTGCTTTTCTAACCCAATCTCCCAAAGTCCATATTACTCCAAACCAAAACATGGTCAGGCCTATCACAGCAATACCCCAGTCTCTGGTACCAACTTCTGTCTTAGTTAGGGTTTTCTACTGCTGTGAAAAGACACCATGACCATAGCAAAATAAGAAAATGCTTAATTGGGGTTGCTCACTCACAGTTCACAGGTTCAGTCCATTATTAACAAGATGGGGAGCATGGCAGAGGTCAGGCAGACATGGTGTTGTAGAAGCTGAAAGACCTACATCTTGCAAGCAACAGGAAGTCAACTGAGACACTGAGCAGTATCCTGAGCATAGGAAACCTCAAAGCCCACCCCACAGTGACACACTTCCTCTCTCAAGGACATACCCACAAAACAGAGCCACACCTCCTAATAGTACCATTCCCTATGAGATTATAGGGGTCGATTACATTCAAACTACCACAACTGGGCTTCTGAAGGTGTTGGCAAAGGGAGGCTGCTGTGACTGTTAGTATTCTGACCTGATCCTTGAAATCCCACCCCTTGGCACCACCTTGCATCCCGACATAAAAGCCTCATTTTAAGGGAAAACTCCTCCCCTCCCTCTCTCTCTTCCTCCCCCCCATCTCTCTCTCCATTCCCACGAGGTGTGTACACCTCTGCTTTCTCTCACTTCTCTTTCTTCCTTGTCTCCCTCTTTCCTATCTTTCTCTTCATCTCTCTATTGTAATACACTCTCTATGCAAATGCAGCACCTGGGTGTGAATGACTTTCCACTGCTGCCCCCACTGCATCTGCCCAGCATGTTTTCCCTTACACATGGGATACCCCAGCCTGGCCAGCAGGGGGCTTCCCACTCATGTAAATTCATAACAATGTCCCGGCTCTTCAGGAGAAAGAGCATGTCCTCTGAGCTCAGCTGGTGCAAGCACTTCTAGCTGTGGCCTCCATTCAGGAATGGGTCACTGGGCAACTCAGAATGAGGCAGCGTCTTCTCACTGTCCCCCAATTTGTACTTCCAATGCAGGCTTCCACCTGACAGAGGGGAAGGTACAGGTCAGGCCATGAGGAGTCAGAAGCCCTGGTCAGTGGCCCCTCTGTCCAGACTGCTCTCCAAGGCACTCTCTTCTCTCCAGTCTCCACTCTCACTCAGCCCAGCTCCTCAAGGGTAAAAGTGTTGTTAATCTTTGGGCTGTGACAAGGGTGGTGGAATGCTCAGTGAGGAAGAAAGACAGGTCCCTGTGCTACCCCCTGATATCCCCTCAATGTTAAAACTGGGAAACAAACCTCTGGGCATTTCAGGGAGCTTCAACTCAGGAGGGAAAACCTAACCTGGGTATGGGTGGCACTCTCCCTGGGCTGTGGTATGAGCACCAACAGTGTTCCCCTCTCTCTGCTTCCTGACTGTGGATGCAGTGTGACCAGTCACCTCAGGCTCCTGCCACCATGCCTCCCCTGCCCATCTTCCATCAGCCTTGGATTTGCCCTGGGATCTGCCCTCAACCTGCACAGCACATCTGCACAGGTTTGGGGCGTGGGGTGCTATAAACACACTCAGAAGCACAGAGTAAAGCCTTGGAGATTGACAGAGGGAGATGGACTCCAGTTATGTCCAGAACATGACAAACAGAACTTCTCTGGCTGCTTCAAGGAGAAAGCAAGACCACAGTGGTCACCAAAGTCATTCAGCTATACCTGAAAGGCCACTCTCCACCCATCTCTTCCATGTCCACCACATCTGGATATATGGATAGATCTATTTGCATTCTTCTACATGCTGACATCCAGTTAGACTAGCACCATTTGATGAAGATGCTTTCTTTTTTTCCATCATATATTTCTGGCTTCTTTATCAAAAAACAAGTGACCATAGGTGTGTGTGCCCATAACTGCATCCCTCCAGCAGTAGGGTTAAGGCCAGGAGGTCTTGAAAGTAGTCAAGTCCTCAGCCTGTATCCACCTCAGTACTGTAACTACTCAATACTATGTCCACTTTAGTGCTGTATCTCAGTACTGTGCCTACTCAGTACTGCATTTACTCAGTACTGTAATTACTCAGTACTGTATCTATTCAGTACTGTATCCACATCGGTACTGAATCTCCTTCAGTGTTACAGTTGCTTCACACACTCCCAGTAAAGTGGAAGACGCAGTCTTCTCTGGTGAATACCCCACAACATTTCTACAGGGCCTGTCCACTGTGATCCCCTGGGCTGAGCCCGAAGGAAGTTCCACTCCTTTGTCTTTCATGATTTATCTTATCTCTTCAACCACTGATCCATACAATTAGAAAACTCAAAGCCAACCCACTCCCTGAAAAAAGTAGAAAAATCACTCCTGGGATGGGGAGATCACTGGGTAGAATGAGTTTTCCCTTCTGTCAATACTTACCAAGGAAGCATTTTTCACAAGATCCTTTTCAGAAGGACCACTGAAAAGACAACTGCTAAAAAGATTTCCTTTGTCACCTGGTCAGCCCAGATATTAGAAAAAGGTTACAAAAAGTTTGAAAAACGTAAAGGTGTAAGTAGGTCCCAGTTGCTGGTGGTATCTTGAAAGGTAAAGGTGTTCAATACCAGAGCACTGACTGGGACAAGACTTTTTGCATAAACTGAAAGTTACTGTCACCTTTTCTGATAATGAAACACCATTAGACTTAACAGATATCCAGCAAAATTTTGGTGTCTTACCTTCTGTCAGAAGAGCATCTCCTAGCTGAAAGTTTGGCCTCCAATCAAAAGACACAGTCAGACTGTCTCTCAGAATGACCACAAAGATTCCCAGGGGTATGGGCAGAAACCAAGGTCGCCAGGTCTGGCCCAACACCAACCTTCTGTAATGTTCAACCAACCAGTTCATCTATCTCCATCCAGATTAACAATACCCAATGACCCTGAAAATGAAAGGGGAAATTACAGTCCATATTGCCTAGCTTGAAGAGACAGGCATCCTGGTGCCCTGCTAGTCACCTTGGAAAACATCTCTCCTGCCTATGAAGAAACCTGGGATCTCTGATTCTCTTGAGTCCAATTCTTCTAGAGAAACAGATGTATACTCTCTTGGACCAGAAAGATGCATTCCTCAGCCTCCCATTGGCAGGGGCAAACCAACCCATCTTTGCTTTTAAATGGACAGGGCCAGAGGGAGGTTACAACAGGCAATTTACATGGAAAAGGTTGCCCCAAAGATTCAAAAATTCTCCGTTTGATGAGACACTAAATGCTGACCTCCTGCTCTTCTGTGAGAGGTTGCCCTGGAAAATAGATTATAAAAGAGCTGTCAAGGAATTGCTGCCAGAGTTACAGACATTGAACTACAAAATGTCAGCTAAAGAAGCCCAACTTTGTACATTAGAGACTTCCTACCTTGGCTACCAACTGAGGGGAGGCAAAAGGAACCTATCTCAGAGTAGGATTACTGACATCATCCTTCAGATCCCAACTCCAAAAACTAAGAGGCAGGTTCAAGAGTTCCTAGATACAGCTAAGTATCATTCACTGCCTCTGGATACCAGAGTTAGCAAGGCCTCCATACACCAACACAAAGTGGGGCACTGAGCCCTAAAGTGGACGGAGACTAAACACAAGACATTTGCGATTTCAAAATCCGCTCCGACTTCAGCTCCAGCCCTAGCACTTGTAAATGTCTCAAATCCTTCTCATCTGTTTGTCTACAAAACAAAGGGGGTTTTATCCCAAATTTTGGGGCCATGGAAGTGCCCTGTGACATACCTGTCTGAATGATTGGACCCTGTGGCCACAGATGGCCCACCTATCTAAGAGCTGTGTTAGTCTAAAGGGGGAAAAAAGTTAACTATGGATCAGGATCTTATAGCCATAACACCCCATGATGTGATTGAAGCCCTCCTCAGAGGAACACTAGAACACTGGCTGTCTAATGACTGTGTGACCAAGTATCAGGCCCTACTCCTGGACCACCCTAAGTCTGGTTTGAGAAACCGACCACCATCAATCCTGCTACCCACTTGCCTGGTGACAACCCTCAGACACGTATGACTGTCACAAGATGAAAGATGAAACTAGGTCTTTGGAGTTGCAGTAGCTACTTTAACTGAAACAGTTTGTGCCTATGTCAGGTACTTCAGCCCAGAAATCAAAACTGATTGATCTGACTCAGGCTATCATGTGGGGAAAAGGTAAAGTCCACCACAAAATACATGGGCAGTCACTGTGCTTTTACAACTGGGCTTGTCCACGGTATGATGTTATATATAAAACCACCAGGGCTTCTTACTGCTGGGAAAAAGGACATTAAAAACAAAAAACAACTCCTGGTCTTTCTTGAGGCTATTTGGATTCCCCATGAATTGTTGTCCTCTACTTCTGGTTCTCCACTGCTGGCCCACTGACCTGGATGCCCAACAAACAACAAATGACCCTAAGACCAATGGAGCCTATTAATATTCTGATGACATTCCCTGACCCAGTTCTGCCTGAGACTCCATGGTAAAGAAACCCACAGGTTGATGGAGGACACCAGAGGGAAAGATTATTCCCCAAAAATAATTTGCAGGATTCTGGTAACTGACCTTCACCAGGCAACTCATATGGAGGCCACAAAACTTTCTGAGCTGCTCAGACCAGGGTATATTATACCTAAACTGGACAGCCAACACAAGATGTCTCAACCAGATGCCATGTTTGTGCTCAAGTAAATCCAAAACAGAGAGAGAGCCCTTACTCAGGTTGGGGTCCAAATAAAAGACCAACATCCTGGTGGACTCTGGAAAAACTGCCTTCACTGAAATCCAGCCTGCCAGGAAAGGATACAAGTACCTGCCAGTTTTTATAGATACCTTTTCTGGATGGGTAAAAATATTCCCCACCCAGACAGAAACCTCTCAAATAGTGGCTAAAAAGCTCCTCCAGGAACTGGTCCACCAATTTCGCCTCCCCCTAGCAATGGGTCCGACAATAGCTGTCTTTCATAGCCAAAACCTTGTTAAAGCTTTAGACATAGATTGAAAACTTTGTGTACATAAACTTCAGAGTTCAAGGCAGGTTTAAAAAAATAATAATACACAGGACATTAAAAGAAACTAACAAAACTCTCATTAGAATCCAGCAAAGGATGGATAGACCTCCTTCCTGTGCTTTGGGTCTACTGCATCCCATATAGGAAGGGATCTACCCACTATAAGATTATGTTTGGAAGACCTTTTTCATGACTTCCAAGCTCAGAGACTAACTGTTGACCTCCCAGCCTGATATCAGAGTTGGCAGAACTCACCAACCATCCCTTTCTCAAGTCACTCCAGGCCCTCCAGTTCTCCACAAAGGCTATTTATCAGGCTATCCAAGAGACCCAGGTGACTACTGAAGTCCACCGCCAGTTTCCACTTGTTTGAGTCTGGTGATATTTTCTGGGACAAACAGGTAGCCAAAGGGTGACTGTAACCAGTTTAGAAAGGACCCTACATTATGATTCTCTCTACTCTTATGGCTGTGAAGGTAGCTGGCATTATATCATGGATCCACCACACCCAGCTCAAGAAAGCAGAAGCCATGGACGCTGCCAACTGGACTGTCTCTGGACTACGGACCCATTACAATTAAGGATTAACTGAGACCCTGGGCTCTACCACTCCCTGTACTACCTCCTCCTTCTGACACTGGTGTTTGGTGTGAATACAGGGTTATGGTCCAGCCCCTGCTTCCCTCAGGCCTGCACCTGGGAACTGAGGAAGACAGACACAGAGAACGTGATGGCTAGTATGATGACAGACCAGCAACCTATATTCCATCTTGACCTTTGCTTACTGATGCCCACATTAAGTGTCTAGTTGTAGATATAACCAACCGTCTTATTAAATAAAAAACACAGAGCCAATACAGAGATGAAAGCCAAGAGGTCAGAGCAATAGCTAAGAGCCAAAAACCTTACCCTTCACTGTCGCTGTTGCCCTACCTCTCCACAAGAGACCCACTTCCTGTGTGTCTGTCTTTTTATAGAGTTTCTGTTCTGCCTTCTCATTGGTTGTAAACCCAACTACATGACCTCCTAGTCACTGCCTGTCTGTACAGACCTCCAGGTCTTCTGTGGTTGGTATTGAGATTAAAGGCGTGTGTTTCCATGCTGGCTGTATCCTTGAACACACAGAGATCCGCTTAGCTCTGCCTCCCAAGAGCTGAGATTAAAGGCGTGCACCACCACCGCCCAACTTCTGCCAAGGCTTGCTATTAGCTCTGACCCCCAGGCTACTTTATTTATTAACATACAAATCACATTTTAGTACAAATAAAATATCACCATATCTAGTTGTATTGGAAAAAAAAAAGAAAAGATGTGGGAATTTATCTTTTGAAATAGAAATACAGAGTTTACAATTCTATGCATGTCCTGTGTCTGGGGCCCCTTGTTGCCAGGAGCAAGGAGTTTCTATTGCAAAAATTGGGATTGTAAAACAGGCTTCCTAAAAATACATGGATGAATATACACAAAGAAAGTCCTTCCCAAAAAATACACAATAGGAAAATGTAATCCAATGACCATAAAAAAAAAAATCTAGAGGTTCCTTGAAAAATATTCTGGCCTTTGGGAAATAGGGAAACCTGAGGAATAAAACTCTAGGCCACAAGAAGGAACCTTGGGGATAGAAGTAATCATTCCCAGTCAGAAATTGGTCAGGATTGCTACTTATGCTTAGACATCCAGCTCCCATACTACATAGGATAGGAACTAACCAGACTGTCAGCCCATTAACTGACAAATCTCATTGTGACGGGGACATCCCAAATTAATGTTAGAGGACTTACAAGGGGCTAAAACGTCTCTAATAGCCAAAACCTTTAACCTAGGTACTTGCCACCAATCTGATGACTGCTATTCTGCTTTATGGGATAATTCATCTGGAGAACAGCAATATTGCCAAGTCCCTGAGACTGCTGGTGGGTCTGTACTAATGGTCTGACTAAACAATGCCTCTTCTGATGCCTTCCAAGATAAATAGACAGATTGATCAGGACCTAGAGATAGTAAGACAGTAGTTAGATTCCCGTGCAGAAATTGTCCTACAAAGCTGGAGAGGCTTAGACTTACATCTCATGAGATAAAGGAAACTAAGTCTGGCTTTGGGAAAAACCTTTTGTTTTATGCTAATTGAACAGGAGTAATTAAAAAAATCTTGCCATGGTTGGGAAAAAAACTCAGAGAGAGAGAGAGAGAGAGAGAGAGAGAGAGAGAGAGAGAGAGAGAGAGAGAGTCAAAGAGATGGGGGAGAGAGAAAAGACATTAATCAGCTAACTGGTACCAGTCTCTGTTCTCTTGGTGCCTCTGGCTAACAACTCTGCTAGCAGCACTGGCTGGGCCTTTAATTCTCATTCTGATTGGATTTAAGGTGGGGCTCTGCATCTTAAACTATATGCCAATTGTATATCAGTTCAGTAAAATTAATGGTCTTTAGGACCAACTACACCTCTTTAGAGTAAGGTGAGTCCAAGATTTGACTCATTCACTAAGGCGGGTGTGGGGGATGTAACAGGGCCCTAGACCTTAGCACAAGTGAATCCACGATAGGAGTACCACTCAGGCCATAAAACTCAGTACATAGACAGCACCACCTGCCAAAACAAAGACCTAATCCATCCAAGTCCGTATTTCTGGGAAAGTCTCTAAATGTACTAACCTTGATTTTTGGCTTCTGTAGTTTTGCTTCTGGTTAACTGTTCTTGTTAACTGAAGCATGTCAGGCCAGAACATGGTTTTTATGCTTAAAAGTTCACCCTGAGAAACCTCAGTGCTACACTGGGATCCTGAACACCCAGTGTAGTCACTGGCTGGCTAATAAGACTTTCTATTGGCTTAAACCCATGTCTGAGCAGTCTTCTCTGGTGGATACCTCACAATAGCATGTTATGTGTACCACATGTGTGCCTTATGCCTGAGGAGATCAGAGGGCTTCAGATCCCCTGTGACTAAAGATATAGATGATTGTGAGCCACAATGTAGGATCTGGGGATAAAACCAGGGTTCTCTACAAGAGCAACAAGTAAGTGCTCTTTACCACTTAGCCAAGTCTCCAGCCTCTACCCATTTTTTTTAAACTCTTCTGATTTGTTTTTGTTTGTTTGTTTGTTTTTACCTCATTTTTAGTTGTTTGTTTTTGTTTTGAGGGGTTTATTTGTCTGTCTCTCTGTTTTTTATATGAGTGTTTTGCCAGCGTGTGTCTGTGAACCACACGCATGCCTATTGCCTGAGGCAACCAGAAGAGGGCATCAGATCCTCTGGAGCTGGAGTTACAGATAGTTGTGAACAGCCATGTGGTGCTGGGTATTGAACCCAGATCCTCTGGAAGAGCAGTCAGTGCTCTTAACTTCTGGACCACTTGTCTGCTCCCTCCATACCCCTCTGGTGTGAGTGTGTGTGTGTGTGTATGTGTGTGTGTGTGTGTGTGTGTGTGTGTGTGTGTGTGTGTGTGTGTGTAAGAGAGAGACAGAAGGAGACCAAGGGAGAGAGGTGGGTTTGTGACCATGGGAACAATTCCCATGGAGGCCAACAGAGGGTGTCAGATCCCCTGGAGTTATAGACAGTTGGAACCAAACTCAGGTCCTCTGCAAAATACTAAGTGCTCTTAACCACTGAGCCTTACCCTCCACCCCATTTCTTTACCTCTGTGATTGTCAAGACCCTAAGGAGTTTAGCAACAGAGTCACATGTTGTGTGAGAGGTGTTTTTCTAATAAGATGCAACACATGTCTATTCACCCCAGGAGGGGAATACAAAATGATTAATAATGATGTCATGATTGCAGTAAAGTCCAACTTGGTAACCTAATGAGTTCTTATTGGGGTTACTAACCAGAACATGCATGAGGGGTTACTTCTAGGAGCAGGGATGACCCCACAAAAAAAGCAGCTATTTCACCAAAAAGTCCACCCCCACCACACCAGTGAGGACAATGGCTACAACCCCGGTGCTCTCTGCACAGCTCACAGGGAGCTCAACAGTCCCGAAGCTCTTTATTCCTTTTATAAAGCTGAGGAGGGGCCTTTAAGAATCTTGTGAGTTTCTACTTCTCCAGACATGTGATGTTTGTCTACCTCCTGAGTCTCGGGAGCCTTCCCCTCCCTCCTGGAGAGGCTGTTTCAGTTCAGGGGAAACTCTATTGAATGTCACATAATTGGTGTTGGGCCATGTATAGTGCTTGGCAGTTGGTTGCTGCTAAAGACAAACCCTTTTTGTGTCCAGACTGATGATATATATAGGGAATTTATACTTGGCTGCTTGGCACGTAGCTGGTTCTTGTTGCTCCTCCTCAGTGCGTTATTATAGGTGTTATATTCAGTTGTGGCCTTGCAGAGAGGAGACCACACAGGAGACCAGCGACACTAGAAATGGCAGTCACCCCCAAGTCCAGTAGTTATTTTTACTAACATTGCTAACATGTTGTTGAGTCCCGGCTAGAAAGGAGTTAAGTTCAGGGTATACGTAGTTTACAATTAATGGGGGGAAAAAAAGAAAGAAAAGAGAACGTTCAAACACATACCCTTGGTTATATACTGAGAATGTGTCTAAACACAAGAGGAATTCCAGGGCGAAGGCGGGGAAACTCAGTTAGTGAAATGCTGGCTGTGCAAGCATGGGGACCTGAGTTCAACCCCTAGAGCACATGTAAGAGCCTGGCACGGAGGGAGGGCCACACTTACTTGTAACCCCAGTACTGAGGCAGCAGAGACAGAAGATCTCTGGGTCTTCCCGGACAACCAGCCCAGCCTAGTCAGTGAGCTCCGAGCCAAGGAGAGACCCTGTCTCAAAAAAACAAGGTGAGGGGCTGGAGTGATGCCTCAGTCAGTGGTTAAGAGCATTGGCTGCTCTTCCAGAGAACCCAGGTTCAATTCCTAGTGCCTACATGGTGGTTTTCAATTGTCTGTAACTCCACTCCCAGGGCATCCAGGGACCCTGAGGGCACAAGACATGCACATGGTATACAGAAATACATGCAGGCAAACACCTGTACACATAAAATAATAAACAAAATTAAATTTTTTATTTAATTATTTTATGTGTGTTAATATTTTTACCTGCATGTGTGTCCGTGTACCACCTGCTTGCCACGCATGCCCTGGAGCCCAGAAGAGGGCATCGGGTCCCCTGGAACTGGAGTTACAGACAGTTGAGAGCCACCATGTGGGTGATGGGGATCGAACCTGGGTCCTCTGGAAGAGCAATCAGTGCTCTTAACCTCTGAACCATCTCTTCAGCCCAAATAAACCATTTTTTCTTTTATTATAATGTATTTTATTTTTTAAGATTGTAATATAATTATATTATTTCTCCCTTCTCTTTCCTCTTGCCAAACCATCCCATATAACCCTCCTTGCTCTCTTTCAAATTCATGGCCTCTGTTTTCATGAATTATTGTCACACACACATACGGACATATATGTGTGTGTGTGTATATGGTGTGTGTGTGTGTGTCTGTGTGTGTGTGTGTGTGTGTGTGTGTGTGTGTGTGTGTGTGTGTGTGTATTACTAAATACACCCTGCTCAGTCTCTGTAATGTAACTTCCTTGTACATATATTTTCAGGGCTGGCCATTTGGTGGTATTGGATAACCAAAGAAAGTTTAATTATTTTTAAAGGTGAATTGGGCTTGTTCTACTTTGCTTTTTGTTGCTGTGGAAAACAGGGACAAAACTAGCTTAGGGAGGAAAGGGTTTATTACGTCTTACAGGTTAGAGTCATCATCAAGGTAAGCCAGGGCAGGAATTCAAGCAGGAGACAGGAGGCAGGAACACTTGCTCACCATGGCTCACTCCATCTGTTTTCTTATACAATCTAGGACCACATACCCAGGGGTGGCACTGCCCACAGTGGGCTGGGCCTTCCCACATCAATTAGTAACCAAAAAAATGTTGCAGTCTGATGGAGGCAATTCCTCAGTGAGGTTCTGTCTTCCCAGGTGACTCTAGTTTGTGTCAAGTTGACAAAAACTGACTAGCACAGGACTGGGGAGATAGCTCAGCAGCTAAGAGCAGTTACTGCTCTTCCAGAGGATCTGAGTTCAGCTCCCAGCAACCATTTTTGGCAGTTCACAACTGCCTATACCTCCAGCTAAAGAGATCTGACATCCTGGCCTCCTCAAACACCTGTATTCCTGAACACACACACACACACACACACACACACACACACACACATACACACCATGTACACACTCAAAGGACAATTCTGAAAAATAAACTTGGGGGGTAGCATAAAAACAATGAGAAGTTGAAGTCAGTGAGTATGCACAGTTACACTCAGAGTACCTGGATGAAACCCTACCAAGCTGCCACTTAGGGCAAAAAGTGAGGCTGTGACTGACAGACTTATAATCAAACATTGTCTTGTAGAAATTTTAAGGGCTTTAATGGTTCTTGGAAACAAATATTCAGAATGATGTGTGACTGTGAAGATCCAAAAAGGGCTTGGCTCCATGGGGGATGGCCCTGTAGCTTTACTACCATGGTTACACTCAAGAGGATCTGGGAAGGGCCCTTCTATCTCAGAAGGAACCGATCTGAGGGGGATTCCTCCCCCAGAATTTCAGTAACACAAAGCTTCTTGGCTGTCCTTGTGGCTCATGAGATTTATTCTCAGGAGCTGAAAGAGCTTTATGACTGCAAAATCTAATAATTTCAAGCTTCTTTAGGGCAGGGTCTCATTGTGTAGCCTTAGCTGGCCTGGAACTTACTATGTAAACCAGGAGGCTGCCCCCAAACCCACAGGGATCCACCTGCCTCTGTCTAAGTGCTGGGATTAAAGACCTGTGCCACAGTGTCCAGCCTGAATCTAGGTTTTTGTTGTTGTTTTGTTTTGTTTTGTTTAAGATTTATTTATTTATTATTTATACAGTGTTCTGTCTGCATGTATGCCTGCAGGTCAGAGGAGGACACCAGATCTCATTACAGATGGTTCTCTGCCACCATATGGTTGCTGGGAATTGAACTCAGAACCTCTGGAAGAACAGCCAGTGCTCTTAACCCCTGAGCCATCTCTCCAGCCCCCCTGATTCTAGTTTTTAATAAAGCATCAGGAATCTAATATAACCACATCTCTAGGGCTTCTGGGCATATTTTGGCCAGGGATATCCTAGTAGGTAACTTTGCATGGTCTATATATATTTCTCAAAGACTAAAGATGTACTGATAGTGGGTTATGCCCAAGGTCTGTGAGATCTTTTGGGTTATTTTGCAGGTAAAGGGAAGCCCATTGTCACTTTGGAGTGATTCAGGAGTCTATCATAGGGAATAACTTCTTTCAAAAAGGTCTTGACAACTTCAGTCTTTTAGTCTAGGTAGAATAGGCCTCAGTTCACCCTAAAAAGCATCAGCAAGCACCAATGGGTATTATTGTCTCTACAGGGTGGTAGTGCGTAAAATCTAATTGCCAGTCTTCTGGGACTGTCTGCCTCTTTGTGCTGGGTGATCAAGATGGTGGCTGGTCCCACCTCTTGGGTTACTCTAGAGATGCAGGGGCATGCCCTGACAACTTCTGGGATTATAGATTGTAATCCTTTTCTCCCAAAGACATGAAAGGCCAGAGTAGCGAATGCTTCTCTTACAGGTAACACGAGTCATGAAATCCCTTAATAACTTTCCACGGGTCTGCTTGGGGCAAGAGAATCCTATGTTCCCCTTGAACCACCAGCCGTTTGTTATTAATCTGTATCCATGTTGAGTGGTCTTTCTCTGTGCCCTCACAGTCATATCTTCTGGCCCCTAGAGTGCAGCCTGCACCCCTCCCCCAACACTGCACAATAATGGAATTGCTTTTCTGGTGCCTCTTAAGTACATCACCGCCACCTGTGTGAGTGCTAGACCGTCTCTAAAGGCACAAACTCCAGGGTCATATTTAACTGGGGAGAGCTTTTTCTATCAAGAGCCTTCTCTCTTCCCTCATAACAGCATGAACACAAAGGGCCAGTGTACTCAGAGTCCCGGTAAAGACCGATTCACCTTTTCCACTGTAACACTCTAGTTAAAGTGATGTGTTGGGGGAGGGAGAGCTATTGAGTAAGGGACTAGGAGAACACGGGTATATGAAGGAGAAAGGGAGAATGATGGAGAGAAGGGGGTTTAAGTGAGGAGATGGATGGGAGGGTGTGGCCTCATAAAGTAGCTCGCTGTGAAACTAAACTTTTTTATAAATCTTTTTTAAAAACTTTTAATCATTTTATGTATATGGGTGTTTTGCTTGCATTTATATCTGTGAACTACACACAAGCCAGTGCCCACAGAGATCAGAAGAAGGCATCAGATCCGCTAGAATCAGAGTTACAGATGGTTGTAAGCTGCCATGTGGGTGGGTGCTGGGAACTAAACCCTAGGTCTTCTGCAGGAATAACAAGTGATTTTAACCGCTGAGTCATGTCTCCAGCCCTGAGACCAAACTTTAAAACCCCAATTCAGCACAACCCAGACATTCCTAAAAGGTACCAAATTAGCTTTTAGTTTTGGAGATTTATCATAAGTTTTGTCAACTTCATATAAACCTAGACATACCCAGAAAGAGGGAACCCCAATTGCGGTTACCTCTTTATCAGTTGGCCTGTGGGCATGTCTGAGGGGCATGTCTTGACTGATGATTGACATGGAAGGACCCAGTCTTGTAACAGATCTTTTTTGGACTGCCAACTCCCAATTAATGACACAGAGACTTCCTATTAAGCATGAAAGCTTGGCCTTAGTTTAGGCTTGTTCCCAACTAGCTCTTAAAACTTAAATTAACCTGTTTATATTAATCTATTTTCTGCCACCTGGCTCATTACCTCTCCTCAGTACCATATGTTCTACTTCCAACATGTTTGGTTGTCAAAATCCCCCACTGTTCAAATTCTTCCCTCAAGTTCCTCTCTCCCCCCCAAGAAGTCCCACCTATCCTCTCCTGCCTAGCTATTGGCCATTTGGCTCTTTATTAAACGAATCAGAAGGTGCCTTAGGCAGGCAACAAAGGACAAAGACACATCTTCACACAGTGTGATCAAATGTCCCTCAACACAGCCTACTGGATGGTGTCATCCCTAGGCAGGTAGACCTGGGCCTTATAAGAAAAGTGATTGGCCTAAAGGCCAGCCTGGGTCCTCTAGACCTGAGCTAGAGGCAAGATATCCATGGCCCATCTGATGTCATCTGGCTCAGGTGGGTGCAAGCCACCCAAAGGCCAACCTAGGTCCTCAAGACCTGGACTGGCAAGAGGACATCCACAAGCCTGCCTGGCACCTTGCTGTTGTGGAATATTAGTTTAAGAAGTGTTACATTTGTTTATGCTATGAAATACTTGTTTAATGATGCAAAGATGTGTTGCATTCTTTTATGTTGCATTTGTTTAACTCTATAAAGCTGTGTCACTTTGCCTGACTGAAATACCTGATTGGTCTAATAAAGAGTTGAATGGCCAATAGCTAGTCAGGAGAGGGACAGGCAGGGCTGGCAGGCAGAGTCAATAAATAGGAGGAGAAATCTAGGCTTGAGAAGAGAAGGGGAGCGAGGAGCAAGAAAAGGAGGAGAGAAGGATGCCAGGGGCCAGCCACCCAGCCACACAGCCAGCCATGGAGTAAGAAGGAAAGAAAGATATATAGAATAAAGAAAGGTAAAAAGTCCAGAGGCAAAATGTAGTTAAAGAGAAACAGGGTAATTTAAGTTAGAAAAACTGGTTAGAAACAAGTTAAGTTAAGGCCAGGCATTCATAAGTAAGAACAAGTCTCAGTGTATTTATTTAGAGCTGGGTGGTGGACCACCAAAGAATAAAGGAAAAAACTATACCTTGTGGTGCTTGGTGGGTGGGTCCCACTATGATGAGCAAGTATGTGGTGGATAAATGGGAGAGGAAGAGAAGTAAAATGATTTATGTGCTGTGGAAAGAGGTGGAACAGAAGTGAAGGCAGTGAGGAATAGGCTGAGATGGAAGGCCTTCGTGCCACCCCAGGCCATGGTGATGTCCAGGCCCAGGCTGCTGCCAAGGGCCATGTCTGGGCCCATGGCCCTACCACAGCCAGGGTCTGTGTGACCATTCATGGCCCATGTTGCCACCAAAGGCCACAAGGATGCTCAGTGTCTAGGCTGCCACCAGTGGCCATGTAGGTGTCCAAAAGTTATGCTGCTGCCAGAGTCACATTGGTCTTGGTAGCAGAGCTGCCACCCAGGGCCATGGTGTAGTCCAGGCCCAAGCTGCTGCCAAGGGCCATATCTGGGTCTGTGGCCCTACAGTAGCCAAGGTCTGAGTCGACATCCATGGCCCCTGTTGCAACCAAGGGCCATGTGACTGCCTGGGGTCTGATTGGTCACTTGGGACCATGCTGGTACCCAGGGGTCATGCTGCATCTGGGGCCATACAGATCTAAGTGGCACATACTGCTATCCAATGCCATAGTGACATCTGGGCGAGGGCTGTAGCTGGGGGTCATGTCTGGATCTGTGGCCCTATTGCAACCAGAATCTGTGTTGATGTCCATGGCTATGAGGGCCATGCAGATTCCTGGGGTCTGGGCCACCCCTGGGGCCATGTTGATATCTGAAGACCATGCTACTGCTGGGGCCATGCTGATCTGGATGGTCTGCACCATCACCTGGGGCCATAGTGACATCCAGACCCCAGCTGCTACTGCTGACCATGTCTGGGTCCATGGTCCTACTGCAGCTGGGTTCTGTGTTGAAGTTTATGGCCCATGTGGCCACCAGGGACCATGGGGAGGCCCAGGCTCTGAGATGCAATATGTGGCCTTCTTGGATTCTGGAGGCCATGCTATAGTCCAGGCCATACAGATCTGAGTGGCCTGCACTGCTACCCAATGCCATAGTGATGTCCAGGCCAGAGCTGCAACTGAGGGCCATGTCAAAGTCCATAGCTCTACTGCATCTAGGGTCTGTGTTGATATCTGAGGTTCCTGTTACCATCAAAAGCCATGTGGATGCCCAAGATCTGGGACTGTGTTGGTGTCTGGGGTCATGCTGCCACTGGGGCTATGCCGATCTAGGTGGCCTGCACTGCCACCTGAGGTAATGGTGACATCTGGACCTGGCTGCTGCTGAGGACCATGTCTGGATCCACGGCCCTTCTGTAGCTGTGGTCTGTGTTGATGTCTGTGGCCCATGGGAACCATGTGTGATGGAATCATAGGGCCATGCTGGCCTGGCCCTGCCTTTCACTGGCCCTGGGATAGCTGGCCCTGCCCCTCACTGGATGCTGCAGCAAGAAGAGCTGGCCCCAACCTCATGGGAGAGCTGGCACCCCACACTCAGGAGAGATGGCCCCACCCTTCACCACAGGCAGGGGAGAGCTGACCTTGATGGCATAGGCATAGGGGAGCTGGCTCTGCCTTCCTAAGGGGGGCAGCCCTGGTGGCCTGGACTGACAAGCTCAACTATGACAGACTCACATCCAGGCCTGGGGTTGGCCCACCCTGACATCTTCACCATCTAGGACCTGCTGGAGTTCGTAAAGGTATTGCAGCCTGTGAGGCCAGCTCCCAGGACTGCATCCAGGGTAATAAAAAGAATGCCTGCAGAGTAGCAGGACTTAGGAATAATTCTTATCTATCTGAGGGAATAAGACTCACACATGTTCTGAGGGTCAATTGCTTTATTTCAAGTTCCAACTCCAATTCTCTTTGTTCTGCACCCCCTTATATACATTCCACAGAAGGCAATAAAAAATTACATGTGAGGGTCACATTATCAACTGTTGTGGCTGTGAGTGAGTAACCATGGCAACGCCCAGCTGTCAGCCAGGCTCCCTGGTGTGCGGGATGTAAAGCAAAGGTGTGAGCATGGTGTTCTACATTTCTCTGACAGTGGCATTAAAGTATCCCAAACCTAAAAATATAACTCCTATCCTGCGTGCAGCCCCAGATCACAAAGAAGGAAATTTGTAACTCTTTATTCAAGACTATGAAGTTAGATCATGCTCTGCAGCCCTGGCTAATTGTGAAAACTTTTCCCACAGTTTAGCTGGATGTAAAGCTGTTTCTCTCTGGACTTGGTTAGTTGACTAATTGCTA
Organism: Peromyscus californicus insignis; assembly: GCF_007827085.1. Lineage (NCBI taxonomy): Eukaryota > Metazoa > Chordata > Mammalia > Rodentia > Cricetidae > Peromyscus > Peromyscus californicus. Next base: position 13,456,424 of record NW_026294595.1, read on the forward strand.
TTTTGTCACCCCTGGAAATTTCAGAACCCAAACAATAAACAGTTACTTAGCTGAACTTTAGATCTTGTATCATAAAACTGAGATTAGGAGTTCATGTAGCAAGTTAATGGCTCAGGAGTTTGTGTAGGAAATTGTCTTATGTTATAAGCCATAGTTTAGCAAGTGGGGAACTGGCACCAAAGTTGCTTTATTCCTGATCTTGGTTCAACAACCAGACACCTGGGAATTTGTCCTTGTGTGATTCATTTGCACGAGCAACTAGTCTACTTTGAATTTGTTCTGAGGTTTTAAGTCAGTTAATTTTACGTAGCTTGTCTTGACAGCCTGAGCTAATGATATAAAACAAATTTCTAAGTTTCTCACAGCTTCCATGGAACAAAGGCCTAGCTATAAAAAATATCCTAGTATATTTCTAGTCGTCAAAATTATACGGCTTAAGAAGAAATCATCTTCCTGACAATCCACAGATAACTGTGCCCAGTATATTCATGGAGAAAACACACTACCTATCCAGGCAGGGGGGAAATCCCAAAGCTGTTTGAGGAAGAATTGTAGTAGTGCATGAAAAAATTACAGATAGAAGCAAACGGTATTCATAGTCTGTGGCCCTGTAAGCCTTGCTTAACTCTCCATCAGTTATTCATCTGGTGAGTTGACCTTATGAATATCAGTTGTCATCTGCTGCATATTCTTATGGCGTCTGGAATGAAGGGACTGGTCCTGTGGAACAATAGCCACAGGCTCTCCATGACTCAGGATGCCCGAGAGGGGTTTCAGTGAGGATCCAGTGACGATGGTGTACTAGAAACTATAAGCCTTGAACAAGATCAATGACTCATTGCAATGAACATTTTCTAGTAAAGCTGATTGGACAAAAGAGTATATTGACACACCACAGCTCCCAATGTCACCAGGATGAAAGAAGAGGTACTGGAGAGGCAATCAAGCTGGAGGAGTGAAGAGGGTGTTGTTGTTGTTGTTGGTTGTTATTTGGTTTGATTTTGGGGGGTATTTTTATTTTTCTTTTGTTTTTGTTTGTTCATCTGGATTTGGTCTGGTTTGGTTTTGGTTTTTTTTTTCATTTGGGGGGCCACTGCAGAGGGGAGAATATGGAGGGTCTGGGAGATAAGTGGAATTGGGGTGCAGGATGTGAAATTCCCCACGATTCAATAAAGAAATTATGTTAAATATAAAAAGAAAGAAAGAAAAGTGGCTGAGCAAGCCAGCAGAAACAAGCCAGTAAGAAGCATTCCATTATGGTCACTGCTTCAGCTCCTGTCTAGAGTTCCTAATTTGGCTTCCCTTGACAATGGACTACAATCGGTAAGCCAAATAAATTAATTCAACCTGGACATGGAGTCCATGTCAGACCAAAATAACAATTGCACTTGTGGTGGTTTGAAAGCAAATGGCCCCCAAAGGGAGTGGCATTATTAGGAGGTGTGGCTTTGTTGGAGTGGTTATGGCCTTGTTGGAGAAAGTGTGTCACTGTGGAGGTGGGCTCTGAGATCTCATATATGTCCAAGTTACATCCAGCGACCCAGACCATTTCCTGTTGCCTGAAAGATGTAGAACTCTCAGCTACTTCTCCAGCACCATGTCTGCCTGCTGCCACCATGTCCCACCATGATGATGATGGGCTAAATCTCTGAACTGTAAGCCACCACCAATTAAATGTTTTCCTTTAGAAGAGTTGCCATGGTCATGGTGTCTCTTCACAGCAACAGAAACCCTAAGACAGCACCCAAGTCCAATTTCATGAACCAATGAGTTTTATTGAGGTTACCAGCAAGGCTGTGGCTGAGGGGTTACACAAAGGAGTAGGAAAGACTCAAAAGGAGCTGCATCACTGAAAAGTCACCCCAACACAGGCAAAGACTGCAACCCTGCTGCTCTCTGCATAGCTTGAAGGCAGTTGTCAGGTCCTAGAACCTCCTCCTGGTAGCTCAGCTGCTCAGAGTCCCCTCCCCAGCTGTTATCTTCTGCTTCCATAACCCTGAGGAGGCCTCCTTTTTATTCTGAGTCTCAGGAGCCCCCATCCTCCTGGAGGAAATGTTTCAATTTGGAGGAATCTGCCATACATGAGAACTCTTTTCTTTTGGGGACGTCACTGGTTAGTTTTGGTCAATGTGACACAAGCTGGTGTCATCTGGGAAGAGGAAACCTCAGTTGAGAAGATGCCTCCATCAGACTGCCTGTAGGCAAAGCTGTAGTGCATTTTCTTAATGCACTATGGGCAGTACCATCCCTAGGTATGTGGTCCTGTGTTGTATAAGAAAGCAGGCTGAACAAGCCATGGTGAGCAAGCCTTTTTATTAATTTTATTTTCATTTTACATACCATCCCCAGTGTACCCTCCCTCCCCTTCTCACGCTCCCTCACCTCCCCCACATCTCCCCACCACCACCCCTCCCCCCCATATACCTCTCAGAGGGAGTAAGGCCTCCCTTGGGTAGTCATCAAAGTCTGGCATACCAAGTTGAGGCAGGGCCTAGCCCCTCCCCCCACATCAAAGCTGAGCAATGTATCCTGCCATATGGAATGCTCTCAAAAAAGCCAGTTCATGCACCTGGGATAAACACTGGTCCCCCTGCCAGGGGCCCTACAAACAGATCAAGCCTCACAACTGTCACCCACATTAGGAGGGCCTAGTTTGGTCCCATGCAGGTTCCCCAGCTGTCAGTCCAGAGTCCATGAGCTCCCACTAGCTCAGGTCAGCTGTCTCTGTGGTTTTCCCTATCATGATCTTGACCACCCCCTTGCTCATATGATCCCTCCTCCCTCCCTTCAACTGCTCTCTGGGAGCTCAGCCCAGTGCTGAGCAAGCCTTTTTTACTGGGGTTCCTAGCAGGAGTGTGGGTGAGGGGTACTTACAGGAGCAGGGGAGACTCAAGAGCAGCTGCACCACCCAGATCCCGCCCAACACGGTGACAGCTCGAGAAGGCTGCAGCCCTGGTCCTCTCTGCACAGCTCACAGGCAGTTCTCCAGTCAGAGAAGGTCCTCTCTCTGTGGACTGGCTGGTCAGACATCCTCCCCCAACAGCTGCTTACTTCTTTTATAAAGACGGGAAAGAGCCTTCCAGAATCTTCCATTTCCATTTCCCAAACATGTGACCTTTTTATCTCCTGAGCTTCTCACTCCCTGTCGGGGGAATCATTCAATTAACGGAAACTGCCATATAACAGAATCCACATGCTCCTACAGCAGAATTGCATACAGCTGGCTATGGTGTAGGGGAGTTGGCCAGAATCTCAGGTAAGGATCCCACCCCTTCTTTCTATGCAGGAACATCACCATCAACAAGCCTGATATTAGGAGACTCTTGCAAGAGTCCCAGCTGCTCTGATGAAGATGACAGCTGTCATTCACAGGACAGACTCTATGACACTGGGTGACAGAGTGACAGTGTTGTCAACATAAGTCTTTCTCTGCCTCGGGGGGATGTAGGGTCCCCACTCTTGCTGACTTTTACGATTAGAAGGATAACCAAGGGACACAAATATGAGATATGCTATTGGAAGATCATCTGAGGGTAGATCCATCATCAAAAAGAAAAGATAAAAGTCCTCTAGTGAGGAAGTAAGTACCTGAAGTCAGTTAGCTGATCGCCATCATTTCTTGTGGTTTTTTGTCTTGTTTCTTCAGATACTCTCATCCTTACAACTTGTTTTTAGGGCCCTGAGCTGGACCAAACTGGATAACACCAGGCCTGTTCTGTTTGGAAATGATTTTTATTAACATATTAATTATACATAATGATGGGTTTCATTATGTATATACACAATGTATTTTTTACCATATTCACATCTGTTATACTATCATCCCCCTGCCACTCCCCAGGGCCATGGAGACAACTGGGCCCGAACTTCTGCTGAGGTCCATGTCTTGGTCCATGGTCTTGCTGCTACTGAGGTCTGTGTTGATGTCTTTTGCACATGTTAACATAGAGAGCCATGTGAACCATGTGTGTTGTAGTCCTAGGGCCATGCTGAGGCAGACCCTCCTCTCACCAGCCCTGTGAGAACTGGTCACATGACTACCAGAACAAGAGAGCTAAGCCCTCCCCTCATAGGAGAGCTGCCCCCCACCACACTTGGGAAAGCTGGCCCTACCTCTCATCAAGAGCGTGGGAGAGCTGGCTCCACCCCTCACCTGAGGGGGTGGTCCCAGTGGCTCAGACTGACCAACCCAGCTGCTATCCAGGCACACATCCAGGGTTTGAGTTGGCCCACCCTAACATCTGCCCCATCTATGAACTGCTGGAGCATATTAGGGACAGATCCTGCAGAACCATAGCCTCAGGATCTCTATGACTCAGGGCAACAACAGGATATCTGAGAGGAATTTCAGTGAGGGTCCAGTGTTGATGGTTTACCAGAAGCCAGAGGCCTTGAACCTGACCAAAAACTCATTCCAAGTGAACATTTGCAAGTAAAGCTGCTTGTATACTGTGTGATACATCTCAACTCCCTGTGTTGCTAGGATGGAGAGGTAAAGGAGAGGCAGAAAAGACAGAGGAAGAAAGTGGTTTTTTGTTTGTTTGTATATTTTGTTTTGCCCATCATTGGTTTGTTTTCTGGTTTTGTTTGTTGGTTTTTTAATTAATATTTTTATTTTATTTCTTTCTAAATTTTCTTTGTGGGGGGAAATGCTACAAGGGTGAAGGGCAGATATGGAAGGACTGGAAAATAAGTGGGATTGGGGTGCATGATATTAAATTACCAAAGAATCAATTAAAAAAAAAACTTTGTTTAAAAAAATGGCCGCCATAGTCTCATATGTTTGAATACTTGGCTCTCAGATGGAGGAACTGTTTGGAGAGGATTAGAAAGTATGTCCTTGTTGGAGGTGTGTCACTGGGGGTGGGCTATGAGGTTTCAAAATCCCACAACATTCTGAGTCTTTCTCGTTCTCCGCCACCTCCTTGTGGATCAAGATGTGAGTTCTCACTACTGCTGCAGCAGCATGCCTGCCTGCTGCAAGGCTCCACACCATGGTGGTCATGGATCCTCTGAAACTGTAAGTCCCTTTAAACGCTCGGTAAGTTGCCTTGGTCATGGTGGTTTTGTCATGGTCATAGAAATTAACTAAGACAGACTCTGTCTTTTATCCTGAATGCAGGTGGTGACTGTGTCTCTTCCCATTGGTGGGAGAATGACTTCATAATCCTATAAAACTGGCTAATCGGTGAAAAGGGGAAGGGGGTGATTAAGGCAATGTGGGCCTTTGTTGAACTAACTACCTTTGATTTAAAAAAAAAAAAAAGTGTTTCTCAGACAAGGAAAGAAAGTGTATGCCTTACCACAAAATGAAGAAAATCCAGTAACCAGGCAGAAACACGAAAGACCTCATTGGGATCTCACTCTGACCTCCCAAGGGTCTCCATCCAGCAATCTCCACTCAAGTGACTCAAGGCACACAGCACAGCGTGGAAGAGTCCACTGCAGATTGGAGAAAATCACACACCCTGGGGGTGAGATGGACAAAGGCCAAGGTAACTGTTGCGCCATTCTACATTTCTGGCAGATTTTACACTATTTCTAAAGTCTTTGGAACAGGCAGCTTTCCTGTGTGACTCTTTGCTACCCAGGCAGCTGTCAGTCCTGTTGGATTTCACTCTTGCAGCAGAGGCAGCACCCACATGTGTTCTCCATCACAACACTTCCTGCCATACAGGAGTCTTGTAAGGTTTAGGTTTCCAGAAACCAGGTTTAAATCGTTACCTATAATGACTTTCCAGATTTCCTGCCCAGTGAGTTATGAACCACTTGCCTAGAAACTAGAGAGGGAAGCCTCCCTTGAGGGGTGGGGCATGGAAAGGGAAGCCAAACAAAGGGGTTCCAGGCAGGAGCTGAGATGGGAAGAGATGCAGAGGGGACTAGGGGAGGGTCCCTGTACCACCTGGAGGTACATGGTACTTTGAAAGATCAAGAAGAGTCCTGGTCATGGTTAGCTCCTCTCTGTCATGAGTGGGCAGATCCAGGCAGGCTATGACAGGGACTTTGAGTGGGAGATGTCATTCCTGGGACAGATTGATTCCAGGGTTCCCACACAGGTCACACATAAACAACAGAGAAAATCACCAATAGCACCAGGCCAAGAGCATAATCTGGAGCTGGCTAATCTCTTTATTCTAAAACTGAGAGGGACTGTTGGTACAGATTGAACTGTAGTTGTCAGAGAGAGGCAGGGTACACAGATACCAGCTTCATCCATGGGGCGTGCTTGCCTCCATGTCAACTGAGTTTCCAGGAGGAGGCCATGGAAGATCAGGAAAGCCACAATGGCATCCTTATCCATCAGTGCCACGGCATGGGAGGAAGCCTGATCATCTCCAGGGTCTCTTATCTTGTCAAAACTCATCATCAATTAAAACATCTTAGGAAGTCCCTCCCTCCAGACCTCCCCATACCCAGCAATGCTCAGCCCTCTGCAGACAGCAGCTCTGCACTGTGCATATCTTCCTGCATGAGGCTTTCATTGAGAAATAGAAACTCTGAAAAGAGTCATTTCTGTGGACTATCTAGAAGGCTTTAGAAGACCGCAGGCTGACAGAGGAGGCAGTGGGTCATCTGTGAGACAGATGCCTCCGTAAACCATCACTTGGCCCCTGTGTGTCCCCAATGTGAGATATCAAGAAAAGCCATGCAGGAGGACAGATACTGAGTCACGACACAGGGCATCTCAATGATGCCCATCTGCAGCTCTCATCAGCAGCCCTGAGACTCTCATCCTAAACATGCAAACTCAGTTCACACAATCAATCTGCCCAGCACTCTCACCTCATCTTCAGTGGCAACATATTGAGGATGCCTGTAGGATGATTGCTCCACAAAGGACAGGGTCAGAGCCACAGTCAGCAGGAGCAGCTGCATGGTCACCATGGTGCCTCTGTGCTCCTGGCCTTGCTGCAGCATTTATGTCCTGCACTGGGTGACACCCCACCTGCACAAAGCCCCCATCCATGCTGTAGGCTGGTAGCTCTGTTTTGTTTGGACCTCGTGAATACATGGTGCTAATTTCTGTAATTAGTCACCTGCCTGTGCTTTCACTCATTCTCAGGAAGCCTTGTCAGGAGAGAGAATGTCATCAGAGTGGGAAGTGACACCTGAGAACCCAGAGCCAGGGGGATAACAAGGGCTCCTGTGTTCCCACCATCTCCATGCATGGCTGTGTTCTGACCAAAATATGTCACAACCCTTTCTCTTCCCTCTCAGAACCTCCAGGTCCGAGAGCAGTCACCAACCTGTTTCCACACGGCAGTGCTGGACACAGGGATGTGTTCTGCAGCCACAGCCCCTTGAGAACTGAGCTATGGTGTCACCCTTCAGCAAATGGCCCCTGTGTCCTGTCTTTCCTCCTGCTCCCCATACTCGTGAGAGTGCCACACTCCTCCCTGGCTCTCCACACCCTCACAGCTGATCTCTACCAAGCTAGCAGCTGGGCCCTACAATGCACCTGAATCCTAACCACCTTTGCACAGAGCAGCTGCCTTCACCCTTTCCGGGCTCCATGAGTGTTTGGGAGTCAGGCCCCTGTCCAAAGTCCCCTGAGGGTCCCCACTTCTCACTTCTCTTTCGTTCTGTGCCACACCGCTGTACAAATACAATGTCCTGCTGCTGTGCACACGTGTAACTGTGTGTGCCTGTGTGTATTGAATGCGCATGTGTGTCTGTGTAGCTGTGGGATGTGTTTATGTGTTTACATGTGCAAATTATGTGTTAGTTTCTTGGATGTTATGGTTGGTATATGAAATATTGCACATAGGATCTGGTCATTTCTGGAGACTTGTTTTAGGAGATGTGGAACCTTTGCCACTATGGCCTCACTAGAAGACATGGATGTCATTGGAATCCCCCTCTGGGTCTGCCCTAAGCACTCAACTTCCTGATCCAACAAGATGCAAACAAGATCTGCTCCAAGTTCCCACAGGTACCAGCAATAAGAAGAAATAAAATAAAAATTGATTTTTGTTGAAAAGAGTATCATGAATGTCAACCTTTAGTAAAATTAATCAAAAGAAAAACTAAAATTAAAACAATAGGTGAAAGAGAAGACATATTGATAGCTCATGAAACTCAGGGTCTTGATGATACACCTTAAAAACTTATACTCAAGTAAATTGGAAAGTACAAAGAAATGAATAGTGTTCTATATTATGATCCACTAAAAATTAACAAGAGAACACAGACAACATAAAGAGTTCTACAACAAGCAGTGAGATGAAACAGCAATAAAATGTCTTCTAAATGAAACAAACCTGGACCAAATGTGTTCACTGCCGAATTCTCCCAAAAACAAAAATAATGCTCCTGATTCCACTCCAGAAAGCAGAAAGGGGGAATGCTACCAAACTCTTCAGCGAAGCTTATATTATCCTGACATACACAAGCAAGGAAATTATAGGCTGATCTTCCTGATCAACATGGAGGCAAAAAAAACCCTGTCAGTTACATTTAGACAAAGCATTAACAACCTATCAAAATATTTTGCTACTATCCATCTGGTCCCTGATAAATGGGATACATCATGCTTAAGTATTTAGGGACAGAAATGGCATGAGTACAAGTACCAGCATTAAGAAAAAATAAAATAAAATTGATTTTTTTGAAAAGAGTATCATGAATGCCTTCTTAATGCTGGCACTTCTCTGAGATGGAGAGAAGCCCTTTGAGAAAGGCCAACCATCCTTCATGATCATAGCTCTGAAGGAACTATTCCTGGGAGGAGCAAATTCATACAGCCAGCATCATCCTAAGTGGAGACACATCAAAGCAATGTCACTGAAGTCAGCAGGGACAGGGCTGTCCTCTTTCTTCTATCCTACAGAAGGATTCCTTATAGTATTATCTAGGGTAACGAGACAAGAGCAAGAAATAAAAGGGATACAAATAGGAAAGGAAGAAGTCAAAATAATAGCAGTGGCTGATGATGTGATCATGTACATAAGGGGCTTCAGAGACTCCACAAGGAAAGTCTAAGAACTAGTAAACACTTTCACGAAAGCATCAGGTTACAAAACCAACTCATAAAAACCAACAGCTTTCCCACATACCATGAGGGTCATATGGAGAGAGAAATCAAGAAAATGCTCCAATTAGCATTGGTTTCCAAATGAGAAATAAAATAACTTGGAATAAACCCAAGGAAGGAGTTAAAGGCCTCAAAAATGAAATTTTCTCTGGAGTAAAGATTGAAATAATGAATGTTTGGAAACACAGAGGGGAAAATTGAAGAAGAAACTGGACTGTGGAGAGCTTCCTTGTGTATGAACTGGCAGAATCAATACTGGGATAATGACTGTATTATCAAAGCAATCTACAGATTCCATTCCTCACAGAAAGAGAAAATGCAATTCTAAACCTTGTGTGCAAACCAAATAGCCAAAGCAATCCTGACCAACATGGACAATGCTCGTGCTATCACCAGAGTGGGTTTCAGGTTATACTACAGACCCTGATTTTATGTTATTCCACACTAACAAAACATCATGCTGCTGCCAGAACAAAACAGAACCACACCACGACAGCCCTGTGACTTTTTACAGAGATGCCAAAGACCTGCATTGGAGGAAAGACAGCCACTTCAAAACATGGTGCTGGGCAGTTAATATCCACATGTACTGAAGGACACTGGGTCTTCATCTCACCCTGTTCAAAACTCAACAGGCAAACTCGGGCAGAACAGTTTAGTGGTTTAAGGTGTGTGGAGGGCATGTCCATAAAGGACAGCACAGAAAAGATTTGGCCGACATAACTGTATGTGTATTCAGTGTGTACCTGGGTCAACAGCACATTAAAATTCATATTAAAAAGTATCCAGCCAAGCGGTGCCTCCCAGCACTCGGGAGGCAGAGGCAGGTGGATCTTTGTGAGTATGAGGCCAGCCTGGTCTACAGAGTGAGTCCAGGACAGCCAGGACTGTTTCACAGAGAACCCTGTCTTGAAAAAACAAAAACAAAAAACAAAAACAAAAAAAAGTATCCAAACAAAAACTCAAGTGTAGCATATGACCACTAACACCAATATTAATAATGGTTTCTATAGATGTGTGCTGCTTCTCACAAACAAATTTGGACTTTGCAACTCAGATTTCTGTCCCATTGCTTCAGTGCTTCATAACCTTCTTCACTCCCATGACATTGATGAAATATTTAATATTTAAATTAAATAAAATATTATATCAGTTCCCCCTTCCTTTCCCTCCATCCACCCCTCTAACACACCCCCATACCCTCTCAAACTGATGGGCTCTTTTTATTTGATTATTATCATTACATTCACATGTGTGAGGATGTACATAATATAAATACAACTGCTGAGTCTGATTGGTGTTGCTTTGCTGTATATGATTTTGGAGCTGATTGCTTTGTAATAGATAACACAATTGGGAACTCATCCCAGGGAGAGACTAACTCTCCCTCTCCCTGCAGTCAATAGTTGCCTGTAGTTCTCTGTCTAGGGGTGGGACCCCATGAGTTGCCCCTTCCACATTAGCATGCCTATGGGTATTGTCATTGTTCAGGTGTTACTTTCTTACACTGCTGTATGAAAACCTTTGACTCATTCATATTTTCTGCAGAGGGGGTTGCTGTGATAACTAGTTTTGTACGATGAAGATGTTAGACATCTTCAACTATGTCCAACAATCTCAGGCTTCAGCAGGCACTTGAAAGGGGTTGCTTTCTTTCAGGATGACCTACGATCCTCAGCAACAATCACATCCAGGCAGAAAGGGACAAGGGAAGGACAATATGTGAGGGTGGGAGCTGAAGAGTTGCTGAGTTGGGAACAAGCAACAGCATCTCAGGGAAAGATGATACCATATGCTCATCCTCCAGGAATCTATGTACCATTGAGATGAAAGTTTCTGGACCTGTGTTTATCAGTCAAGGTACAGGGTCATTCCTCTCTCACTTTGGCTCTCATATCCCCATGAAGCACTGTCCACACAGACTTTGTTCACTGGATAAACCACATGGTGGGCAAGGTGAGTAATAATGACTAATGGGGCTGTACATAGTACTGTTTTGCTTGAAGGATGATGATGGAGGATTTAGAGTACTCTTAACCCCTCCCCCTTCTGCCAGGTCACTCACCACTGGGTCTCTCATATGGTTCCCCTAAGTCCCCACTGGAGCAAGATCCCTGTAGGGACCTGCACACATTTGCATCTGTGATACCATCTCCCCGGTTGTGCCCAACCCAGTAGCTTCCCAAAATTCTCCTGCCACCAAGTCAAACACCTCCTGAAGCCATGTGTGTGAGGGGTGTCCCATCAAATGAACTTCTAGGATATCCCATATCCTACAGGACTTGGGGTCTGAAGCCTACTAAGTCCCACAGCTCCTCAACCTTACCATAGAGCTTCTCGGAGATTACAGGAGACTCCAAAGCACACACTGAGTCCAGAATGGCTGCTTAAGGCTTTACTTGGGTTTGGGGTGAAACAGAGGGTCCTAACAGGAGTGTGGTCCAACAGGTAGTGAGATGGTCTTGAAGGATGTGTCTCAGTGCCATGCAGTCCAGGGAGACGGGTAATCCAGGAAAGGCATTACTATGCATTGGTACAGAGTTGGCTCAGGGTTTGCAGTTCTGAAGGGCAGCTGTGACAGGAAGAGGAACAGGGGGTGAGGGCCCCTCCTTCTATTTTGGGGGTAGCAGAGTGGAGTTAATAAGGAAACAGATGCCAATCAGATAATTTCCTTGCCACAGATACCGTGGAGATGTTGTCAGACACTCATGGTCCTCAAGCACAGCCTACCACGTTTACCAGGCAGGTTGCTAAGGATTGTAGGGAGTGTGTTGGGTGGGAGATGAGACCACATGGAGACCATGACATGGGAAGGATTCTATGAAAAAAGGACAGATTCTCAAGTGTTCTGGGGTTTTGCTTGGCGCCACATCCTTGAAAGGCCACTCACACCTGGATATGAAGGGTCTCTCATATCTGTTTAAGGGTCCAAAAGATGGACCACAAAACTCAAGTACTAAGGAGTCTGAGCTGTCCTAAGGTTCTTCCAAGGGTCACTTACCAAAGTGATCTTTAGGGGAACACATATCTGTAGAAACAAAGAAAAACCCAGGGTTGAAGAAGTGCACTGGTGAAGATCCAGAGCCTATCACACCTGCAGCTTAGATGCCATCATGACCAAGACCTGAAGCATGACCCTGTTGTCCTTGTGAGGAAAGAGGAGGGCAAATGGTGACACAAAGAGACACCAAGGACATAGAGAAACACAAAGGTCACTTAGAGCAATGGCTGACACGGAGGACATGAGGAGGGTATGGACAGCTCTATGTAACTAGAGGGAAGCCTAGCTTGTGATCTCCAAAGTCACCTGCTCACCTCTCTGCTCAGGCACAATGATGTTTTCAAGTGGAAAGCCTTTCTGCTGTGCGAATTTCTTGAAATCTTCTAGGGCCTCGTAATTTTCTTTGGGATCCTTCCCTGGGGACAGAGGCCAGATGAGCACAAGGGTTGTGACTGAACAGCTCTTTAGGGAGCCATTGGCACAAAGACAGGATCACTGCCCAGCACTAGGGGCTCCACCCTGGCCCAAGTGCAGGCAGGAGAAGAGGGAGCACTTAGAGAAGATAGGGAGGTAGGGTATGAATGGAAGAGATGGACAAAGCCTGCAGGCAGGTACAAGTGGATGTTATACATCCTGAATGGCTGTGCAGGATCACATCCTGACCTGGAAGGATCCTCACAGGAACATTAGTCTGTCTCTCAAGTCTAGAGGGACATTGCCAACCAGAAGCCTCTGTTAGGACCCAACCCTTCAAACTGACATTCATGACACTTGAGACCCCAGGAAATGGTACTTAGCATTTCACTGCTTGGAGCTCTCATTCTATGTATTCAGGGCCCTTGGGGCTCTATCTGCTCTCTTTTCTGAAAGATCCTGTCCAGTTAGCCCTTCTCTCTCAGATCTTGCACACTGCACAGGCAGCACCTGGTGTTCAGAATCTAGACACACATCAAGTCTACCATGCTAAGCATTCTAGTCCCTGGTGCCAAGGTGTAGTTGCTACACATCCTCTGGCTTCTGGTAGTGGAGACCATACAGGAAATGAGGTGCCCAGGGACCTACCTATGAGCTCTCCCACATAGACTTTCTGCTCAAAGAACTGGCATTCACTGTAGAAGATGTAGTGGTCCATCACTGGCAGCTCATAGATGTACATGAGATATGTGCCCCAAACTGTAAATGAACAGAGAAAATGGATCTATATATCTTGCTCCAGATACATTATTCTGATTGTGCTAAGGAACCGTCTAGAGCAGTGATTCTCAACCTTTCTAATGCTGTGATCCTTTAATACAGTTCCTCATGTTGTGGTGACCCCAACCATAAAATTATTTCACTGCTATTATGAAATAACTGTAATTTTGCTACTTTTGGGAATCATAATGTAAATATCTGATATACAGGATATCTGATAGTCACTCCCAAAGGGGTCACAACCCACAGGTTGAGAACCATTGGTCTAGAAGATGTTAGCAATGACCCATGAACTCCTAATCATATGGAGCCTGAACTTGGTGTGGTCTCAACACAGGAACAAAGTTTTCTCCTGGAAAGGTGTCATCCCCAGGTATGGAGTCTGGACCAATGGCAGCAGGAAAGATGAAGGCTGGAGTTTGACCCATTAGCAGCTGCCCTGCCCTGCTTCCTAGATCCTAATCCTCTGTTTCCCTATGGGTCAAAGGACAGAACTGTCTAGAGGGAAACATGGTCTCTTCTGTGGACTAGCCTACAACCTCTAAAGTCTCCTAGAAGTTAACTGGCTAGCCTCTCATAGAAGCTAAGCAGGTCAGGGATGCTCAAACACCAGGAGCTAGTTTCTGGGAGGAAAGATCACATGCACCCTGGGAGACTGTGACAGTTCAGGTTAAACATCCACTTGACAAGTAAAAATCTCCTGGGAGATGTGCCTTTGACTGTGCCACAAGTGCATCATCTTGATTATGAAAATTGAAGTGGAAAGACTCATCTTAATTGTGGTGGGACTATCCACTGGGCAGCAGACAATGGACTGAGTAAAACAGAGAAAGCCAGCTGAGCACCTGAATGCATACATCCCTCATTCCCTTCTTCTGGCTGTCGATGTAATATAACCAGTTATTTCAAGCACCAGCTGCCTTGAATTCTCCACTACGATGGACTGTACATTGAACAGTGACCTAAAAGAAACACCCTTTCCCTAATCCTTTGGGACAGAGAATATATCACTGCAATGGGAGAAATTCAGACAGACTCACAGGCACTGTATTGGCCAGGCTTCTTTGTTTTCTCCAACAGGACGTCAACCTGCAGGCACTCACCATTATACCTGGAAAACAGGAAGCACACCAGCAGCCTGTTTTGGAGCCCACACCTGGGTTCTGCTCAGCTTGCATAGTGGGTCTTCGACCTCCAAATCCCATGTGAACAGCAGCTGTGGTTTGGGGTGGTTGCTGGGAGGGTGTCCCCTCAAAGAATGAGCCTGCTTGTCAGCAACACTCAAAGCATAGTTGAGAAGGGAAGAGAAAGCTGGGAAGATTCATAGTGGTAACACTCACATGGAAACAGTCATGACCTCCATGTTTCCCTTCTCCAGGGCTCTCACTACAAAAGGGAATTCTTCCTTAGGGCTCTTCCACTCTGTGCTGTTCAGGTCATTTACTGTGGCCTTCATGTACCATATCCCTGAGACCTATAACAAACAGAGCCCTGTACACCCTATATACCTCAGTCTAAGCCAAGTTCTCTTCCTAGCTCCAGCACATGTGCAGGGGCCTGGAAAACATTATAGAGCCCAGGCTGAAGCCCCTGACATGGTTTGGCACACTCCCCAGTCCTGTGTTCCTTAAAGTTTGCCTGAAAACCTATGTTCCAGTTATTCAGGAGGTGTCTGTTCCCAAATCCCCCAAAGTCTTTAGGTCTAGGGCAGGGAATGAAGGTCCACCCCTGAGAAACATTCAGGTTCTTGGAGTCACTAAAACTAGGACCCTTCCATGTTCCAGCTCTGTGGTCCAAGAGGGCACATGTCTGCTGGTAGAACATCAGTAGAGACAGCAGGGCAGTAGAGAGCAGGTAAGACTCCAGGCCTAGGTGCAGTGTCAGAGGCCAGACTCAGAGGACTTAACAGCTCATGAGGACTAGCTCCATTCCTCAGGCACTGGACACCAGTCAAGCATTCCCCCACCCCTGTCCACCATCCCTCCCTGCCTCACGTTCTTGTCTTCTGAGAGGAAAGGCAGGTCATCCTGGGCCTGTAGGACAGCCACCAGGACAAACAGTGTGCCAGTCAGGAGCAGGCTCTTCATCTTCAGGCTCTGTCCTCTAGACAAGGCAGGTCACACAGGTGACAAAATAAGGCTGTGCTGGCTCCTTGGAGAATGGCCTTTATGGACACAAATGACACTGACCACACCCCTCCTAGCCAAATCCATGTCCGTCATGGGGATGGAGGCTATTGTTATTGTTGTTGAGATCTGGTGATCATTCTGTAGCAAACGCAAAGAAAAGACACAATGCCCTGCAATGTAGGCCCCATCCAAGGGTGCCACAGACACAGAGCCCATTATAGTTTTTAAATGACTCTGGGACAAGAATAGAGAAGAGGCAGCCAGGAAAGGAGGGACCTGGCTTCCTCCTACTCCTTCTTCACACCTGTACTCACTCTCCAGCCATCCCTAGCTTCTTTGGCCATCTTATCTAGAAGCTGGCTTCTCTCCCACTGAAGCTGAGAAAAGGACTGAGCTATTTACCACACGCAATCCTGCCAGTGCCCTGGGTACAAGCTGCACACTAGGCCCACCTCATTGTCTTCTGCTACTGGGTGGCCCTATCCCAGGTGTGAGCAGGGAGACATTGGATGTGTCAGGATCTACCAGACTGTTCAGGAGCTCCTGAACCTTGATCACTCTAAGAGGGAGGGGCCACATGGGACCGTTAAGAGACCACAGTCATCTGAATGACTTCACTCTATACACCAGGCAGCTGTGTTGTCTTACAGCACTTCTTTCTCTACCATGTCTCATCCCTCTCCTTTCTCAACTGTAACTATCACCTGTCTGTCTACTCAATTATATCCCAAGCTCTCGAAGAGTAGAGCCTGGACTTCTGTGCTTCAGACTTTAGTTCAGAAGCTGGAGAGTCTCTAGCTATAAAGCAATCTCTAATCTGTGCCCACTAAAGGGAAGTTTCCTTGCCACACCCGCGACGGTGTCGCCCGTGTGACAAATGCCATCTGGTGGTCTCACGATGAAGTGGGGCACGTGTCTCTCGGGGCTAGGCCCCCGGCGGTCCCCTGGCAATCAGCCCGAGCAATCGTTCCTGGATACATTTTTCCCTAAAGACCAGCCTTCCGTGGATGGTTGGCACGACTCCTGCTTCTTTCTTCTTTCCTGACAATAACAACCTCTCTGTGCCTGGACTCCCGCAGACGCTCGCTTGATGTACCTGATAACTCCTCAACTGTTACACCCCAGTGATTCAAGCCCTTGGCAGATAGCACAAAAAACCCCTACTTCAGTGGGGGCACTCATGGATGGATTAGAACAGAAAGAGCTAATGATTCAGGTTCCCACAGATTCTAAAGAAGAAAATGTAAAAGTAAAAAGATTGTTAGGTAACCCTCACTCAGCTCATACAAACTCACAAGAAAGAGAACTTAGGAAACTGGCAACTCCCACAAGAATGGTTGGAAAGTACATTCAATACCGTATTAATGGGAAATAGTGGACACCCCCTCGTTGGAATCCCAGAAGTAGAAATTACTTAGATCCACCCCCTTTTACAGGGGCTTATGACTATGAAGGGAATCGGCTGGGTAAATCATGGGGAAAAAGAATGTTGTGGAATCAGTTGCCTTTTATGGAAAGGCTGGTTAGAAGCAGAAAGGTATGGTGTACATATGATAGGCAGACAAGGTCAGCTATATTGAGGGGTATAGCACCTGTGCTAAAGAGGTGGGCTAAGGCTCTTGGCGAGGACTTTGTAACTGTCTTTAATAAATTACCAGAAATGGATTACCAGTTATTGAGTGCATAATCTGGCTCTTAGGGTTCAGGCCACAGCATGTCTCTGATTGAAAGGGTTAATCATTCTGAAAACCACATTGTGTGACCACAAAAGATTGCGTCTATTGCTTTCCTTTTGCCCCTGGGCTTAGTTCCTTGTTAAGATTGTATAAAATCTCAGCCTGATGTTCAGTAAAATTGTAGCAGTTTCACAGCATACTCTGGTGTCTGTGTCTGTCTGTCGTCGCCGAATCCCAATTATCCTGAGCACCTTCATCCCGTTCTCCCTCGGTCTGGTGGCCCTACTGAGACCCAGTCCGCAGCATTTCCTCACTGTAGTTCAGGGTTTCATTTCCAACAAGGATGCTTGGGTCTTCTGCTGTGTTGATCATCTCAGGACCTTATGATAGGACATGGAGTCGTTGACACAACTCAGGCTCCTTCCACACCTTATGGCCTGATGTGAAACCCATGAGATCCATCAAAGCCTGTTGTGAACCCACAGTTGTACAATTATCTTAGAACACTAGATCCTCTGCTCTACCAAAGGTTTTCCCTGCCTTGTCAATTTGACAACTGGCAAGCCAGCAAGGAGACCATGAGTCCAATTTTCTTTGAATGGGGAAGCAAAAGAAACAATGGAGGCCAGAGACCTATATGGACCCAGAACCCACAACTGAGTTGCCTTGGCCACCTTATCTTCTGGCCTCAGCCCAGATCCTTCTCCAGCAGGAACTCTGTTTTGTCCCTCTCCATCTTGATGTCCTGAGTCCCATCTGACCTGAGCTCTAGAGAAAGGTTCTAGTCCTACAAAGGTACCTTTGTGTCTCTGTAGATCAAGCCTGGACAGCTTCAAGACTCTCTAAACAACACAAATGAGCACTTTGTAACAAGTCCTGAGCTGTGCTGAGGAGCTGCCAAAATCCAGTCCTGTACCCTGCTGCTGAGCAGGAAGCCTGACATTCTGGGTGTGAGAGGGTGGGGCCAGTGCTCTTTAAGACCAAAGATTAGTGAGCAGCCTGGAGTCTCTTCACTCAGGGTGCCAAAAACTGTGTGTACTTTGTCCTGCTGACTGCACCATAGATACCTTCCACACCACTGTTTGAATCACTGATATTGGCACTTATGGGAGTGGTGTGGTGCACGCCTTTAATCCCAGTACTCTGGAGGCAGAGGCAGGCGGATCTCTGTGAGTTTGAGGCCAGCCTGGACTACCAAGTGAGTTACAGGAAAGGCACAAAGCTACACAGAGAAACCCTGTCTCGAAAAAAAAAAAAAAGAAAAAAGAAAAACCATGAGAGCCACATTCAGATGATAGACAGATGATGTCTGCCACCATGAGTCTTACGAGCAGTATGAAGGGCAGATCCTGCAGTCTACAGCTGCTTCCCATTATCTGTCTACCTGTCCTTCCCTAGTCCCAGTAGACTGAATTCTACCAAAATCTCTAGCTATGCTCACAGACATCTGTTAAGTTAAAATGATAAAAGACACCATCAGGAGGTGGAAGGGCAGGGGTTGTTGGCAATCCTGGGAGGACAAGAGGTAGGACAGGAAGTTGAGATCTACTCATGGTAGATGCTCTCAGGAGTCAACAGGTGTTTGTGATCAGTCATGAGTAGACCCTAGAGAGATGGTAGAACAGAAGGGAGAGGTATTCTAGCCTGTGGCATCTTTTTTCAGGCCTCCGCTTTCTTTCTGGTGGCAGTTCCTGCAGGGATCCCCAGTTCCATAGCTCTAGCCTTCATTACTTCAAGTTGTGCCCCTCACTACCCTTGAATTTTCATCTTGGCTTGGCCACCCCTTCTCTGTCCTGCTAATTCCTAGGAACCTCCCTGCAAAGGACAGAGCCTGGGCTTTACCCAGCATTAGCAGAAAGCTTTTGATAGCACCTCAAACAGCACCATGCAGAAGGGGAACTGGCTGGGACTGAGGTGTGTCTTAGTTAGGTTTCTATGGATGTGGTAAAACATCATGTCAAAAGCAACTTGAGCAAGAGAGGGTTTGTTTCAGTTTACAATTCCAGAGAGGTCAGGGCAGGAACTCAAGTCAGGAAAATGGAGGTACAAAATGATGCTGAGGCCACGTAGGAGGACTGCTTACTGGCTTGTTCCTTGTGGCTTGCTCAGTCTGCTTTCTTATGGCACCACAACCTGCCCAGTTGTCCTTGAACACATTGAATTGTACACTCCTACATCAACCACCAATTAAGAAAATACACAACAGGCTTTTCTATAGGCCAGTCTGGTGGGGGTATTTTCCTTGTTGAGGTTCCCTCTTCCCAAATGACTCCAGCTTTTGTTGAGTTGTCATCAAATTAGCTAGAAAAAGATGCATCTAAAACTCCTGGGGAGTAGTCTGATATGAATATCAATAATACCTAGAGATGACCTACATTATATGTGCCAGAGATTGTTTCCCTAAGTGGGATTATCTTACTCGTTTTTAGATTCACTTACCTTATGTGCATAAGTCTTTTTCCTACATATATGTATGTGCTCAACATGGTTGCCGGGTAGAGGAGGAGGTCAGAGAAAGGCATCAGATCCCCCGGGAACTGGAGTTAGAGACTGTTGTGAGCTACACTGTATGTACTGTAAATGGAACCCAGGTAATCTCCAAGAGCTATATATGTTCTTAATCAATGAGATAACTCTTCAGCTCCTCATTAATTATTTAGGAGGTACTTTTCCATAAGTCTGAGTGCTCACCTATAGAATAAACTCAGTTTGAAGCATAAGTGGGTCAGTACAAGAAATAGACTGCTGTTGAAGTGGCCAACGACCAACCAAGTTGGTCCTCTTACAGGTTTTTGAAGACAGTGCCAGTCACAGTGATCATAGATCTCACTTTATGTGCCTGTGTCCCTTTTTTCTCTGTTTCCAGTAACACACTCTGGTGAAGCCCAGATGTACCATGAATTACTACAGCTAATTAAGGCAGTTCCTAATTGGATAAAAGCAGCCTAGCATGGTAGTGCACAATCCCATCACTTGGGAGGCAGAAGCAGGAGAATCAGGAGTTCAACGCCAGCCTTGGCTTTATACTGAGTTTTAGGCTAGCCTCTACATTAGATTCTGTCTTAAAAACAACCAATCATTTTAACAATTGAAACAAAGAAAATCTGTGTCATGTCAATCAATCAGTGCTGGAAAGTCATTTGACAAGATTCTGGGTAAGAACTGTCCAAAGAAGAGCCTCTCCCTATGTTGATGAAGAGTTTCTGCAAAAGATTTGCAGCCTGTGTCGTTCCTACTGTGCAATGCAGCCTCTAGGAAGATGTCCACTCTCCCTATGCACATGTAATGCAATGCAGAAAGTTCCAACTATAGACTTGGGGCTAACAGGAGAATAAAATATATACAGATCTACAGGAAGAGAAAAGGCCCTATGTGGGGATGGTGTGCCTGTCTCTGTGGAAGGATCCAGTAAGTCTAAAAACAAAACCAGAACTGACAAGTGATTTGGCCAAGGTTCCCGACTGTAATACCTTCCCCACTGATCTCCTGTAACCTTCAGTTAAGTGTCTCTAGCTCTCCTTACACTGTGTTGTTCAGTGTTAATTGTATTTGATATCTCTGCTCAGTCTACTGTTTGCTCCTGTATCCTGATTATTTAATTGTATATTATTACAAGTGTGGAACATGCCATGAGGAAGCCCCAATTGGAACAAGTGGACAGCAACTACCGGTATGAGGAGTTGTAGATTCAATTGTCTGAGTCAGCTCCACAAAGGGGCCATTTAAACCCATAATTGAGGGGAGTGAAGAGAATGAGCCATGAATAAGGAAGTGGAAGAGGACTCCAGGAGGAAGGAACATTCAGTGGGGCCTGGAAGGGGCAGAGGGAGCCTGGCTGTGCCAAGAATAGGCTGGAGGGCAGGGGAGATGGAGCAGATGGCAGGGCAAGGAGAGGAAGATGACCAGAGACCAGGCTAGAGAGAGGGTAGAGCCAACAGTGATGATTTGGGGGCCACTGTGGAACTTTTGCTTTTAAAATGGAGACTAGAAAGGGTGTTGTCATGGTGGAGACACACCTCATCGTCTTAGACAAGAAGAACACGTGGTGGAAAGTAGAACAGAGCAGTAGATGGAACAAGTCAGAGAAGATTCAAAGGGCTGCAACATCTGCCTTTCTGTGGCCTTATCCAGCTTCCACTGCAGATTTCAGGTCCTTCCTCCCCTTCCTCAAGATCCCAGTTTTTTCCCATGTGAGGTGGGTGCTCTGTCTGGGGTGAGGCCCTGTGGGTACTATCTTCTCCCCTTCAGATTCCCATTGCTCTGTCAGCTCTATGGCCACACAAACTGCTGCCCAGGCATGGTCTCCGGCACTGCTCTGCATGTCCTGCAGGCTTCCCCTTGGACTTTAAAGTGTTCTTGGCACCTTCCTAGCCAGGCTGCCTGCCTGAGTTCTCAGCTGTGATTGGTGGCACCATTCCCAACCACAGCCATGGTTTGCTCTCACACTCTGGGACCAGACACACGCTCTGATTGCACTAGAATAAGAAATACTGTGTTCTGGAGCACCACAACTTAATCAACACAAATGGAGCCTAATAAACCAGCTACATACCCAGTGGCTATTAAACCCAGCTCATTTCCACCTGTCCCACAGATAAGCCACCCTGTGACACAGCCTCCCAAGCTGCTCTCTACATTGAGGCTGCAATCCCAGGAGCCTCAAATTTCCCTGAGGTCACTGTGGGGCTGGCTTGAAGTGCAGCCTTGTAAGTCCTCCTTATAACACACCCTGATCCAGGAAAGACCTCCAGTGACTTTCCACAGCAGAGAGCTCAGCCTCTTAATTCGAAATCTCTTCAATATACATGAATCCTGTGTCTGCATCCAGGCTGGGTGAAACTCTTCTGAGGACCAAGCCTGTTCCTTTCCATCAGGGGCTGTTATGAACAGACCTGCCAGTGTCTCCATCCCATAGTCTGTGTTCTCTCAATGGAGCAAGGCCAGCCTAGCTTCACAGTCTGGTCCAGTGTGTAGGAATATTGAGGGTACCAATCAAGGTCCACACCCATTGTCCCAATGCCCAAAGAAACCAAACACAAGTAGTCTCACCCCAGATGTAGGGTTCAAAGGGCATTTGAGTCTTTGGGGCACAGCTCCCATGTGGATGTACCTCTGGGAGCTCACAACCCCTGGGTAGTTCTCACATGCCAAGGATTGAAAGGAATGGGCTAACCATCTCCTTTCTGCATAGAAAAGAAAAGTGCAGAGCTCCTGGACAGGCCTGTTGTGGAACACTGTCCCCCAAGTATAACACCCACCACCATTGTGTGAGGCAGATGTGGTTCTCAAGAAACCATCAAGATCAGGTCTGTCCAGGGATCCTCACAGATGGAGGAGGTGGCACCAACAGACCCTCTCCTGAGTTTCCATCCACTCCCTCTCGCTGTGTGTAATTCTTCCCCAGGCTATACATGGTCTTCACAACTCAGGAGATGCTTTAGAATATATAGAGTGTTAAAGATTAACTGAAGGAGACAAGCTATCCATGTCCTTGTTGGGAAGTTGTCATCAAGCTTGCGTGAGACTTTTCAGCGATGCAGCTACTTTGAGGTAACCCACACCCCTATAAGTACCACTTTACCCACACACTGCAAGCAAGCACAGTATTCACTTGATCGCCAAGTTGGACATGGATGGAATTCTACACTGGTCTGTCACTGCTGCTGTAGGGACCAATATTGGCTCAGGACACCACAAGACAAAGTTCTCAGCGCAAAGGAGGTTAATTTTCCCCAGAGGGACAGAGGGCAGGGAATAAGAGACAAAGACAGGAGACAGAGGACAGGGAGAAGGGGAAGGGAACAAGGGAGAGGGGAAAGGGGTATTTGTCCCAAGAGGGGTTAGGAAAGACAAAGGACTATCTCTAAATAGAGAAGAGACAGCTGTAGCCCATAAACAAATGGTGGTTTTGAAAGGTAAAGGGGGAACCCCCGTGTTAGGATGGGGTGTTTAATTTAATCGGACATGTTAATTAGGTGAGACAAAGGTTGCCTTGTCTGAGATGAGTAGAATTTGTTTATGTCTGGGTAGGAAACGTTCATACAAGACACATTAGAGGCTCAAGGACACCTTGTCTCCTTTGGCCCCACACACTCTATGAGGGATATCTGGAGGGGACAACACAGTTGTAAGAGGAGATTTGTCATGTCTGTGACTTCCAGGCTCTCCATGAGCAGGTTCCACTTGAAGACTGGCCCATGGACATGTTCATCTTGGGGTGGAGTTGGGTCCTCTGAGTTCCTCTCTTCTCTTCCCTCCTCCAGGGAACATGTCTTCTGTGGTTACAACTCATTGCCTGGCACTGCACAAGGGCCTGGGGGCAGATGCACTGACTTTTCTCAGCACATATATCGGGTCATAACTGCATAGCCTTCAGGAAGCTAATCCACAGCCTGACTCCAAGCTCACTTGAGTCATTTCATCAAAGCTTCCTGATGCCATGGAGTTTGAGAAGATTGTCCATAAAGGACCTGATTGCATTTTGTGTATGAATAACATCAGCAGAAAAGGTTATTATACTTGAAAATACTGAAATCTGATTTTGGATCTTTAGTGGAGATATGGAGTGAATTTTTCCCTTCTCTCTACCTGGGCTTGGCCTCAGGTTTGCATTTTTGGTGTTCTGGCCTCTGGGGCTCTTTGTCCCTGCAGGAGGTGATACACATAAGCTAATTCTCAGATCATAAAGGCCTCAGTAGCAAGCCCCAACTTCCACATGCCCAAAGGCCACAGCCACCCTCCTCTATGGCCTCACACTAGGGCCACCATCCATCACCAGAGACAGAACCAGAGGACAGTACTAAGAACTCGGGTTCTTGCAATGACCCACATTAACCAACCTACACCTGCATCCCTGTGATCCTGCTCGATCTCTTCTCCCCTCACTGCTTACTTCCCAGTAATTCTTGCCATCCTCATGCAGGTTCATGCCTCTCTCCCTCTCTCCACCTGCCCACTACTGAGTCCAGTGACCTTGCATGCCATAGCATGCCACCTATATGGAGACCTGTGAACATGAAGTCCTTTCTTCCTGACAATCAAGTTCAGGTCTGAGCATCTGCCCACACCTCATTACCAGAGATCTGGAGCCAATGAATCATTCTGGACACATAGAGCCAGGAGCTATCTATCACCTTTATTGAAAGCAGAGGTCTGAGGAGGTGTGGGTGTGGTTGGGGAGCCCTATCTCTCTTGGCACCTGGAATTCTGTCTGCTGCTGCAGGGGGAAGAAGGTCCGAGTGCCAGGTTCCCATGTAGTCTCTGCAGGGATCCATCTGTGTACTAGGATTCTTTGTCCAATTCACAGGAGTCTATTTGCAGACATAGAAAAAGATGGGGATTGGAGGGTGTTGGCATGGCTACTGCCATACAGAGAAATCATGAATGGAAGGGAAGGAGAATCAGCAAAAGCTTTCTTGTTACCATGTAAGAAGAGTTGATGATGCTTGATTGTTCAGTGATAGTTAGTTCACAGATGTCTCAAAATCCATCAGCAAAGTTAGATTTGCCATCTGATTATGGCAACCTGCAGACAGATGAGGATGGCAAGAAGTACTGTGTAGTGGGTAGCTGTTCCAGCTTTGACCTGGAAGTACTACCCCCACTGAGGCTTCCGGTAACTTTCCCGCCTATGAGGCGGGGCCAAGACAGGAGCCCTTAAGACCTGAGATCCGAATGTGCCAGCTCTCTTGGTTCCTGGATCCTGGATGCTGGAGGTAGACCGAGCAGAGTTCTCCAGAGAACACCGCTGGACTGAGCTACACCTCTCCTGGACTCTGTAACCTATCCCTTTACTTGTAAGTTATCCTCCAAAATAAACCTCCCTTAACTACATAGAGTTGCCTTAATACTTCCACCAATAGTACTGGGAAGGACGTTCACTATAGACAAGTCACACACAAGTCCCTTGGAGGATCTTCTGTGACATAGGCAGATTTAAGCAACAGACAGGGTATTTCACACCAAACTCTCCAAGAAGGATGTCAGCCATATGGGAGCTATCAGGAGAAAATCAAGTTCATATCTTACTTGAGACAAGTACCACCCGAGGACGTAGTTCTCCTGTGAGACTAGAGGACCCAGGGGGTCCCTCTCCAATGGCTTCTTATAAAGGATCCCAGTCACCCTTTCCTGGAGGGCAGAAGACAGATGCATAATTCCCCACTCCAGGCACATCCTGAACTCAGTGCTCTAATCCACTTCCCTCAGTCCCCTTAGAGGGAAATGTTGAGTTTGACAGCTTGGGTAGCATGAAGTATGTGGGAACCCGTTCTCGGGTTCCTCGTGGCTTTACCCAGCAGGTCCACATAGAGGATAATTAGACCACGGGCCTAAGTGCAGGTGTCTGGATGGTCTGCACTTGGCTGTGCTGGGGGAGGAGGTCTTTTGCTCCACCCCTTGGCGTCTCTATAAAAACCCTGGGACAGAGACAGTAGGGGCTCGTTGGAATAGGTTCCAGGCCCTCTCGAGGCTATCCTTTATTTTCTATCTGTTTATCTCCGCAATAAATCCTTCTATCTAATATTTCCTGCTGCTCGCACTCAAGAAAACTCTGGGGAACCATGGGGGTGGTTGGGTAAACGCCCCACAGAATGGCGCCATGAACAGGGACTAAAGAAAAAAGAAAAAAAAGGGGGACTGAAAAAAGGGGGGACTAAAGACAAAGTAATAGGGACTAAATATAAAGGAAAATAATAGTTTTATTAGAGTTTTTGGCGAAAGTGCTGAGTCAGCCCTGCCAGTGGATAAGGCATGCAGGTGTTATGGAAAATATGTATTTTATATATATTATTGAGAGGCAGGGGTTTTATCCTCGAGAGAAAAGGAAAGCGGACTGGAAGGATGTCCGATGCTGCAGTGAAATTCTCTTCTGTCAAAATTTTCTATCTTGTATTGCTTTCTCAATTTCTATCTGAAAAATAAGGCATAGGGTAGTAATATAGTGTAGGAAAAACTTAGAAGTGTAAGATTGTGTAGGAAAAAATAAGTAAGGCAACTAGACAGAAAAACTCTCCAATTTTCTAACTTTGGGGGCTATGAATGCAAACTGGGGAAAAAATCTTTCTTTGGGCTTTATGGGTAGTAAAAAAACTCTTCTCTGAGCTTATGGGGAAGAAAAAGTTTCCTGTGGAAGCTTTTGACCTGGGGACAGCTGAAATGCTAAGTCCAAGCGGCAGGAGAAAGTGATTTCTCCCTGAGGCAAAAATGGGGGTGTAAAAAGCCAAAACGTTTGAAGTTGGGAAGTTTTGGGAAAAAGTTGGTCTTTCTCTCTTGGGGAAAAAAAAATCTTTCTCTTAAACTATAAAGCTTTTCTTGGAAAATTTGGGGGGAAAAATCTCTCTAAAAAGCTTTAATCTTTCTCAAAAGCTCTCAAAAAACTTAAAAACTAAAGCCTTTAACTTTCTCAAAAGGGCAAAAATTAGAATCACCTGAAGATATTAGTATGGGGACCACCTGTGATTAGCTCAAAGGGAAAACAACAAACCTCTTAAGTCAGCAAAACCTAAGTTCTTTCAAGCTTTAAAAATCCTCCCTGCAATGCAAGAGGCAGGGACAAGTTCCAAAAACCTCTCTTCTAAGCGCTGTCTCTTCAAGCCAGGAAAAGACAGTGGGTCAGAGTACCCTGAGGGAAATGCTTGGAAGAGTGTGGGTAAAGAGCTACAGAGAGCCCAAAAGGGCGGGAAACTTTACCTGAGAAAAGCAAAAAAGCCAAGCTTTTCAGTTACAGCCAAGCTGAGGCATCAAGGGTTTTGTTTGAGTGAGCGTTTCAGAAAGAAAAGGTGCTCCTAATCGTCCTAATGCAAAGATCCCCTGAAGCATTGTATCCTCGCTTCTGACCAAAAACCCAGAGGTGACTGGCCAGCATCTCTGAGTTGGAGTGCATTTTGGGGATACTAGGGTTCCTGAAGTTGTAAACTTCCTGGAGCCCAGAGCTGAGGCAGGAAGGTGCAGGACCCAGGGGAAGACTGCTAATGAACAAACAAAACTAAAGCCAGTGGGAACAGCACAGTTGTCCACTTTCCTACAAGTCCCGGGTTGATAGGTCCACAGCTGCAAAAAGAAATCTGAGAAAAAGCTTTTCTATCAGAGAAAGGACCTTTCTGGGAAAACAGTAAAGCTGAACTGTGTCTGAAGCAGTTGTGCTGCCGAGTCAGAAAGCTGTCTGGGGAAAGAGCCCAGTCAGGGTAGAACAGAACTAGTAAAGCTTTCTTTTCTGTCAGAGAAAGCATCTCTTTGAGAAAAGCTTTGTTTCAACTAACTCCTGGTGAAATGAGGGAGTGTAGCCCTGAGGGGTGATTGCCTCTGGCATAAGCTCTGTCCTTAAGCACCCAGACAAGCAAACCCAACCCACTGGGGGACTGGGCCAGGTGAAGGCCTGATGAAGCAAAGCACCTGTCCTAATGGGAGTTTAGAAATGGCAAAAACCTCCCTTGTTAGATTTTCAGTCTGTATGCAAACCACACAGACCCGAAAACAAATGGACAAAAAGCCCCTACCTTCAGGAGCAAGGAAAGCCACCACTGTAGTGTCGGAAACTTTCTGGGGTAGAGGGGATAAATTGAGACCAAACTGGGATCTGTCTGGGAGAAAGACTCCGAAGAAACAGAAGGGACATAATCCTCCCCAGAAAATATGACCTGAGAAAGCTGCTAGAATTTGAGGCAGATTTGGAGGGAGAAAAAAAAAAAAAACCCTACCTCCAAAGGCAGCTAGCAGAGGTACAGAGCCGCAGACAGATACCTGAAGCTCTACATCTGGGGGGAAAGGAACAAGCAAAATGAGATAGATCAGTGGGAGAAAAATCTCTGAAGGAGCTATGGAAAAGCTGTTGCAAATGATCTTGTTTTTCACTGACTGGCTAAGACAAACACAAGCCCCTAGGAAAGTTGCTATCAGAAATGCCAGCCTTAATGCCAGCTAACGAGGCAGGTGCAGTTCTGATTTGGGGGCCCGTGTCAAATGAAGGAGAGACACCTGTTGAAGCCAGCTGAGAGACCAGAAACCTCCCAATGTCCCATAATTGAAAATGTAAAATGCTCGTTCAAATCTCCCATTGCAAAAGCAAAAAACTTTGTTCAAACCTCCCGGGCAAGAATTTGTAAACAAGTAAAAGAGAACAAGTTGACTCTCAGACCCGAAAAGAACTATGGGAAATGACTGATATAAGGGAAATGATATTATTATGGACTGATATAAGGGAAATGCATTCTGGGAAAGGTAGTTTTTCCGCTAAAGATAGCGACATTGCCCTGAAACACGTTTGTCAGCTCGAAAATACGTTCATGGTAAACTTAAAATACAGCCTTTAAAAGAATAAGAAGGAAAATCATCTAAGTTTAAGTGTCAGTTCCATTGGAAAAATTGAAAGGATATGGAACTAGGTGCTTCGCGGTTTGGGGCTCCTTGGTAAAATGCCTTATTTACCCTAATAGCTGTGCAAATTTTTACGGTAGTTGGATGACAAAAAGCTACCTATAAGAGCAAACAAGCCACTTTAAAATCCTTAAAACAAGAGAAAGCAGTTTATACACTGAATGTTGTCTTAGATATGAAGAAACTTATGTTGAAATTAAAAGTTCTTTGCCTTTTGAACAAACTGCAATGAGCAATTCCTTTGCAAATCTAATTAAGGGGATAAGAAACAAGCATTCAAAAAGAAATGACTGCTTTATAGATGGGAAACAAACTTCAGAAAATCTAGCTGTCTTACAAAAGAGTTGCTTCACCTGAAAGCTCCTTATAAAAAACCAGTGCTAAATATTACAGCTGCTAATAACATCAGGAGTTAAAGCTAATGAAGTGAAAATACTAAATACAGTTCGGAACGGTGCCACTTGTGGCTTTACTAGCTCCTTTAGAAAAATACTTCATATCACCTAATAGCTGCACAGTATTTGGCAAAGAGCTTTACAGCAGCTAAATACGGTAATTTCACTCAGCGTGAAGTGAAGTTTTTCAGTAGAACAAACCAGTACTGCTGTAATAGAAACGTTTGTCTGAATTGAAGCACTTAGGGGAACTATTATGAATTTGGGTGAAGGGGACAGCCTCTAGTTAAAAACCGTTTACCGCTGACAGTGCATCTCTGCCGGTCCGGACCGGCTGAGAGAACTGGCAACTTTGGAGTGTGGTGTCATCCTGGGAAGGTTACAGTCCCCTAGCAACAACTATCACAATTCTATAACAACAACACTCACTAAATCCCAGTGCTTTATAACAAAGCTGACTATAAACTCTAAACTTTAGAAATGATGTACGTACTTTCTGTCTAGTTAAGAGAATCTTTCTAATAGAGATAGTGATAATAATTAAGAGTAAGAAGTAGAAAAAGATGAAAATAAGATGTGAGTTTGTAAAAATTCTGTCTTGTTAGATCTGTTAATAAATCTTTAGGTGTTTGCTGTTAAATATATGCTAATGGTAGCCCTATATAAGTTTGTAAAATAGATCTATAGAGTTCCTTTAAGAATATAAGCTTGCAAGAAGTATCTAATGTAGTCTTAAGACATATAGTAATAAGCTTGTAAGAAGTAAAGATGCTAGTTGTAAATGTAAGTTTAAATAAGAATAAGATGGAGTGAATATAAGAAATATATAAGAAGTAATAAGAAATATATTTGCTAAAGTAGTTCTATAGTTTCCTTAAGGAGTATAAATAAGTAGATGATAATATGTTATATGTGAGTTTGTAAAAACATGTAAATGTTGAATGTGAGTCTAAATGCTTTCCAAAAAATGTTATATGTGAGTTTGTGAAAAAGTGTAAATGTTAAGTGTGAGTCTATGTTTAATGTATATGATGAAAAAACCTGAGATCTAGAAGTTAGTGTCCTAGAAGACTGCAAAGCAGACAGTCTGAGCGGTTTTCAAAAGTTCCAGAAGCCGCTAAGAAGCTAAGAATGGCGGATGCCAGAACCAGCACAACAAGGCATCCGCAGCTGAGATCTGTGGAAAATCGACGCAACACAGAAAAACCTGAGCTAACATCAAAAAGGTGCGGTTTAGAATACTACTGTACCTGAAAAGGTCTCTGGCTTGAGAATAAAAGTTGCAGAGACGCTTGTTTGAACTAAAATTGTTAATTGCAAAAAGTTTTGGTTGAAAAATGTCTCTTCATATTTGGAAGTGAAAGCCTGATACTAGAATTTATTTCTTGTTTGAACTTTTTGAACTTAAAATGAGATAAAACTACAAAAAGATTTTGGTTATGGATTTCTTCATATTTGGAAGGCTAGTACCAGAATTTATCATTTGAATTTTAAGACTTAAGAAATGAAATGAACAATAGAGATTTCATTGATATGGGACAATTTTGAGTTTATTCATAGTAATGACCTAGGAACTGTTTTCTGGAATTGGGTTAAAAATGGAACTGTTTAAATGAAGAAATTTATTATTTCTACCTAGAATCAAGATGCAGTTTTGTGTATGCATATATGCTTTATTAATTGGTGATTCATGAATTGTTTTGTGGAACTGTTTATGTAAAAATGAAATTACTTACAGAAGTGGTTTTGTGTTATAAATGGAACTGTTTAAATGGAAAAGTTTGGGTTTTCTAACTAGGCTTGAGATTTTGCTTAAATTATAGCCGGGCGGTGGTGGTGGCGGCGGCGGCGGCGGCGGCGGCGGCGGCGGGCGGCGGCGGCGGCGGCGCACGCCTTTAATCCCAGCACTCGGGAGGCAGAGCCAGGCGGATCTCTGTGAGTTCGAGGCCAGCCTGGGCTACCAAGTGAGTTCCAGGAGAGGCGCAAAGCTACACAGAGAAACCCTGTCTCGAAAAACCAAAAAAAAAAAAAAAAAAAAAAATTATAAAGAAAAGGGGGAGAGTTAATATTCCTTAGTCTAATTTCAAAAGTTGTTTGAGTGGATTAATGTCATGTTTTTGTTAGTAAGAAATGCAAATGGGGTATATTAAGAGACTACTTTTAAAGTGTAAAGAGTTTTATTAAGAAACTGCTTTTGGACGTTTTGCTAAGTTTTCAAAGTGTTAATGGTTAGATTGAGAAGATTGCTTTTCAATATGGGTTTGTAGGAATTGTATGAGTTTGGGTTCTTCTAACTAGGTTTGAGATTTTGTTTAAAAAATTATAAAGAAGAGGAGTTATGAGATTGAATTATGTTTGCAGAAACCTATTGATATTAATGCACCCTGGTTTTGTGGAGTTAAGGAAATATTTAAGTTTGATGTGAATACATCGAAGTTTTTCCTATGTTCTGTTAGCAAGAAAATTCAAATGATTAAGAGTTAAAGTTGTAAGACGGAGAAAATGTTAGCTATATATAGCACCATATATGCTAATTCAAATGGTTCTGTTAAGAGTTTGCTTTGTGTTGTAAGATTGAGAGAATTGTGACTATGTATAGCAATATTTATGTTAACCTGTTAATGGTAATGATGAAACTAAGGGATTCTTTAAGTTTGTAGTCACCTTAAGAGTTTTTGGTTTAGAAAGGGCTTGAGGCAGCTAAGACTGCTGTAGTCACCTTGGACCTAATTCAAAAGAGAAATGCCATCTTTATCATCCTCTACTCCCATATTGGGAGGTGTAACAGCTATGGAGATTGCTGTAAGCCATTAATAGTTACTTTTTTATATATTAAGAAAGGGGGACCTGTGGGAGCCCGTTCTCGGGTTCCTCGTGGCTTTACCCAGCAGGTCCACATAGAGGATGATTAGACCACGGGCCTAAGTGCAGGTGTCTGGGATGGTCTGCACTTGGCTGTGCTGGGGGAGGAGGTCTTTTGCTCCACCCCTTGGCGTCTCTATAAAAACCCTGGGACAGAGACAGTAGGGGCCCGTTGGAATAGGTTCCAGGCCCTCTCGAGGCTATCCTTTATTTTCTATCTGTTTATCTCCGCAATAAATCCTTCTATCTAATATTTCCTGTTGCTCGCACTCAAGAAAACTCTGGGGAACTGTGGGGGTGGTTGGGTAAACGCCCCACAGAAGTAGAAGAGGAGGTATCCACCACTGACTGACTACCTCTCTGCCTTTGTTCTGTTCCCAGGTCCTGTTAGCAGGACATCATTGTACAATAAGGCCCTCAGTAATCCATCCTCTGCCTCCAAAATACATGCTAGGAGAAGGGCCCTTGACTCCTCCTTTGCCCAGGGTGATATTTGACGTAGGAATGGTAGGTGGGAAGTTAGAGACACCAACAGGGTCTGGACGGCACCACAGCCCCTGGAGTCCTTGGTTACAATGTGAAGGTGGGGCCAGTGGGCATCAGTGGGTGTTTCTGTTGTTAATCATGAGAGTTGCCTTTATCAGGACATGACTTATCTGTCTCACAGCTAAATCTATACATGCTTAATTTCTGACTCCTCTTGTGTGTGTGTGTGTGTGTGTGTGTGTGTGTGTGTGTGTGTGTGTGTGTGTGTTTACCTGTGCATGCCCATGAACTGTTCAGAGGATAATGGTAGGTCACTGTTTCAGAGAGAGTCTCTAACTAAATCTGAATCCCCTTTTTAGGTCTGCTAGCTGGCCAGCAAGGGCTCTAGGGATGTGCTTGGGTAACAGGCATGCTCAGCTGTGGCCAGCTTTGCATGTTTGTGCTGGGTATTCGAAGTCAGGCCCTGGCACTTGCAGAGACAGTACTCCTAGCCACAAAGGCAACACCCCATCCTGTCTACTCCTTCCTATATGTTGTAAACTGTCTAAATTAAAGAAAGAGAAATTACAAGGTTTTTCCCCCCAAGCACTGGCCAAAGCTAAAAACTGAGTCTCCGTCATGTATTTGTCTCTTCCTTCCTTTACTTTTAAATTGGCAGTGAGCTATGGACTTCAGGATCTCAGAACTTCCTGGCCAAAGGGGAGCATCTTGTGAACCACAGGGTGTTGAACATGGCTCTGGCCTCATGGCACTGGATGCTGGTACTCCAGTCCTGCTACCATGATAAGAACACAGGTCTCCAGTGGACTCACAATATACTCAGTGACAAAGGACCCCACCTACACATCTAAGGACCGCACCTCTATCTCTGCTCAGAGAAGGATTGCACCAAGGGCTGACTGGGGGGGGGAGGTGTGAGGATGGGTGGATGGGGCTTGGATGGTGGTCTTAGACATCACAAGTGGTCATCTGAAGGCTGAGAATGAAAGGGGTAACAAATCCTTCTCCCAAAGAGCCAGGAATCACAGCAACAAGCCCAGATCTAGAGCTAGGGGGAAAGAAAGTAGAAAATGACTCCATACCCAGTGCCCCAGGAAGCCATGCCAACACTCACAAACTCAGACATGGCAGGACACACCCATGAGTATTGCCGTCTTTTGGTGTACATCATTGGTTTTGCCATTTAAGAAGGCCACACCGAAGTTCTCCCCTCCAAGGAACACTGTGGTGACGTAGTGCCACGGTCCTGCAGACAAAGAACAAGCTGTGTGGCTATCAGGATTCCCCAAAAATTATCTGTGAAATATAACAATGTGAATATAAGCACAGAGAGTGAAGTAGCAAGGTTGGTCTTGCTTCATTCATGGTCATCTTGAACTCAACACATCCAATGGGCTTCCTGGACACAGGGCAAAAGCATGGTTCTCTCCTTCACATCTGCCCCATCCTTTTCTGCTCCCATGCCCAGTGCCCAACAGTAAGGAGAGCTCAGTTCCACCCCATCCCTAACACATGCAGGGGCCAGCGCCAGCTGCAGGCTTCCCACCCTATGTTCAAATGCTGTGTGCTTCATGTCACACTAGTATGGAAACATCAGATACAGATAGGTGGAGAGCCAATGACCAACCCATACTCAGAATCCAAGACAGTGTTCCAACCAACCCACCTCAGACCATCTTCCATGAGAGGCCAGGCTATGCCCTTGGTCTCCAAATGTTTCTCCAAGGGCCTTTGCCAGATGACACAACCCCGAATTTGCCCATGATCCCCTAGGCTCCTCATTGACCTCAGAACTCACTGAAATCCTGCAGTGCCAGAGACTCCTTCCCGACACAGATATGAGTGGTGTCCACACTGGTTTCTCCAAGAGCCAGCAGCCTTGTGCTTGGAAGTTCCTATCATTCCCAGTGTACAACAGTACAGAATGCATCAGGTGGGACCCTGGGTCTCCTGTGCTAAACTCGGTGTTCCTGGGAACATCTTTCCTGCAGTTACAGAAGTCACCTGACACGTTGTCTAGACAAGAAAAGAGGATTGCATGTTTGCATCCTCCGTCCAGCTGAAGTTGAGAGCATGTGTGGGGTGAGGGTAAGGAGACCATGCAGCTAAAAGTCAAGCAGATGGCTTGAGGGCAGGTACTCAGGAGATGTTCATCCTGAACTCCAAGAAACTAATTCTGGTTTTGGCCAATGTGAAGGGAAGTAGTGGGCCTCTCAGCTTTGCTTCCAGATGGGAAGGTTTCCTACCCAGTGAATTATGTCCCAGTTTCCAAAAGCTAGACTGGGGAAGTCACCACAGAGGAGGGCAGGAGGGAGAGGGAGAGCCAGGGAAAGGGTTTTCAAGCTGTAACTGAAGTGGGAGCAGAGGCAGGAGGGGTTTGGCAAGTATCTCAAAGCAGACTGGAGGGTCAGGAAGCCCTTGGTCATGACCACCCCCTCTGCATGATTGGTAGGCGGATCCAGGCAAGGTAAGGCAGGGATCTCCTAGGAGACACTGTTCCTGGAAGTCGATACAACCATGGCCCTGCAGAGGTCACTCAGAAGGAAGTGAAAGGTCACCTACAGGATAAGGCTAGGGGTGTAGTGGACAGAGATCAAAAATGACCGGTTATAGGTGAACAATACCACTGATGACCATTCTCACCCTGCATGGGTATGCCTTGCCCCTTGGATTCAGTCCCTGCCTCTTCCCACTGTTAGGGACTGCTCTAAGGACTGGAGTCATCAATGTTCTTCCAAAACTTATTCCTTGTTAGTGCTATCCCTAGATCACAGAAATTCTGAAGTATCATTTCTGTGGGTTTAAAAGCCCAGGACTGACAGAGGGAGGCAGTGGGTCTCTGTGACAAAATGGCCAGACAGATGCCCCTATAACCCATCACTCTGCCTGTGGGTACTACCCACCCAACAGAGAACGTGAAAACTCCATGTTGGAGGGCAGACCCTAGCACATAACAAGAGGTAGCCCATCAAAGTCCATCAACAAACCCAGACTCTCACTTGGTCCAGCATCATGATCCTGAAAACCTGGTTCCTACCTCCAGTCCCCCCAGAGATCTCACCTTGTCTGTCATGGCACATTCATGATGACTAATGTCGCCTGCCTGCACCACCGAGAGCAGGTCAGGCCTATGGTCAGCAGGAACAGCTGCATTGTTGCCATGGAGCTTCTGTATACCTGGATTCTGAGAAGCACATTTATCTTGTACTGAGTACCAGACACCCCCATCTCTCCTGCACAGAGGCTCCACCAATGCTGTGTGCTGATTGCACTGTTTTCTTTGGACCTGTTTTGTGGCACAGGAGTGAGGATAATGAGAGGTTGGGACCCCTGGGGACTGCAGTCAGTGCCCTGACACCCAGCCTCTCTCAGTCTGGAAAGAGTAAAAGAAGCAGCTCTGAGTGGTAGTGATAATCTCTGTAGGTGACACCTAGTTGTGCCTTCACTCATTCTGAGGAAGTCTGTCAGGGAAAGAATGTTATCAGAATCAGAAATTCTGCCTGAGAATCTAGAGCCAGAAAGATAATCAGGGCTCCTGTGTTCCCACCCTTCCATGGACAGGTCCCATCCCCAACAGAAAGGGCGCCTCCATACCTCCCAGTCTCTTCCAGAACTCCCAGATCCAAGTGCAACCACCATTCCCTCTCCACACAGTGGTGCTGGACACACAATTGTGTTCTGAAGCCACAGCCCCCTGAGAACTGAGCTGTGCCGCTCCCTCTAGCACCCTGAATCCTGAGCCCTGTCTTCCCATGTGCACTAGACTCATGAGGACCCTACAGACCCCTCTTGCCCTCCACAACCTCACCCAGCAGCTGGGCCCCAACAATGTCCCCAAATCCAATTGAGCTTTTTTTTAGATCAACTGCCTTTCCTCTCTCCACACTGCAAGAGAAGTGGCGAGCCAGGCCATGGACGGAAGCTGCTCAGGAGTCCTCACTCTTCACTTCCCCCTTCTTTCTTACACTGCACAAAAAAAAAATTCATTGTCCTGCTTCGTGGAGACGTGTGCTAGTGTCTATGTGCATGTTTGCATTTGCATGTGTCTTTGGGCAACTATACATAAGGATGCACAAGTCTATTTCTATTTGTGTGGACAAGTGGATGCCATGTGATTGTCTGTCTGTGAGCATGCATGTTGTGCCTAGATGTGTCTCTGTCTCTGTGTGTCAACATAGCAGTGTATGTGTGTTCATATCTGTACCTGTATCATGTTTGTATGTGCCTGTGTGTAATCCTATGTCACTGCATTTTAGGGTATGTTTGTATATATGTGGTTGTATGTGCACCTCTGTTTGTGTGTGTGCATGTGTGTATTCATGTGTGAGGGTCTGTGTGTGCAAATCTGTGTGTATCTGTGCATACATTTCTGTGTTTATATCTCTATGTATGTTGCCTGGGTGTTTCCCACAGGCTCTTGTATCTGAACACCTCAGCACTAGATAGAGGTACTTTTCTGGGAAACATGTGAACCTTTGGCCCTAAAGTCTCATGAGAAGACATGAGATATTGGTAGAATCCACCTCTGGGTCTTAAGCAGTTCTTGATACTTCAAGATGTAAGCAAGCCATGAGCTCATCCTGCACTGCCATGGTTTAGCTGTTTCAGGCACCATGCCTTCCCGCTACCATGATGCATGGTAGCTCCTGAATCACAAGCCAGAATAAATCCTTCCTCCATTGTGTTGTTTCCGTTGTGCATTTTGCCAAGTGATAAGAGGAGGATTAACACAAGAAACTGGTACTAAAAATGAGGTCATTACTTAAGAACCCTGAGTATGTGTGTGTTAGGCCTTTAGAAATTAGGAAGACTTTAGAGCTGTGGGCTGGAAAATCAAAGGAGTTTTGTCAGGGGATGGCTGCTGACTCATGGTCAGTTTTCTTCAGAGGAGTCTGCCCATGGTTGGTTTCCCATGCTGAACTGAATGGCCCTTCACCCATGTACACATGCACAGCACTGTCTGTACTCTAGATTTCTTAAGGGAAAGGAGGAGGAGGAGGAAGGGCAGGGGAAGGAAGGGGTGGGAGGAGAGGGAGGAAGGGCAGGGAAAGGAAGGGGTGGGAGGAGAGGGAGGAAGGGCAGGGGAAGGAAGGGGTGGGAGAAGAGGGAGGAAAGGCAGGGGAGGAAGGGGTGGGAGGAGGAGGAGAACTAACAAAGTTCAACAAGAGAAAAATAACTCAGAGTTCTGTACTGATCATGAGATGGAAACAGTAATAAAAGCTTCCCCAATAACTAAAACCTGGGCCAACATGGATTCACTGCAGAATGTTACCAGCTCTTAAGTAAGAACAGGCACCAATGACCTTCAAGTTACTCCATAAGACAGAAGAGAAGGAGTACTACCAGAACTTTCACAAGGCTAGCAGTACTCTGATGCTAATACCAGAAACACACACACACACACACACACACACACACACACACACACACACACACACAAGGTATAGGCAAATCTTCCCAATAAACATGGAGGCAATTCTCAATAAAGCAATTGTCAAAGTAAACTTAACAACACACCAGAAAGATCATTTACTATGATCAAGTTGACTTCATTCCTGGGATACATGCATAGTTCAACATATGCAAATAAAGAATGCAATACAACAAATAAATGACAGTGACTGAAGTGTCATGATCAGATCTGACTCAGAAGAGCACTCTGACAAAGTCAGTCACCCCTTCATGATACCTGCCCAGAAGAAAGCAGTAACAGAAGGAGCAAATCCACATAATGAAAGCTCTGTTCTAAACTACAGCCAACACTGTCCTGCATGGAGAAACATGTTAACAATAAAGCCAGCAGAGGCAAGGGTATCCACATTCTTGACTCGCAACTCAATAAGCAGCTTGAATCTTAGCTAGTCAGTATGACAAGGAAAAGAGATTAAAGGGTACGGATAGGAAAAGGAGAAGTCAAACATAACATCAGTATTTGCTGATGATATGACTCTCTACATAATAGACTTGGGAAACTCTAAGAACTAATTAACACTTTTACAAAAGTGTCAGGTTAAAAAATCAAGATAAAAGCATGTAACTTTTCTATAATACTGGATCACTATGCATGGTAGTGAACACATGAATAACATAATCAGGGAAAAATTTCACTCTAAACAGTCTTTAAAAAAATTAATTTAATGTCTTGCAATTAACCAACCAAAAAAGTGAAAGAACTTTAAAATCAAAATTTTTCAGTTGAAAATAATAAATTGAAGAAGACACTAGAAGACAGAAACACCTCCCATGCTCCCAGATGAGCAGAATTAATACTGTGGAAGTTTCTACATTATAAAATACAGTCTACATTGTTATGAATCCCACAAGAAGACCAAGCTACACAATTGTCATATATGAAGAGTGCCTAGGTCAGCCTCATGCAGGCCCCCTGGTTGTTGGTTCAGTCTCTGTGAGCCCCTATGAGCCCAGGCTACAGGAGCTGTCTCCAACTCTTTTACTGGCTTTTGAGACCCTACTCCTCATACAGGGTCACCTTGCCCAGCATTAATACATGAGGAGGTGCTTAGTCTTACTGCAACTTGATATTCCATGTTTTATTGATACTTGTGGGAGACCTGCCCTTTCCTAAAGAGAATCAGAGGAGGAGTGTATTGGGGCAGGGTGGGAACAGAGGGGACATGGAGGGGAGGGGATGCGAGGAAAGGAGGGAGGGGAAACTGTGGCCAGGGTGTAAAAATAAATAAATAAATTTATTTTTAAAAAGATACAGTCTACAGAATCAACACAATCCATATCAAATGCCACTATCACCCCTCACAGAAAGACAAAATAATGCTAAAATTTATATGGAAGCACAAAAGGCTCCAAATGGCCAAAGCAATCCTGAGTAAAAGGAACTATGTCAGAGACATCATCATTCTAGATTCCAAGTTACAATATAGTAACCAAAGCATTGTGCTGCTGGCAGCAAACAGAAACATAGACCACAGAGAAAGAACAGAGGACTTAGGAATGGAGCTGCATCTCGTGACCACCTGATTCTCGACAATTATGTCAACAGCCTATACTGGATGAAAGAAAGTCTCTTCAACAGATGCTGATGGAGACCTGAAGGTCATGTCCAGGAATAGAGCTGGGTCTTTACCTCACCCTGCCAAAAATCCATGCAAAAGGAGTCAAAGATCTTAATGTAGGACATGAAGCTCTGGAATCGATAGCGAAACTAAAACACAGACTCTTCAAAAGATAGACATAGAGTGGAGATCTGGGAGAGAGCATAATCAATCAAAAATACAGCCAAGAATTGGTTAATGAGATTGAATAGAATTGAAAAGTTTTTCCAAAGCAAGCAACAGCATGGGTGAAAACTGGCTTACAGAATGGGATAACCTCTGGAAGAGGATTAATATCTAGAACACATAAAGAACTCAAAAAACTAAATACAAACATCCAAACCATCTAATAAATAATTCAGGACTGAAACAGAGTCCTCAAAGCTGAAGTATAATTGGGTAATAACATATGACAGTATCCATCATTGTTCACAATCAAGGAAATACACACTGAGATCCCACCTTGGCCTAGTCATAATGTCAATCATTAAGAAAAGAAGTAACTTGGGGAAATGGAAACCTCACATACTATTGGTAGGTATGTATTCAGTTTGGCTTTCCCGCCTACCTGTATTCTGCCCTGCCACAGGCCAAATCAGCTTTATTCATCAACCAATAAAAGCAACACATATTCACAGTATACAGAAGGACATCCCACATCACTGAGGGGTCAACTCCCTTTCCAGATGACCAGGTCCAAGCAGAGAGGGGCAAGGAGAAGAAACAGGTGATGGTAGGAGTTGGGCTGAAGGGTTACTGCTGATGCTCATTTGAGAGCAATTGGCAAACTGCACACTCATCCTCCAGGAATCCATGTCCCACTGAGACTGGCAGTTTCTGAGTTTATCATCATCATTTAAAGTACTGGCCCAGCCCTCCATCACTGTGATCCCTGAGGTAATATCAACACAGACCTTGAATACTGACCAATCACAGAAAGCCAAGATGAGTAAAAATACTCAGAGATCTGCATCCAGGTCTGCCTTGCTTGAGGGTGATGAGGGAGGGTCCTGCAACTTCTTCCCTCCACCACTGCCACTGCTCCTAGGTAATTCAAAGCTAGGATCCCATGAAATTTACCAGTGCAGCAAGATCTCTGTAGGGACCTTCAGACATTTGCAACCCTGATGCCACACCCAGTCCTGTCCCCTCTAGCGACTACCCAAATTCTCCTGTCCCATGTCAGACATCTTTTGAAGCTACTTGGCATTGGCTGCACATCAC
This sequence comes from Peromyscus californicus insignis, assembly GCF_007827085.1. Classification (NCBI taxonomy): domain Eukaryota; kingdom Metazoa; phylum Chordata; class Mammalia; order Rodentia; family Cricetidae; genus Peromyscus; species Peromyscus californicus. The sequence goes on from NW_026294595.1 coordinate 13,496,868, forward strand.
TTGAACTTCCAAGATATCACATAGCTCTACAGAACTGCTGGGTACCATGCTACTTGGTGTCTGGTATCTGTTAATTCTAATATCTCATCAAACTTGTGAACTAAGAAGGCCTGTCACATAAAAGCTGAACCCAGAAAAAAATACTAAACTCTTTACTGGATTCAGATGGGCAGGGACGGGGGTTGAAAGCTAAAGCAGGAGAGCGATTCATTGGGAAGTAACAATCAAGGAAGGAGGGGGCCTCCAGTGGGGGAAATGCAGCTCAGTGGGGTGTGGTCCAGGGGGAAGAGGAGTAGTCTAGTCAGATCACTGCCATGTACTAGTGTTGAAGATGGCTCAGCAGTTGTGGTCCTGGTGGGCTGTGACAGAGAGGAACACAAGTGAGAGACTCCTCCCCTTACCATGGGAACAGCAGTCAGAGAGTAGCTACCTGGGAGGTGGGTGCCTGTCTTCCTTTCATCAAGCCTCCTGCGAATACATGGTCTCCTGAACAATCCTGACCCTCTGACCTTGTAAATCTCTAATTAGACCAAGTGGAGACCACAGTATGGGTCTGGGAAAAGGACTCTGGGAAAAGAAAGGACAGATTTCTTGGGAATTGTGCCTGAGGACACCTCCTGGAGTGGTCACTGCTTCCTGGCTAAACATGGTCCCTTCTGAATGAGAGGATGGGAGCAGGGCCAAGAACGGATAGAAACTTCAACCCTGCAACTGAGGAAATCTGGGTTCTCCCAGGGTTCCTTCAGATGGTCACTTACCACGGACATGTTTGGGAACACAGCATTCTGTAACAGCAAGAAAAACATCAACTAAAGAAGGTGTCCAGGGGGAAGACCCAGATTACACCTGCAGCTCGGATGGCCCCATGATTAAGATGACAAGAAGGGCCCTGCTGGTGAAGGGCACGAGGTTACACAGCAGCTGCGGAATCATGGCTGACACAGAGGGGACCTGGGCAAGGGGCAGAGCAGAGCATTTTCTCACCCTCTGCACAGACACAACCATGTTTTCTTGGAGAAGTCCTTTGTGCTGTGTGAATTTCTTAAATTCTTCCAGGGCCTCCAGGTTTTCTTTTGGATACTTTCTTTTGAGCAGAGGACAGATAAGCAGATGGGGTGTGACAGCACAGCTCTGTCGGGAGCAAGAGGGGAGGAGACTTCAGAGACACCGTGGAGGTGGAATATGTTAATTAGGTGAGCCAAAAGGGGCTTTTGATTTCTTGACTTCAATACTTTGATAGCTGGACCTTAGTACTCAGCCTCAGGAGGAGAAAATGGCCAAATAAGGGAATAGACCAGGTGGGTAGCTTTAGGAATATAATCTCAGGGGTTTTTAGCTTGTGCACAGGAAGTGGGTATCACTGACACATAGGGCCACTGTATGACTGAACATATAGGTGACACCCTAAGCAGACAAATAATGCCACATTCTAACCAGGAAGGACCTTGTGTTTCAAGGTCACTAGTCTGCCTCCTATCTGTAGGGGGCATTGCCCATTGTAGTTGGTTGTTTATTATTATTATTATTATTTTCTTTGATGGGCCTGCCACCCAGCTCCCAAATAAATACAGGAAGATTTATTCTTTCTTACGAATGCCTGGCCTTAGCTTGGCTTGTTCCTAGCCAGTTTTTCTTAACTTATCCTGTCTACCTTCTGCCTCCGGGCTTTGTATCTTTCTGTGTTCTGTATACCTTTCTTTCCTTCTTACTTCGTAGCTACTTGTGTACCTGGGTGATGGCCCCTGGCATCACCCTCTCCTTCTCCTTTTTAGCTCCTCTCCTTTTCTCTCTTCTCCTCCTCTTTGTTCTCTCTGCCTGGCAGCCCTACCTATTTCTTCCTCCTGCCTTGCTTTTGATGGTTCTGCTTTTTACTAGACCAATCAGATGTTTTAGTCAGGCAAAGTAACACAACTTTACAGAGTTAAAACAAATGCAACATAAAAGAATGCAACACATCTTTGCATCATTAACCAAATATTCCACAGCATAACCAAATGTAACACATCTTAAATTAATATTCCACAAGAGCCCATAAAAGGTCTCTATTAGGACACAACCTTTCAATGAAACCTGCCTGCTATGAAACCTGAGACCCCCTAGAAGTGCCATGTGTAAGTCACTGGCTGGAACTTCTGTCCTATTGGTCAGTATTTGAGGCCACAGCTGCTCATGTCCCTGGAAGTTCTGCACAGACCATCACTACCCACTTCAGAGCATGCACACTGACCACATAACACCTTTTGCAGAGCTGCTAGACACCCAGGGTGCCAGGGTGTAGCTGCTGCACATTCAAATAGCTAATGGTAGTAGAGAGCATGGGCAGGAGGTGGGCGCTCTGGAATCCCTCACCTATGAGGAGCCCCATTTGGAATTTTTTCTCAAATGAAAGGTTTTCAGCATATAAGATGTAGTGGTCCTTCACTGGCAGCTCATAGATGTAGCAGAATATTTGACCCAAAACTGCAGAATAAAGAGAAATGGGTGTGTAGTGTCTTTTTCAAAGACAACATTCAGACAACACTAAGGAACAGTCTAGTAAGTTTCAGCCATAACCCATGAGCACCCAGTCGGATGGCTCCAGACCTTGCTGTGGTCCCATCACGAGACAGAAGTTCCTCCTGGAAAGGTGTCATCCGTAGCTATGGAGTCAGGGCCACAGGTGTCAGGGAAGATGGAGGCTGTGCATGACTGGTCCACTAGCAGCTACACTGCCCTGCTTCCTATATCCTAAGCTTCAGTCTCCCTATTAGCTAATGGACAGTATTATCTAAAGGGAAGCATGGTCTCTTCTGTGGACTAGCCTGTGATCTCTAAAGTCACCTGGGAATTAACTGGGTAGTCCATCCTGAAAAGTAAGCGGGGCAGGGATGCTGCAACCCCAGGAGCTTACCTGGCAAGAGATAATCACGTGCAACCAGGGATACCGTGTTGACTAATAACTTGACACAATCTAGAATCACCTATGAGATGTTCCACTGGTCATGACAGTGAAAATGATATTGATTACGTTCATTGATTGTGGAAGAATCATCTTAATTGTGGGCAGGAACATTCTGTGGGCAGAAGATCCAGACTGTAAAATGGTGAAGCCATCTGAGCACCAGCATGAATGCACTCATTGCTCTCCTATGTGTGCAATATGAGCAGCTGCTTCATGCTCCAGCTGCCAGGAAAGCCCCACCATTGTGGACTGTACCTTGAACTGTGAGCTAGAGCAAACCCTTTCTCCCTTAAGCAGTGTTGATTAGGGTGTTCTTATCACAGCATCAGGAGAAGAAACTGAGACAGGGACTCACAGTCCAGTTGACCAGGCACCTCTGTTCTCTGCATATGAATCTCACCTTAATGCACAGACCCTCAGACCTGGAAAACAGAAAACCAACAGACAGCCTCTTTCAGAACACATGACTGTGCTCTACTGAGGTCACCTGGTTCATCAGCTTTAGCACAATGTCCCCTGAAATCCCACATCAACTCCTCCAAGTTTTAGGATGCTGACACTGTGGCCCCTCAGAGGAAGGGGATTTTCTGTCATCAGCGTCCAAACACAGATAGAGGAGGGGGTAGAAAACTGAAAAGACACATGGGGGATACTCACATGATGGTGGTCCTGATCTCCAAATTCTTTGTTCCAGATACGACACTCTATGAGGGAACACTACCATAGGTCTCCTCAGCTCTGTCAGGTTCCTTTCAGTCACTCTAGCCTTTATGAACCAGACACCTGAGAGCTGGGGCAGACAGAGTCCTGAGCCCACACTTGCCCAGCCCCAAGTCTCCCCCAGGTTCCCATAGGCAATGCAGCCTGAACATACATCACAGAACCCAAGATGCAGCCCCCGAGTTAGTGAGTTCCACCCTTCAACCCCTTATTCCTTAAAATTAGATGAGAACTACAATTTGATAGCCCAGTAGAAGCAGGAATGGTCTGTCTCCAAAGACTGAAAACACCTAGGAGTCCAGGAAACAACACACAAGAGATCCTAACAAGTGAGAATTTCTGGTTCTGGGTGTCCCTGCTCTAGGACCCTTCCTGCTCCAACTCTGTGGCCCAGGAACCCATGTGTGCTGGAGATCAGCAGCCTCTGCTCAGACTCAGAGGACTTGAACCCTCATGAGTGCTAACTCCCGTCCTCAGACACTGGCCAGCAGTCAAGCCTTCCACATACGCCTGTCCACCATCCCTCTCTGCCTCACTTTCTTTTCTTCTGAGAGGAAGGGCAGGTCATCCTGAGCTTGTAGGACAGCCACCAGGACAAACAGTGTGACAGTCAGGAGCAGGCTCTGCATCTCCAGGCTCTGTGCTCTCAGACAGGGCAAGTCGCTGGGGTGGCCTGATGAGGCTGTGCTGGCTCCTCAGAGGACGCCCTTTATGGCCACAATGACACTGACCACCCCCCTCCTGGCCATCTGTCATGGCCAAATTCACATCTGTCATGGGGTTGTTGCTGTTGGGACATGGTGGTCATTCATTGCCACCTCCAGAAAAAAAGACATACAAAGTATGCACCATCCAAGGGTGCTACCCCTGAAGAACCCCAGAGAGTATGAGTGACTCAGGTGTGGGGTGGAGACACAGTCTGCACTCTGGGCCAGTAAGAGAATGCTGAGTTCATTCCCTAGCCCTGCTCTCCCCCTTTGGACACCATGACTGGCCTGGCCACCTTCTCTGGAAGGTGACTTATCAGCTCCTCCTGATTAGAAAGGAACTGGGTTTCTTCTCTGTGCACAATTCTGTTGATTTCCAGAGCACACACTGGCTTCTAGGATCTCACCTCATTGCTGCTCATGCCTACAGGCTCATCCTAGATGTAGGTAGAGTTACTGTGTGAAGGCTCAGGGTCTCCTGAAAGAGGGCCTCCTCTAAGAGGCTCTCAGCCACTCTCAAGCCCACAGTCACCTGAACTGCTGCATTCTGCCCCAGAGTCATCTGGGCTCTCTTAGAGCACTTCTTACTCTCAAGTGTCTCACTCCTTCTTCCTCACCTCTACCCATTATACACCTCCTCTGCTGCATTCTAAGCTCCTGAGGAGTCAGGCTTTGAAGTCTGTGCTTCACGATGTCATCCTGAATCTGGAAAAGCTCTAGCTACATGTCGGGGGAGGGGGGGCGATCACAATTATGTGTTCACTAAAGGATATGTCAGAGTGTTTCACCTTTATGAGCTCAGGGACATCAACTTTGACAAAGGGTGTTGGATCCTCTGCTGTGTTGGTCATCTGAGGGCCTGCTGAAAGGACTGGTGGACCCCCAGCCCACCCTGTACAATTGAATCCCCTTCCACACCTGTGACCTGTGATAGCTTCTTAGGCAGTTGAGAGCCAGTGTTTGTACAACTGCATCAGTTTTCTCAGACAAGAGTCCCCACCACACTAAAATTAACACTCTCATTTGTCTGAACACTGACAGGACACCAAGGTGACCACAAGTCTAAGTCCCTTTGGTTCAAAAGGGCAGAAGGGACACAAGGTGGCCAGGGTCCCCTACATCCAGAGTCCATGGCTGAGCTTCCCTGGCTGCCCTCTCTAATGACTCAGCCCAGCCCCCTCCCCAGCAGGAACTCTGCCTCCTTCCTCCCCATCCTGTGCTGCTTAGCCCTCAATGTCCTCTTCTGAGACTCAGCTGACCCAGGCTCTGGATACAGGTGCTGATCACACAATGGCATCTTTGTGCCTCTGTGGACCCAGGTTGGACAGCTCCACATATCTATAAACAATATTAATGAACACTCTCTCACAAGCCTTGGCTCTTGCTGAGGTTCTCATAAGACCTAGGCCTTGATCCCAGCATTAAAGATGCCCCTGAGCAGGAAGTCTGTCATCCCAAGGGCAGGAAAGGGTGGGGCTCTCCATGTCTGGGGTGCCAAGGACTTTTTTTGTTGTTGTCCTGCTGATTGAAATCAAATAGGTTATACTTCACTGCATGTGGATCACTGATGAAAGCATTTATGACAATGGTGTGTGGAATTCCATCCTTTAAAAAAAGCAACGGGAAACAATAGCCACAGGTGATTGACCAATCATGAATCTCACGTTTAGTATGATGTGAAGCCTCCCCACACCTCTCACCCACCTGTCATTCCCTGTGTCCCAGTGAGCTGAGTTCTGCCACCTATGCTCAGAGACCCAAAAAGTAAAGTGGTGAGAGAATCGATCCAGTGTAGGTGAGACGGGGCTTGCCGTCAATCCCTGGTGACTGACATGGGGCATCATGTGGAGTCCTCAGATGGCACATGATCTCAGGAGTCAAAAAACAGGTGGCTGGGGACAACCCAGGGTTGACAAGGTGGGAAAATGGCAGGGTGGGAGGGAGAGGGCGTCCTGTCCACAGTGTGCCATGGCCTAAGGCATTTAGGAGTGACCCCAATTCATTCTAGTGGTGGTTCTTACAGGGTTCTCCAACTCCACAGCTCCTGGTCTCACCCCTTCTGGTCACATCCTTCACTGCCCTTGAATGTGAACTTCAGTGTGGTCAACTTGTAGATGCTGCTAAAGTCACAGATGCCTCACTTCAGGGTCCTGTGTCTGGGTGTTACATGGTGTTTCTAGATAGGGGGTATTGATAGCTCAACCAATAGCACCAGGCCTGAAGGGGACATTTTATGATATTTTGAATTAATAGTCTGTGCTGTCTGATTGGCTGGAGCTGAAGAACGGCTGTCATGAGAGACCGGCACCACTGACATAAAACCACTGCTTCACCCAGACAGTCAGTGCTGGTTAACTGGAGCTGAGAAATGAGCAGTGATTGAGAAGAGAGCAGAACCACTGAGGTACAGTCTTCTGGGAGTATTTCTCCTCAGGGTCAGCACACAGGAGCCGTGGTCCAAAGGGAGCTAAGGCCACATCACATGCTTTCATCTGAACCTGGTAAGAGTCACCCAAGTGGTGCTGGGTTTCATATAAGTTTTATTAGATTTATTCATTTCATTTTACATGTGAGGGTTTTGCCTGCATGTGTGTCTGTGCATCATGCTAAGTGCTTATTGCCTACAGAGATCAGAAGGGGGAGTCAGAACTCCTCAAAATGAAATTAGAGATGGTTCTAAACTACCATGTGAGCACTGGGAGTCAATTCCCGATCCTGTTTCTACAAGAGCATCAAATGCTCTTAACCACTGTACCATCTCTCCGGTCCCCAAGGTGGTCTTGGTTTTGAATATGAGAATAGGTCATGGAAAGAAGCTGAGGCTTGGCATTATGCCACAGGGCTGGAGCCCCTGAAGAGAGGCCATTGGCGAGAGTGTAACCTCAGTTGCAATGGAGACCCCAGAACTTTGGAGATACCGGTACCATGTGTAACCACTGTCAAAGACAGCGGCAGATGTGAGATGGAGGCTGACCTGAGCCTATGAAATGAGCTACTTGTTCTGTAGAAGGCTGAGGCAGTGAAGTGGAACTAGCTCCCCAGGCACTGTTGAAGTTTGATTGTGAATTGATCTGCTTGTGACTGTGACTTGGCTCTTCCCTTGTGGAGCAGGAAGTATTTAACTGGTTTTTTTTTTCTTTTATTTATTTTATAAGAGTTCAAAGTTGAGAAACTTTGAACTTTGAAAAAGACATTGGGTTTTTAAAGAGAATTTGATTTATTACAGTGGTGGAATAGTTGAAGACTATGGGACTTTTAAATTCGTTTGGGTTTTATATTGTGATATTAATGTCAACACATTAATGTCACAGCTTGGCAATGAATGAGAAAGGAATAGTTACGATTTAATATTGATATGTTTGTGCATCAAATCGATGAGTGGTCCATTGTGCTGGTTAGTTTTTATATCAGCTTGACACAAACCTAGACCTCTCTGGGAAGAAGGAATCTCAATTCAGAAATTACCTCCATCAGACCGGCCTGTAAGCAAGTCTGTGTGTCCTGTTCTTAGTTGACAGTTGATGTGGGAGAACAGGACCCCTGCTGCACAGTTGGTCCTGGGAAGTGTAAGAAAGCAGGCCGGGCAAGTCGAGTGAGCAAGCCAGTGAGCAGCACTCCTCCCTCCATAGCTTCTGCGTCCTTCCTGCCTCCGGGTGCACGCCCTGAGTTCTGCCTTGGCTTTCTCCTGCCATAGATGGTGACCTCGAAGTTATAAGATGAAATTAACTCTTTTCTCCTCCAACTTTGATTGGCTCAGTTTTTTTTTTAATCAAAGCAACAGAAACCAAACAAAACCCCAACTGTCATGATGAGCAAGGAAGAGTGTAGTGATTTCCAACAGGATCAGTGAGTGTGGAAAAGGAAATCTAAGACACAGAATTATGGGAAAAAATAAGGCCTCATGTGAGGATGGTGTGATTGTCTCTGTGGAAGAAGCCAATGGGTGTAAAAACCAAACCAGAGCTGACAAGTGACTTTGCCAAGGCCGCAAGCTGTAACACCTTCCCCACCATGGTGGAACCAGCCAAGGTGAAGGGATCCTAATGAAAAATGGTTCCCTCCACTGATCTCCTGTAACCCTCAGTTAGTGGCTCTAGCTCTCCTTACACTTGTATTGTTAAGTGTTCATTGTATTCACTATCCCTGCTCAGTCTACTATGGGCTCCATCTCCTGATTACTTAATTATATATTATTTCAAGAGTGTCACATGCCAGGAGGAACCCTAAATGGAACAAGGTGGACAGCAACTAGAGAGACAAGGGATTGGCAGATTCAGAGGAATTGTCTGAGTCAGCTGCACAAAGCAGACATTTAAACACATGATTGAAGGAAGTGAAGGAAATGAGCCATGAATGAGGAAGTAGATGAGGACTCCAGGTGGGAGGAACACTCAGTGTGGTCTGGAAGAGGCAGAGGCAGACTGGCTGAGACAGGAACAGATGGAAGGGTGGAGAGAGAGAGAGAGGAAGATGGCCAGAGGCCAAGTTAGAGAGGAGGTAGAAAAAAACGATGATGAGCTGTAGACCAAGCTAGAGACTTTATGTTTACTGTGAGTAAAATGGGGAAATTGGGAATGTGTTGACACAGTGAAGATATGACATTAACAGTTTTATTTTACACTTATTTTCCCAGATTTAAAAGTTTACATGCAGAGTAATAAGTGCAGTTGTGATATATTCATATATATATGTGGGTTGTTTTGTTCTAACTTGTCATCTTCTGACAATATCCTTCCCTGTGCCCATCCTCCTACCCAGGAAGAGGCGGAGAGGTCCATAAACCTGAAGCTGAGATGGCAGGCAGGTCCTTCCATGCCTCCCTGACTGCTATATGTACTTCTGCCCCAGCTGCCCATGGTCTCCTGGCTCCATGACAAGCTACAGAATATGGAGTGGCAACTGAAGAGGGAACTCCAGCCATTCAGCTAAGGAGAATTGTCCTCCATGCTGGGGTGAGACTTCTCAGTGGTGGGTCAACTTTGCTGTCACTCATAACCTTTCAGAAACACGTCCCCATATCATGCAAGTAATCAAAACAAAGGCATTTGTTGGCAAACATAAACTTTTGTCTAACTGTACTTAAGGATGTCATTGATGGTCTGCATAGAGTGAGTAGAGTAAGCTCATGTCTCCCAAGAAAACCTCACATAATAAGTTCTATTAAATCCACAGGAACTCCTCACCCCATCATGCCCCAGACACTCTGTGTGGAACAGCTGGAGAGCACAACATACAAAAGGTCATGTGCCATGTCTATGCGTTCTATTTCCACCAAAACCAGTCACAACACTTCCTCTTCCCTCCCAGAACTTTCAGCTCCAAACAGAGCCACCAGCTCCTCTCCCCAAGCAATGATGGAGGCAACCCCCACCCCATCCACAGTCCGCAGCAAGCTCAGCTGTGGTCTCTCCACACCACACTCTGGCTCTGTCCTGTCTTCCCCACATGCTTATAAGGACCCTGCACACCCCCCTGACTCTGTATGTCCTCCCTGCAGCTCCCATCCTACTTAGTAGCTGGGCTTCTAGAAGTCCTCCAGATTCTACTGTGCCTTGTCTCCGAGCCGCTCATTTCTCTCAGGTCAGGTTCCAAGAGCCGGGACGAAAGCCTTCCAGAGGTGCCCTCCACCCATTGGTTCTCTGGTCCATGTGTTGTCTAGTGCAAATCCACTGCCTTACTTCTGTACACTTGTGGAGCTGTGTATATGACTGTATACATGTGTAAGTGTGCATACGTGCCCATGTAGATGTGTGAGAGGGCACACCTGTGCATGTGTGTCTGGAAGTTCATATGTGTGCCTGTCTTTGAATTTTGGAGTCTCTCCCTGTGTACATGAGTGCATGCTTTGTGTCTCTGTCTTTGTGTATACAGGTATATATTTATCAGTGTGTATGTGTGTATTTGTGCTTGCATCTATACCTATATGTGCCTGTTTATGAACCTGTGCTATTGAGAGGAGGTGTTTTTTGCATATGTGACTTCATGCCTCTATTTCTATGTGTGCCTCTATCTCTGTGCATCCACGTGGCAGGATCTATGAGAGTCCGAATCTGTGTCTGTCTGGATGTGTCTATGTGTGATAGCTTCCTGGATGTTAGGAGGAGAATCTGAAATGACCCTCATAGGCTGCATGCTTAAACACTTGCCCACTCGCTGGAGGCACTTTGTTGAGAAAACTAGAATATTTGGCACTCTGGCCTCACTAGAAAATGAGATGGATGCCAGTGGAATCCCCTTCTGGGTCTGCCCCAGCACTCTACATCCTGATCCACTGGACTGTATCAAGCTCCCTGCCCAGAGACAGATCTGATTCACCTATCTTGCCTTCTCACATGATGGACAGTATCTCCTGAAGCATGAGCCAGAATCAATCCTCCCTCCATTGTGTCGTTTCTGCTGTGTATTGTGTAGTAATTCCAACTAGAGAAACTAACAGAAGAAACCGGTACTGATAAGTGGTGTCACTGCTGTAAGAAGCCTGAGCATGTGGGTCTCACATGGAATGGTTGTTGGGAAATCAGGAAGAGATTGCCCCTGCAGGCTAGACAAGCCCTTCAGAGCTGTATGTGGAGCTTATGGGAATCCTCAGGGAATGCTGACTGGAAAGACCAAGCTCTTGAAATTTCAGAGGGCAGCAAGGATGCTATCAGAACCTGGAATACAGGTCCCTCATGTTGCACCACAGTAAAGAATCTAGTTACTTGTGCTGCTGTCCTGCCAGTTTGAGTGAGTCTGGATTGAACAGTCATAGACTCACTTGTCTGGTGGAGGTTTCAAGAGAGCTCAGCATTCAGGATGTGGCCTGGTGAGGACACCAGGCAGGGATGCTCCAGGCTCGTCTATGTTGCAGCAATATCAGCTTTCAGATTGGGACTATTCTCTGGATAATCTATTTCATAGTGACTGCCTTGACCTGAATTACTCTGTTTTGAGAAAAATGACAGGAAAGAGAAAATCCACATCATGCTTACACAAGTTAACATCCTCCCCACTCCAGCACAGCTGGAGGCATAAACTGAAGAGAGATTTCTGTGTGACAATCAACAATGACAAAGAATCATGTCAGATTGTCTCAGAAACACCAGACCTGTGAGCTTGTCAATCTCCCCAGATGGAACCCTCTCACCCAGGACTTTAGAAGAAGGAGCACCCCAGCACTGAGCTGTCCATCACTCTGGCTGTCACCTGACACTCTTCAAGAGCTTCTTCCAGTAAAATGGCCACAGTCAAGGGCTCCTGACTCTATCTGAGTCCTCAGGATAGATTAGTTGTCTTACCTGCCACAGCAAGGTGATGCAATCCATTATTCAAGCATATCTTTTGTTCTGCTGCGTCATCACTCAGGCCAGTCCTCACCTCTTCACTCAGATCCTCATATCTGAGGAGCAGCACCAGAAGAGCCTAGAGCTTTCAGGATCTTCCTGTGCTTCTCTCCCAGCTCCTCGCCTCTTTTTGCTTCACTAGACTCCAAGGAAACTCAAGACAGCCCACCTGATTGACCCCACAGACTAGGAGAGTCACAAGGGCCCACAGGCTGAATGTCTATATGAAGGAGCAGAGAGGAAGGTGAGGCTAGAGAAGGCAGTGGGGTAAGGTGGCTTACCCAGAAGAGGGGTTGTTTCATGTTCTATAGGACAAAGGCTCTAGTGCCACTCTGGGCTGCTTTGGAGCTAGGGTTCACCTTGTCATAGAAAGGACAGTTTGTTAACAGGAAGGAAGCACAGTAGGAGCTGCAGTTATAGAGAGGATGCTGGCATGTCCACCAGATCACACACTAAGTGAGGCAGCCCATCCCCCATGTTACCTACAGTTCTCCACATTGAAGTGAGAAGAAACAACTGACTTCAGTTCAGCAGGATGACCAGGTTGTCATATGCATGAGATCCTTCAGTAATAATCATGTCACAGACTCAATATTATACTGTCTTGGAATTTGCTCCTTCAATGAAATTACTTTTTAATTTCGCTTCACACAGATTTTCAGGGGGTCACATATTCACAGAATATAGCCAGATTCTTTGCACAAACATCACATAAATGTCCTTTACCCAATTGCTAATAAAGTCCTTGCTCCCCTCTGAAGACTGCAGTGTAGTTGACATTTTTTTATTCTTTGCTCTTTGGGGCCCACCACCCAGCTCCCAAATAAATACACAGAGACTTATTCTTACTTATGAATTCCCAACCTTAGCTTGGCTTGTTTCTAGCCAGCTTTTCTTAAATTATCCCTTCTATCTTTTGCCTCTGGGCTTTTACCTTTCTCTATTTCTGTATATCTTTTCTTTTCTTCTTATTCCATGTCTGGCTGTGTGGCTGGGTGGCTGGCCCCTAATATCCTCCTCTCCTTCTCATTTTCTCACTCCTCCCTCTTCTCTTCTCCTTCTATTTATTCTCTCTGCCTAGAAGCACCCCTATTTCTCTCTCCTGGCTAGCTATTGTCCATTCAGCTCCTTATTAGACCAATCAGGTATTTTAGACAGGCAAAGTAGCACAGCTTCACAAATGCAACATGAAAGAATGCAACACACTGGGTGGTGGTGGTGGTGGTGGTGGCACACACCTTTAATCCCAGCACTCGGGAGACAGAGGAAGGCAGATCTCTATGAGTTCGAGGCCAGCCTGGTCTACAAAGCAAGTTCCAGGACAGCCAGGGCTGTTACACAGAGAAACCCTGTCCCAAAACAAACAAACAAAAAGCAACACATCTTTGCATCATATTAAACAAATATTCCACAGCATAAACAAATGTAACACATCTTAAAATAATATTCCACAACACTGCAACAGGCCTCATGAACCAGGCCTCCACTGCTCACACTGCTCTCAATACTATTACCTTCTGGGCCCCTACTAGAATGGCCCATTTGACTCCATTTAAAGCATCAATGACTTTTCGAGTTCAGTGTCCCAAAGTCTTCCAAATTTCTCCAAAATCAACTTAACTTGGTCAGGTTCTTCACAGCGACAGCCCCATTCCTCTGGCATAGTTTCTACATTAGTTACTTTTCTGTAGCTGAGATAAAGTACCACGACCAAAGGCAACATAAGAATGAAGGTTCACTTTGGTTCGTGGCTGCAGAAGGCTGGAGTCCACACATCAGGGAAAGCCAGGGCATGCAGCAGGCCCATGGGGCTTGCTGACCACACTTCACCTGGGCTCAGGAGCAAAAGAGCATGGAGCGGGCCAAGGCTATAAACTCTCAAATGCTGCCCCCAGTGTTGTACTTACTCAGCAAGGCTGTACCTCCTAAAGGTTCCATAACCTCCCCCAACGTGCTACCAACTGGGAATCAAGGGTTCAAATACATGACCCTGTGGGGAACATTTCTCCTTAAAATCACCACAACTAGCTATGCATCTGAGAGGGATTAATACCAAGAACACAAAAAGAACTCAAAAAAACCTAACCTATCCAATTAATAAATAGTCTAATGAAATGAACAGAAAGTTCTCAAAAACTGAATGGTCAATAAGACTATTTGTTTCATCTAGCATCTTTAGCCGTTAGAGAAAAGCAAATTAAAATTATACTGAGATTCTGTCTTAGTCTGATCACAATGGCTATCATTAAGAAATCAACACCAACAAGCCCTAGTGAGGATGTGAGGGAGACAGACCCCTTAAAAATTGTTAGTAGGGACACCCTAGATTCTGTTCCCAAAGATACATCCCACAGCTTATGTCATCCCAGTTCATTGCCCACACTGCTGCCAACCTAGCCCTGCCCCCAACCCCAGCAGACTTCCACCACTCAAGCTCAGGCCACACCAGTCAGAAGAAGACTCCAGTTGCTCAGGTGCAGACCACATCTGTCAGAAGAACAGATGCAGGCCACCCTAATCAGATGAATGGAGACCCCCTGCTAAACCAAGCTAACCACCAGAAGGCCAGTTTCCAACTTGGACAGACTCGCTGCTAAGCAAGTCTCAACAAACATAAGAAATTTGAAATAACTTTCAATATATAATATCAGACCACCATGGATTAAAGCTGGATTTCAGAAACAACAGAAAGCCTACAAACTCATGGAAACTGAACAAGTCTCTACTGAATTACAACTGGGGAAAGAAAGAAAGAAAGAAAGAATGAAAGAAAGAAAGAAAGAAAGAAAGAAAGAAAGAAAGAAAGATTAAAGACTTCCTAGAATTCAATGAAAATTAATGCACAATATACCCAAACTTATGGGATGCAATAAAAGCAGTGCTAAGAGGAAAGTTCATAGCACTAAGTGCCTGCATAAAGAAATCAGAGAATTCTCATACCAGTGACTTAACAGTACACTTGAAAGCTCTCCAACAAAAAGAAGCAAACACACACAAGAGGAATAGATGACAGGAAATAATCAAAACTCAGAGCCAAAATCAATAAAACAGAAACAAAGAGAACAATACTAAGAATCAATGAAACAAAAAGTTGGTTCTTTGAGAAAATCAACAAGATAGACAAACCCTTACCCAAAATAACTGAAAGACAGAGAGAGAATATCCAAATTAACAAAATCAGAAGTGAAGAGGGGAACATAACAACAAACACTCAGAAAATGAAAGAATCATCAGATCATACTTCAGTAACATGCAATCCAAAAAATTAGAAAACCTAAAAGACATAGACTACTTTCTCAATAGATACCACTTGCCAAAGTTAAATCAAGATCAGATAGGCCAATTAAATATACCTATAACTCCCAAAGAAATAGAAGCAGTAATTAAAATCTCCCAACCAAAAAAAAAAATACCAATATGCCTTAAATTGCTCCATACAATAGGAACATTGCCAAATTCATTTTATGATGCCACAGTCACCCTGATACTCAAATCACACGAAGACTCAACAAAGAACGAGAATTACAAACTAATTTCCCTCATCAACATTGATGCAAAATTACTTAATAAAATATCTGAAAACTGAATCCAAGAACACATCAAAAAGATCATCCACAATTCTTCATGATCATATGTTGAACAATCCCAGAGACCCAGGGATTGTTCAACATATGGAAATCTGTCAATGTAATCCACCATATAAACAAACTGGGGGAAAAAAACAAATAATCATTGCATTAGGTGCTGAAAAAGCCTTTGGCAAAATCCAACACCCCTTCATGATAAAAGCCTTTGAGAGATCAGAGATATACCTAATAAGGGATATACCTAATAAGCTTAATAAAAGCAATATACAGTAAACCAATAGCTAACATCAAATTAAACGGAGAGAAACTTAAAGCAATTCCACTAAAATCAGGCACAAGTCAAAGCTGTCCACTCTCTCCATATCTATTCACTATAGTACTTGAAGTTCTAGCTAGAGCAATAAGACAACCAAAGGAGATGAAGGGGATACAAATTGGAAAGGAAAAAGTTAAAGTATTGCTATTTGCAGATGACATGATAGTATACACAAGTGATCCCAAAAATTCTACCAGAGAATTCATCTAGCTGCTGATAAACACCTTCAGTGAGTGGCTGAATACAAAATTAACTCAAAAACTCAGTAGCCCTCCTATGTACAAACAATAAATAGACTGAGGAAGAAACCAAGGAAACAACACCATTCACAATAGCCACAAGTAATTTAAAATATCTTGGGGCAACTTTAATCAAGCAAGCAAAAGACCTGTATGACAAGAACTTTGAAGAATGAAACTGGATAAGATATCAGAAGATGGGCAGATCTCCCATGCTCATGGATCAGTGGGATTAACATAGGAAAATGCCCATTCTACCAAAAGCAGTCTACAGATTCAATGCAATTCCCACTAAAATCCCAGCACAATTCTTTACAGACCTTGAAAGAACAATACTCAACTTCAAATGGAAAAGAACAGAAAAACCAGAATAGCTAAAGCAAACCTGTACAATAAAAGAACTCCAAAGATATCACCATCCCAAATTTCAAGCTGTACTACAGAGCAATAGTAATAAAAACCTCATGGTATTGGCATAAAAACAGAGAGGTGGATCAATGGAACCAAATTGAAGACCCAGAAGTACAGATACCTTATTTTCCTAAAAGAAGCCAAAATTATACAATGGGGAAAAAAGCATCTTCAACAAATGGTGCTGGTATAACTGGATGTCTGCATGTAGAAGAATGCAAATAGATCCATATCTATCACCCTGCACAAAACTCAAGTCCAAGTGCATCAAAGACCTCAACATAAAACCAAACACACTGAACTTGATAGAAGAAAAAGTTGGGAATAGCTTTGAACACATTGACACAGGAGACAATGTGTTCAAAAAATAAACAATGGTTCTGTCTTCCTGAACAGAACCATTCATGCAGGCACTAAGAGTGACAATTATAACAAATGGGACCTCATGAAACTGAAAAGCTTCTGTAAGGCTTTTCAGGACACTGTCAATAGAACAAACAGCACCCCACAGAATGAGAAAGATCTTCACCAATCCCGTGTCCAACAGAGGGCTGATTTCCAAAATAATTTAAAAAAAAAACTAGACATCAAAAAATCGAATTTAAAAATGAGGTACAGATCTAAACAGAGAATTCTCAACAGCGGAATCTCAAATGACCGAGAAACACTTAAAGAAATTTTCAAAATCTATAGCTATCAGAGAAACATAAATCAAAACAACACTGAAATTCCATCTTATACCTGTCAGAATGACTGAGATCAAAAACACAAGTGACAACTCAAGCTGGTGAGGATGTGGAGCAAGGGGAACACTCCTTCATTGCTGGTGTGAGTGCAAACTTGTACAGCCACTTTGTGAATCAATATGGAGGCTACTCAGAAAATTGGAAAAAGATTTACCTTAAGACCCAGCTATATCACTCCTAGGTATATACTCAAAGGACACTCTACCATACCACAAGGACACTTGCTCAACTATGTTCATAGCAGCATTATTCATAATAGCCAGAACCTGGAAACAACCTAGTTGTCCCTCAACTGAGGAATGGATAAAGATAATGTGGCACATTTACACAACGGAGTATTGCTCAGTTGTTAAAAACAAGGACATCATGAAATTTGAAGGCAAATGGATGGAACTAGAAAAGATCATCCTGAGGGAGGTAACCTAGACCCAGAAAGAAAAATATGCTATGTATGTACTCACTTATAAGTGTATATTATCATAAAGGATAACCATGCTACAATCCACAGACCCAGAGAAATTAAGTAACAAGGAGGGCTCAAGGGGGGGATGCATGAATCTCATTGTGAAGGGGAAATAAAATAAACATCACTGGTGGTTGGGGAAAGGGGTCTTAATAGGGAGTGGGGAATGGGAACAGGAGGGATCAGAGTCGGGGAGGATGGAGGGAGAGAGACAACTGGAATCTGGGGGCATCTCTGGGATAAGCTAAAAACCTATTGCAATGGAAACTTCCAACAATTTATGAGGATTATCCTAGCTAAGACTCCTAGTAATGGGGGATACAGAGCCTGAACCAGCTATCTCCTGTAACCAGGCAAGACTTCCAGTGGAGGGACTGGAACACCAACCCAGCCACAAGACCTTCAACCTACAATTTGTCCTAACTACTAGATGTGTTTGGGTAAAGGTGGTGCAGAAATTGTGGAAGTGACCAACCCAGCTTGAGACCCATACCATGAGAGGGAGCTCATCCCTGAAGGCCAGGACCCAGAGGCAGGACAGGCCAGAGACCTAGGATAGAACCAAACATGACTGGCAAAAAAAAAGTCAATGAAATGATTCCTAACGATATTCTGCTATCCTCATATACTCATAGATTGGTGTCTAGCCCAACTATCACCAAAGAGGCTTTACCTGGCACTAATGGAAACAGATGCAAAGACCCACAGCCAAACATTATGTGGAGTTTGGGGAATCCTGTGGAAGAGGGGTGGGTAGAAGGATTGTAGAAGCCAGTGGGATCAAAGACACCTCAAGAAAACACACAGAATCAACTAACCTGAGCTCATAGACAACCAGAGAGCCTGCATTGGACTGACCTAGGCCCTCTGCATATATGTTAGAGTTGTGTAACTTGGTCTTCTTGTGGGACTCCTAACAGTGGGAGAAGGGCCTGTCTCTGACTCTATTGCCTGCTTTGGGGACTCTTTCCTCCCACTGGGTTGCCTTGTCCAGGCTTAATAGGAAAGGAGGTGCCTAGTCTCACTGCAACTTGATATGACATGGCTGGCTGATATCCATGGAAGACCTGCCCTTTTCTGAAGGGAAACTAGGAGGAGTGGAGGGAGGGGAAACTGTGGTCAGGATGTAAAAACAAATGAATAAATAAATAAATTGCTAGTAGGAACATAAATTATTAAAATATGAAAATTCTTCAAAACATTGAAATATAACTACCATGTGACCCAGACACACCACCTCTGAGTATGTTCACCTGAAGGAGTCTAGGTTCACCGCCACAAAGACACTCACACACCAATATTTATTGCAGTCCTGTTCACCAGAGTTACAGAACCAGCCCAGGCATCTGTCAGAATGGATAAAGATGTGTTTATGCACAACAGTGTTCCATTTGGTCACAGAAAAGAATGAAATTATGGCACGTACAGGAAATATTTTGATTTCTTTTTTTTTACGTAAATTAACCCATTTATTAGAGCACAGGCAGGTCTCAAACGGTATGCTTCTACTGGTCTTTCAGTTCCTTCAGTCTTCTGATGGCCAACTTTGCTGTGACGGCAGAAGTCGTGTTGTAGGTCCAGGCTCCACCAGCCACTGTTTTCATGCAGGAACCACAGTGCCAGGTGCCAACGGCCCGTCTCTTCATCTTGGTCTTGCCACAGAAGGAGCAGGTGTATTTGGCGTGCTGGCTGATTTCAATTTTCTTCACCATTTTCCGGAGGGAGGCATCATAGCGGGTCCCGTATTTCCCAACGATCCCGACCTTCTTGGTGCGTTTAGCCATGTCGCCGGAACCGAAGCCCAAGCCGGAGAGCTTGATTTCTTTCTTATAAGATTCATGGAGGCCTTTGACCTTTTCATAATTTTCTTTGGTTTTTGGTTGGGTGTTCTGTATTGCATGAGCCTTTCAAAGAAGGAGGGTCACCCCAGAATGTAATTTTAGGCTCTCTGGCTGCAGGGAGAAACAGCTCCTGTGAACTGAATCTCGAACCTCCTTTCAGAATCATATTTGATTGTAGACAAAGGCTGTGTTTGGGGTACAACAAGTTCCTCAGACCACAGCCCCTTTGATCAGTTTTCTATGTTCTCTGAAGGGAATCATCACAGCCCTGCAACCTTTGGTCCTTACTGTGTACTCCTCCATTGAGAAGACACCCTTGTGTGATTAACATTCCTGGTTCTCTTAGTGCTTCTCTGTGAGTACAAGGACCTCTGTGCCCCCAACACTTACCAAATACTCCTGCCCTCTTGTCAGACATCTTCTGAAGCCATGCAGAGTGGTGGCCCATCAAATGAACTTCTACAGGATTAAGAGATTCCATGATCTTCAGCCCAGCACTGCCTGGGTCCCACAGTTTCTCAACCC
The DNA here is from genome assembly GCF_007827085.1 of Peromyscus californicus insignis. Lineage (NCBI taxonomy): Eukaryota > Metazoa > Chordata > Mammalia > Rodentia > Cricetidae > Peromyscus > Peromyscus californicus. The sequence goes on from NW_026294595.1 coordinate 13,516,686, forward strand.
TGTATTAGAGCTTCTGGCAGGTAACAGGAGACTTCATACCCACTTACTGAGTCAAGAATGGACGCTCAGTGCTTTACTTGGACTCAGGTGGGAGTGGGGATAGGGAAGAGGGCTCTAAGAGTGTGATCCAGTGAGTAGTGAGGATCCAGGACGAGAGGGTCTGGAAGGGTGCATCTTGGTGGAGTGTAATCCAAAGAATCATCCAAGGAGGTTACTCTCATGTATTGGTGGCAGAGCTATCTCAGGATTTACAGCTCTGGAAGGCAGCTGTGACCAGAAGAGGAATGGAGGTAATAGGTATATTTGAGCCCAGGGGTGACCCGACCCTAATAGACTGAACCTCCACGTTAATCACTAAGAAATGTCCTACAGGCTAACCTGTAACCTTATCTTATAGAGGTATTTTCTCATTTGAGGTACCCTCCTCTCAGCTGACTCTGGTTTGTGTCAAGTTGACATAATAACTAGCCAGGGCAGTCTCTAAGCACAATCCTGGGCTGACTTGACCAGACAGGTCATTAAGCGTCTTTGGTGGGTGTGTTGGGTAGGAGATGAGGCCACGTGGAGACCAGAGTATGGAAAGGATTCTAAGGAAAGAAGGACAGACTTCCCAAGTGTCCTGGGAATTGAGCTTGGGGCCACCTCCTGGGGTGGACACTCCTGCCTGACCATGCTGGTTCTCTCTTGTCTCAGTAGCAGGGCCCAAGCAGATGGACCACAGTCCTCAGGAACTGAGGAGTCTGCGCTGTCCTAAGGTCTTCAGGGGCTAACTTACCATTGTGATCTCCAGGGATACAATTTCTGTAGAAAGAAAGAAAACCCAGAGCTGAGGAGGATCACAAGATGAAGACCCAGGCCCATCAAACTTGCAGCTTAGCTGCTCCTGTGACCAAGACCTGAATTGGGGCCCTCTGTCCTTGTGAGGGGAGAGGAGGGCTCATGGTGACACGATGAGACACCAGGGACACAGAGAAACTCAAGGGTCACAGAGTTTCCAGGCTGACACAGACGAGACATGTGGGAGGGGCGCAGCAGAGCATCCTCTCCCCCCTCTGCTCAGGGACAATGTTTTCTTGCAGAAATCCTTTGCACTGTGTGGATTTTTAACATTCTTCCAAGGGCCTTCAGGGTTTTTTTTTCAGACACTTCCCTGTGGGCAGATGAGCAGAGAGGGTCATGACTACCTAGCTCTGCAGGGAGCCAGTAACACAGGACAGGAACACTGCCCAGCACTAAGGGCTTCACCAAGCAGCAGGTAGTAGGAGGAGGGGAGGCAAGACCTTAGAGTGAGCATGGAAGTGGGATATAAATGGAGGAATGGACATGTCCCAGCTGGCTGATCACAAGAAGCCACTGTGTGATCACCAGGATATGACACCTCCTAAGCAGCCATCCAGGGTGACATGACCTAGAAAATCCTGTGCCCTCTGTATACTTGTCTCTCTCCTGACTCTGGAGGGATCTTACCCACCAAAGGCATCTGGTAGCATGTCATTCTTCAAACTGTTCTGTCATGCAACATGAGAACCCAGGAAACAGCATTTCATGACTTGTTTTGGCTGGAAACTCCAGCCTAAGTGATCAAGGCTCTGAGGATCACATCAGCCCTCACCTGCTGTGGGATGTTCTGTATGGCAAATGTGTTGCTAATTAGTCAATAAATAAAACACTGATTGGCCATTGGCTAGGCAGGAAGTGTAGGCGGGACAAGGAGGAGAATAAAGCTGGGAAGTGGAAGGCTGAGTCAGAGAGACACTGCCAGCCGCCACGATGACAAACAGCATGTGAAGATGCCGGTAAGCCACGAGCCACGTGGCAAGGTATAGATTTATAGAAATGGATTAATTTAAGCTGTAAGAACAGTTAGCAAGAAGCCTGCCACGGCCACACAGTTTGTAACCAATATAAGTCTCTGTGTTTACTTGGTCGGGTCTGAGTGGCTGTGGGACTGGCAGGTGAGAGAGATTTATCCTGACTGTAGGCCAGGCAGGAAAACTCAAGCTACACTCACCACCAAAAGTACACGCCCAGCTGATCCCTTCTGGCATCAGATCTTGCAAACTGCAGGGGCAGCGCCCTATGCTCAGCACCAGGAGATCAGGAGAAGCAACTTCCTAGTCCCCAGTTCAAGGCTATAGCTGCTGCACATTCCACTGATATCTGACAGTGGAGACCATGCAGGTGTTGTGCCCAGATGGCGACCCCAAGAGAGACCACCCCACCGAAGACGAGCATGCCAGAATGCAAAAGCAAGGTTTAATTAGGGATATCCAAAAGCAATACAAGCCTAGGCAGGGACTTCGTCCAATACATCCAATGCAGTGGAGGCTGGAGGAAGTGCCCGCCCCTCTGCAAGCTCAGTTTTTAAAGGCAAAAACGACAAGGTTACATCATTTAGGGGTGCTAGTACAGGTACAATTCTGATTGGCTCACTTCTAGGGGCTTTCTAGAAATCATGGCTTAATCTTACTTCTAAGGGTGTGGTTGCCCATCATCATTTCTCATTGGCTGCCCTCAGGTGGGGACATTTCTGTGGTCAGTTGCCCTGGAAACCAGAGTTGGAACAGTCCTTGGTTAAACAATCATCACCTAATGAATACCTTGTGACTCTGTACTTGGCACTTTCTAATTTCTGGAATCTGGGTTGACTGTTTTCAGTAACTCAAGGCCTGTTCCAGTAACTCAAGGCCTGTACCTAAAATCGAGAAAGCTTGGGTCTTATTTCTAAGATGGAGGCATTTTGGTCTCACACAGGAAGAGGGGTATCTGGGACCTCACTTATGAACTCTTCCATATAGATTTGCCTCTCAAATAAAGTCCATTCGCTGTAGAAGATGTAGTGGTCCTTCACTGGTAGTTTGTAGATGTATATGACATTCCTGCCCCAAATGTAGACAAACAGAGAAAATGGGTCTGTGGTGACTTGTGCCAGACTTGGGAGCAGAGCTGCTGGAGAATGTTGGCAGAGGTGAGAAGTGTAGTGCCAGCCACAGGGTCAAGATGGACGCGTGGCTCCCAGAGGCTGGTGATGGCAGCATCTGGAGACTTGGAGCCATGTGTTCTCCTGGGTACCACAGTGTACAAAGCGGCCCTGTGAGAATGGAGACAGCCTGGACTCTGAACAGAGACACTGATGTGCCCAGAATGTGACTGACAGTCTCTGTCTTAGCTAAGTATACACAAGCTTATGCTAGCTTGTGTGTGTGTGTGTGTGTGTGTGTGTGTGTGTGTGTGTGTGTGTGTGTACATGTGAGGATCAGAGGAAAACTTCCAAGAATCAATTCTCTCCTTCTGCCGTGTAGATACCAGGGAAGTCATGGTTCAGATTTGGTATCAAATACATTTATCCACTGAGTCACCTCACAAGCTCTCTTTCTTTCACATTTTTTAAAAGATTTATTTATTTATTTTCTTTTTTTTTACTTAGTTTTTTTTTTTTCATTTTACATGTCAACCACAGTTCCCCCTCCCTTCCCTCCTCCTACTCACCCCTCACCTTCCCCCAATCCCATCCCCCATCCACTCCTCAGAGAGGGTAAGGCCTCCCATGGGGAGTCAACAAAGTCTGGCATATCAAGTTGAGGCAGGACCAAGCCCCTCCCTCTGTCTCCAGGCTGAGCAAGGTAGCCAGTTCGTGCATTAGGGATAAATCCTGGTCCCACTGCCAGTGGTCTCACAAACTGCCCAAGCCACACTTCTGTCACCCACATTCAGAGGGCCTAGTTCCGTCCCTTGCAGGTTCCCCAGCTGTCAGTTCAGAGTCTGAGCTCCAACTAGCTCGGGTCAGCTGTCTCTGTAGGTTTCCCCATCATGATCTTGACCCCTTTGCTCATAGAATCCCTCCTCCCTCTCTTCAACTGCATTCCAGGAGCTTCACCCAGTGCCCAGCTGTAGATCTCTGCATCTGCTTCCATAGGTTACAGGATGAAAGTCCTATGATGACAATTAGGGTAGTCATCGATCTGATTACAAGGGAAAGCCAGTTCAGGGACCCTCTCCACTATTACTTGGAGTCTTAGCTGGGGTTATCATTGTGGGTTCCTAGGAATTTCCCTAGCACCTGATTTCTCCCTAACCCCATAATGGCTCCCTCTATCAAAAGATCTCTTTCCTTGCTCTCCCTTCCCCAACTGGACCATCCCTTTCCCTCATGTTCTCTTCCCACCTCCCTTTACCCCCTTACCTCTCCCCCACCATGCTTCCAATTTACTCAGGAGATCTTATCTATTTCCTCTTCCTAAGGGGATCCATGCATGTCTCTCTTAGGGTCCTCCTTGTTACCTAGCTTCTCTGGGGTTGTGGATTATAGCCTGGTTATCTTTGCTTTACATCTAATATCCACTTATGAGTGAGTACATACTGTGTTTGTCTTTCTGGGTCTGGGTTACCTCACTCAGGAAGATATTTTCTAGTTTCATCCATTTGCCTTCAAATTTCATGATATCATTGTTTTTTATAGCTGAGTAATACTCCATTGTGTATATGTACCACATTCTCTTTATCCTTTCTTTGGTTGAGGGACATCTAGGTTGTTTCCAGGTTCTGGCTATTCCAAATAATGCTGCTATGAATATAGTTGAGCAAATGCCCTTGTGGTATGAATGTGCATCCTTTGGGTATATGCCCAAGAGTGGTATTGCTGGATAATGAGGTAGATTGCTTCCCAATTTTCTGAGAAACCACCATACTGATTTCCAAAGTGACTGTACAAGTTTGCACTCCCACCAGCAGTGGAGGAGTGTTCTCCTTACTCCACATCCTCCCCAGCATAGGCTGTCATCAGTGTTTTTGATCTTAGCCATTCTGACAGATGTAAGGTGGTATCTCAGAGTTGTTTTGATTTGCATTTCCCTGGTGGCTAAGGATGTTGAATAATTCTTTAAGTGTCTTTTGGCCATTTGAGATTTCTCTGTTGAGAATTCTCTGTTTAGATCTGTAGACTGTTTTTAAATTGGATTATTTGGTATTTTGCTGTCTAGTTTCTTGAGTTCTTTATATATTGTGGAGACCAGCCCTCTGTCAGATATGAGGTTGGTGAAGGTCTTTTTCCATTCTGTAGGCTGCTGTTTTGTCTTATTGACCATGTCCTTTGCCTTACAGAAACTTTTCTGTTTCAGAAGGTCCCATTTATTAATTGTTGCTCTCAGTGTCTGTGCTACCTGTGTTATATTTAGGAAGTAGTCTCCTGTGCCAATGCATTCAAAGCTACTTACCACTTTCTCTTCTATCAGGTTCAATATAACTGGATCTATGTTGAGGTCTTTGATCCACTTAGACTTGAGTTTTATGCAGGGCAATACATATGGATCTATTTGCAATCTTCTACATGCCACCATCCAGTTATGCCAGCACCATTTGTTGAAGAAGCTTTCTTTTTCCCCATTGTATATTTTTGGCTTCTTTGTCAAAAATCAAGTGTTCATAGGTATGTGGATTAAGGTTAGGGTCTTCAATTCGATTCCATTGATCCATGTGTCTGTCTTTATGCCAATACCAAGCTGTTTTTATTACTATAGCTCTATAGTAGAGCTTGAGGTCAGGGATGGTGATGCCTCCAGAAGTTCCTTTATTGTATAAGATTGTTTTGGCTATCCTGGGTTTTTTGTTTTTCCATATGAAGTTGAGTATTGTTCTTTTAAGATTTGTGAAGAATTGTGAGTGAGAATCGTGTTGAGATTTTGATGGAGATTGCATTGAATCTGTAGATTGTTTTTGGTAAGATGGCCATTTTTACTATGTTGATCCTACCTATCCAAGAGCAGGTGATCTTTCCATTTTCTGATATCTTCTTCAATGTTTTTCTTCTAAGACTTAAAATTCTTGTCTTTCAGGTCTTTCACTTCTTTGATTAGAGCTACCCCAAGACATTTTATGTTATTTGTGGCTATTGTAAAGGGTGATATTTCCCTGATTTCTTTTTCAGTCCATTTATCATTTGTATATAGGGGGACTACTTTTTTTTTTTTTTTTTTTTTGAGTAAATCTTGTATCTGGCCACATCAGCTATAGGAGTTCCCTGGTAGAATTTTTGGGGTCACTTATGTATACTATCATATCATCTGCAAATAGCAAAAGTTTGACTTCTTCCTTTCCAATTTTTAATCCCCTTGATCTCCTTTTGTTGTCTTATTGTTCTAGCTAGAACTTCAAATACTTTGTTGAATAGATATGTGGAGAGTAGACAGCCTTGTCGTGTTCCTGATTTTAGTGGAATCACTTTGAGTTTCTCTCCGTTTAGTTTGATGTTGGCTGTTGGCTTGCTATAAATTTTCTTTATTATGTTTAGGTGTGTTCCTTGTATCCCAGATCTCTCCAAGACCTTTATCATGAAGGGGTGTTAGATTTTGTCAAAGGCTTTTTCAGCATCTAATGAGATGATCATGTGGTTTTTTTTCTTTCAGTTTGTTGATATGGTAGATTACATTGACAGAATTTCGTATGTTGAACCATCCTTGTATCTCTGGGATGAAGTCTACTTGATTGTGTGGATGATTTTTGATGTGTTCTTAGATTCAGTTTGCCAATATTTTATTGAATATTTTTGCATCAATGTTCATGAGGGAGATTGGTCTGTAATTCTCTTTCTTTGTTGCATCTTTGTGTGGTTTGGGTATCAGGGTGACTGTTGTTATGCCCAGATCTCAGAGACCCTCAAAAGACCACCACAGAGACTGAATCCCATATGTAAAAGCAAAAAGCCTTTATTTTCAAGCTCGGAACTTGGGCTCTCTGATGCAGCAGTGAGAGCAGAGAGCCCAAAGCCCAGGCAGGGTGGGGTTTTAATCATAGCAGAGGTTGGGGTGAGGGGATTCCCAAGGCTCAGGACCCTGATTGACTGACTTTTGTCTAGGGGTATAGGGAATGTTTGGAATGTCAGGTACTTCCTCTTAGATGCAGGCCCCACTGGGTGGGGTCAGCTTATGGCTTTTCTTGGGTCTTGGTGTTGCCTGCCAGAAGCTGTGTCTGGGCCTCTAAGCGTGTCATGGCAGCTGTGTGGTCAAGCTGTTTTGGTCACACACACACACACACACACACACACACATCTCACACCACCCACCCACCCAGGCTTACAGGCAGAGCACTGCACTCCTGCCCTCTCACACACACACCCCCACTGTCTGCATCTCCTCCCCTCCCCACGCTGCTTCTCTGACTGCCTACATCTCATGCTTTCTTTCCATCTCTCTCCCAGTTACTTTGCCTTTGCTTCCCTGGTGTTTGGTCCGGCCACGCTGGGATTCATTCAGAGCACATGGCTGCTCACTCCCCCCACCCAGAAATGCCTCCTTCTGTTTCTTCTGTCTCTGTTTGCTCCCACCGCCACTGCCACTGCTACCGCATCATTCCACAGCCCAAGGGGTCCCTCTTTCCCATCCAGCTCTGCCCCATACCCCCCCATTCCTCCTCCCCCATCCCATACAGTGCTGTGTACCATCCCTTGGTTCATTTCCATGCTCTTCCCTCCTCCCACCATGCTGATGCTGAAACTCTGCTAAACCTTCTTTCTCTCCTAAGGAAAAAAATCTCTTTTTCCAAAATCCTCCACTTGCTGTTCTGCTACTGTGTTTCACTGCACACACACCACACACACACACACACACACACACACACACACACACACACACACACAGTGCCTTCTCTGGGCTCTGGTGCATGAGGCACCGCCACTTGAAGGCCAGCACCGTGCTGACAATGCCCAGCCACCGTCCATGGCCAGGAACTGTCTTTACTGTGCTTTCTTATGCACTGATTATGCTGTAAACTCTTATTTCAGAATTTTTAAGTTGGTCATCTGACATGGCTTCCCAGGAAAAGTTTTGTTCCTCTTTCTGTTAAAATGTCCCACTATTCTGTGTATGGGTGGAAATGTGGCCACAGTACGCTTGTTTTTTGACTGGTTTTTGAATGCCTGAGATTATGTGTTCTCTGTCTTGCTAACAGCTCAACTATACTTACAACTAGCTGCTTGGGTTCAGATTTTGTAATGACAGAAAAAGTTATTTTGTGCTATTCTACCTTATTATACAGAAAAACAGCTAAGAAATTGGGTATGGTTAAAAATCTGTAACAAAAATTAGCTTAAAACTTATAACTCCAGATTAAAACTGCTCTGGAAAACACCACCTGGTCTGCCAATACCTTACAACACATAGGCAGTCGCCATTTTAGCTAAGGTTAAAGAGAGAGGTCATATGACTTCACTGCCATCTTTTTTTTTCATTTGTTGTTATTTATTTGTTTGTTTGTTTGTTTGTTTTGTATGTGTGGTATATTGTATGTGTTCTGTAGGCACACATGTTAGTAATTGAGGCCAGAGGACAAGATAGGGTGTCTTGCTCTGTCTCTGTCTTATTCTTTTGAAAAAGGTCTCTCAGTGACCCTGGAACTGGATAGCCAGCATGGTCCAACATCCTGTGTTCTGTCTCTCCTCCCCAGTCCTGGGATTACAGGTATACATGGCCATAACTGACTTTTTAACCAGGTGCCAGGGATTTAAACTCAGCTCCTCATGCTTATTTTTTTATTTTTTTTCCCCGATTAAGAAATTTTCTATTCACTTTACATACCAACCACACATTCCCCCCTCTTCCCTCTTCCCACCCCCCAGGCTTCCTCCCCAACCCACCCCCATCCCTACATTTTCCAAATAAGGGTCTTCCATGGGGAGTGAGCAGAGCCTGGCACACTCAGCTGAGGCAGGTCCAAGCCCCCCACCTGCACCAAGGCTGTGCAAGGTGTCACACCCTAGGCACTGGGCTCCAAAAAGCCTGCCCATGCACCAGGGACAGATTCCAATCCAATCCCCCTGCCTGCCCCCCCCAAACAATTCAAGCTAAACAACTGTCTCCCATATCCAGAGGGCCTAGTCTAGTCCTATGGGGGCTCCACAGCTATTAGTCCACAGTTCATGGGCTTCCACTAGTGTGGCTGGTCATCTCTGTACATTTTCCCATCATGATCTCAACGTCCCCTGCCCACAGAATCCCTCCTCTCTCTCATTGATTGGATTCCCAGAACTCAGCCTGGCGTCCAGCCACTTCACTGCCATCTTTAGTGAGAGTAGCCACATGGACTCACCCAACCAAGGAGATATTGGGTCTCCAACAAAACTTAGAGCTAACCACATGAACAGCTGCCATTTTGGTTGAGGTTAAAGAGAGAGAGGTCATATGACTTCACAGTCATCTTTAGTAAGAGTAACCATATAAACTGGCCCTACCGAGGAGACATTAGGTCTTCAATATATTTTTCTGTATGATAATTCCTGTCCTGTAATAAAAACAAGGTTTATAAAAGATAGAATTTAAACAATGCTAGTTTATTGAGGGATTAAAGCTGTGCCTCCATGTATTCATGTACATCTTGCTGAGCAGCCAGATTCTTTTCTCTTTTACCTTATATAATTAAATATTTTAGGTATTACAGATGAAAAACAAATAATCCCCAAGAACCCCCATACATTCATGTCCAAGCAACTTGTTATAGATTAAGAGAGTGTAAGCAAGCAAGGTATTTCGCTCAGCCAGTTCTTTTACTGGCAGGTTGCATTTTGTAGTTACAAAGAAAGGATCAGTCACTTTACTTTTCATCTCAAAAGGTAAGCCTATAAATAATCTTAAAAGAATCACAAATCTATATTTTATGTATGAAAAACAATCAGTCATTTCTACTTCAAATCATTAGAGTGCACACCCACTCTTCTACATTTTATTAAATCGTATCAGGAGGCTAGGGGCAGAAATGTATACATAGAATTCATCATCACCTTTGATCTCCAAGCCATCCTAGCAAGAGTGGTAAGTCAGCCAGCATCGCCAGGCTGCCGTTATTTTTGTTGCCTGACCTCAATGAGTCCCTTGCTCAACTATTAAAAGTGTGCCTTTCTAAATTTTAAATTGTTCTGCAAGATCTTCTACCTCAAAGCCATTAGCAAAAACACCTAACCTTCCTAACAATACTACACGTCTAAATTCTTTCTAAGTATGGTAGTTAAATCATTAATCTGCTCTAGCAGCAATGCTTGGAAATGTCAATCTTTTTTTTTCTTTTCTTTTTTATTAAGAAATTTTCTATTCATTTTACATACCAACCACAGATTCCCCTCCCCTCCCTCCTCTCACCCCCCAGCCTTCTTCCCCATCCCAATCCCCATTCCCAACTCCTCCAAGGCAAAGCCTCCCATGGGGAGAAGGCAGAGCCTGATACACTCAGTTGAGGCAGGTCCAAGCCCCTCCCCCTGGACCAAGGCTGTGTAAGGTGTCCCACCACAGGTAGTGGGCTCCAAAAAGTCCACTTGTGTAGCAGGGACTGATTCTACGCAGAGGGCCTAATCCAGTCGCATGGAGGCTTCACAGCTATTGGTCCACAGTTCATGAGTTCCCACTAGTTTGGTTTGGTTGTCTCTATATGTTTCCCCATCATGATCTTGATGCCCTTTGCTCATAGAATCCCTCTTCTCTCTTTTCAACTGGACTCCTGGAGTTCAGCCTGGTGCTTGGCTGTGGATCTCTGCATCTGCTTCCATCAGTTACTGGGTGAAAGCTCTATGATGACAGTTAGGATATTCATTATTCTGATAACCAGGGTAGGCTAGTTCAGGCACATTCTCTGCTGTAGCTAGTACTATAAGGTGGGGTCATCCTTGTGGATTTCTGGGAACTTCCCTAGCACCCAGTTTCTCCCTATCCCCATGGTTTCTCCCTCTATCATGGTATTTCTTTCATTGCTCTTCCATTCTGTCCCTGTTCTAGCTCAACTAACCCATTCCCTTATGTTCTCATCTCCCATCCCCTACCCTCCACTACCTCCCTCACCCCTAGTCTACTCATGGAAATCTCATGCATTTCCCCTTCCCAGGGTGATCCATACAGCCAGATTTTATAGCATAGGAGTATTCCCTTATTATTGACTTTAAAAAACACTAAATTGTTTACGTTAACTTGATTTTGCCTTATGATTATATCTTAAGACCATAGCTGAACTAGAGACTGAAATATTCCTTCTAATGGTCTTACTTTTACCAACATTGGTAAGCTGTAATTAATTGAGTAAGCAGTATGTCCAGATTTAGCTTATATATGCTCTCAAATTAAGCCTAAACAACAAACAACATTTGTCTAATTCAGATATACCTAACAGATAATTATACCCTGATCCTCAAATGCTTCAGGGATCTGATAATATGGCATTTTAATAAAATAGCTTCTCGTGATAGAGATATGCCAGCTCCTAGCAGCATCCTCTATCTCCTCCAAGGAACATGGAAGAACTTCTACCTGGAAGCTTGATTTGAATGTGGCAAAGCCAGCCACTCAGCAAGAAACTGCTTTGCACTTTAAACCAATGCCAAGACCCTGTCCAGACTGGACAACAGGACACTGGGGGATCAATGGCCCCACTCTCCCCCAAATTCCTACCCCACAGGAAAGTCTGTCAGATCTTCTGGGCTTGGCAGCTGAAGACAGGTACTGCCCTTGGGACTTTTCCACCAATGGCCACAGAGAACCTGGGACTGCCTAGGTAGCTGGAAATCTGTCTCACCTCTGCTTATCCTTCTCATATCCGATGATGTTTGATGACTAGGGTACTGGTAGCTTTGCCAGTTTAACAGCTCTCCCATCAAGACTATAAACAGTTTTCAAAAGTCCTTAAATTTCTGTGGATTTTACTGGTCCCAGCTTTAGGACTACATAGAGGCTTTTTGCTATGACAGCAAGATATAAATCTGTTCCAGTTGTTTTACAGGCACATACAGGTTCCTGGGGAAAGAGTTCTGCTACTGCGTCAAGGAATCTGGCATAGTAAATCAGTCTTTAAACAGGTTCATTCCTCCTGCCAGACTTGTGCCAAGGCCAACCTGCAGGGGGTCCTCCAGACATGCCAGCCCCTGCACCAAATGAGGACACCAACCAGACGAGTACTGACATGTTGACCACACTCACATAAGAAGGCTTCATTATCTCTTAACTCTTATTGACACCTTTGCAGGATAGATGCACTCCCAGCCTTCAGGGAAACAGCAGATGCAATGGCTCCAGTACTCCTAGAACACATCATCCCTAGGTCTGGTGTGCCATTTCCCTAAGCTCCTGGGACATCAGTGCTGGTGCCACCTCTCTAGACTCAAGGACATATCTGCTCTTTCGTCTGGCTCATTCACCCTTGCCTCTTATGGACAACGAGGGCACATCTCTGTTGCATTCTTTTTCTCACAGCTAGCCCCATTCATAGGGCAGGTGTTAATAATCAGGGTTTTTTTTTTTCTCCTAGAAACCTGCCTTTTCTGTCTCCTCAAGAAACAGATGCCTAAGGTCTCCAGAATAGCAGTTAACCAAATGTTTCTTCACCCACACCTTCTACTAAGTATGACTCCACTGACTCCTGACTCCCCACTCCCCCTACCCACATCTTCCCTTGTCAGTAGGAAGTAGCCAGACTTGAACTGGCATCCATATATACCCAAAAGGTTGAGTTGTTGGGAATCTCTAGCTCAGGGCCCCATTCCATGCTCCAGTCTCACTTTTCCCACTCCAGAACCCAACCCTCAGAAAGCCCACCAAGGGTCAGCTCCTCCCCCAAAGATGCTCAAGACAACACCTACAGGATATTTAAGACCTGGTCACCAGACCTGCCACATGCTCTCCTGCACTCTCTCTCCTGCCTTCCCGAGAGTCACCAGGAGTTGCTTTACTCTGCTCAGATTAAGCCTGGACTTATTTTAAAAAGAGAAAGATTTAAGAAGCATTAGCTCACTGTCGAATCTTAGACAGTGAGAAAGAGCAGAATTTCCAGGGAAAATTATAGCTATTGCAAATGTGGACTGACAAAGGAAAACTAAAAACCACCCAAAGAATCACCAACATGATGAAAGAGAAAAGAGCCTGCAAAGGTGCACAAATTTTGCAAATTCCTATGCTGTCCCGAGGACTGGGTCATTGTCAAGTGAGAGTCTGTTTCCACGGGTGCCTTGCCCTGAGGAAACCCTTCAGACAGGTAGTCATATGCTGATCCAAGACTAGGCTGCACAGCTCCCAACACTTTACCACTTATCCGCCGCCTTAAAACTAACTGCCCAGTCTCTAGGACATGTGGGAGTCTCCTGACTTGCCAAGTCCCCTCACCTGCCCCCCCCCCCCCAGACATGCAGAGACACCAGGAAATGATGAAATTCTTTAATGAGAAGCAGGGCAGTGAGGGACAGAGGGTAGGGGTGGACGAAGCCGGAAGGGGGAGTGAGAGAGCGCCTTCTGTGTCCTGTGCTCAGATGGTCAGGGTGGAACAATGCTCTGAGGCAGGCCTGGACCCATGCGACCCCTGCTGTGGAAAGGAGGAGTCAGTGGGGTCAAATGATTCATTCAGGGGAAAAATGTTGGGATGACAGGAGCTCGACCCACCAGATCTAAACAGGACAAAGGTCATTCAAACCAACCCCCCCCCTCCACAAACTGAGTCCCCACATTCTCCATGCCCATGTGTGAAGAGGGGACAGGTGACTTCAGAGCAACAGCATGGCCAAGGGAGGACAAAGATGCTGTTGGACCCAGGCTCTGCCCACACCTGGCCAGTTCACCTTGGGCAGGTCTCAGAACTAGATCTCCCAGGCATCACATAGCAAAGAGGAACCTAGGAAGGCTGCTGGACCCCAGGCATGGCTGCCACATCCTTTAAAGCAATCCATGCCATCAATGGAGTCAACATGGTAACTGAGAGGAAGGGAGGGGCACAGGAGGAGTTTCCCTTCTGCAGAGAGCTGCAGGGGTACACACAGAGGACATTCTCTCCAGCTGCAAACCAGCTGCAGAGTATCAGCAAGGGCAGTCGCCTGATGTTCAGGAAACAACACCCACGAAGGAGCCCTGAACAAGTACCCACAGGTAGAGTGCCTTCCGGTAGCACAGGCTGTACCTGTCTTCACAGGTAGGAAAAGGTTAGAACACAGAGTGTCCCGAAGCCCTGTGGACCCCAGAACCAGGATTTCCTCAAGTGTCCCCCCAAACTGGCCACTTACCCTAATTGCTTCCTAGAGGGCAGGTTTCTGTCCAAGAAAGAAAAAACATGATTCAGAAGACCCAGGGAATTCAGTCAGAAAGCCAAGGCCCCTCCATCAGCCAGCATGACCCCCACCCCTAAAGGACAAAGCTGGATGAGAGACAGCCTGTTGTCCTGAGTGACTGGCTGCCTTCCCTTCATGGGGCGGGAGAACAAGGCAGCTTGCTTCCTACCACTCTGCATGGGGATGAAGATGTCCTTTGCGTTGAGGCCTCCAGCTCTTAGAGCATTCTGAAAATCTTCCAGGGCCTCCTGGTTGATGTCAGGGTCTCTACCTACAGATGAGACGACGAGGGACAGGGTGTCAGGGACAGAGCTGGGGGAGCTGATAGAATTTCCTTCCCAGCCAGGAGGACTAAGCAGTTTTGGGGTGAAAAGGGAGACATTGCCCACCCATGCAGAGACATGACCCAGAGGCCTGGGTGAGAGAGGAGAGCCCAGGTGGGGAAGGAGAACCAGAACACCACACTTGTTCCCCCATACATCTGACCTAGAAGACACGGGGGCACTGTGCCTTCAGTTCTCCTGAGTTCCTCTCAGGGCATCTGGGAACAGAGTGACCAACCTCACTCTGGAGGAGTATGTCACCCTTGTCTGAGGGCTCCATGCTGTCTCCCTGCTCTATGTGGACAAGTGCCCAGCATCAGAGAGGGCTCAGGAGGAGACTCTGGGGCCTTCATCTCCAGGCAAGGACACTGACACCAGCTGTGATGGGGGCCGGCCTTTATACACCGAATCCTGTTTCTATATACATCCTTCTTCCAGCTGGAACCCCACAGTGGTGAGGCCCCCTTCACCCCATGAGCCCTTGGTCCACCTCACAACAATGGGACTCACCCAAGAGTTTTGCAATTCGGAAAGGAAACTCAGGATTGTTGCTCTCCCAGTAGAAGAAGTAGTGGTCCTCCACTGCAGATGGTATGATGTAGAGCACCTGAGTGCCCCCAACTGTGGAGATACAGTGACACAGATTAAGAATAAGCCTCCTGACCCTTGAGCAAGGATCCAAGGGTGGCCTGGCACCCAGCCTGCCACCTCTCAACTCTGTAACCTCCCAGTTACTCAGGTCTGCCTGACCCAGGTTCTTCACCATCCCAGAGCATCAGTTATAAGGACCCTCCATTTCCATGGGAGCCACACAAATGGGAGATGGTCATGTCCCAGTTCTGTGTGTCGTACAGGAGGGTCTGCCTCTGGAGCCAGACATAGCCTATTCTTGACTCCCTCCATGAGGTCAGCCATAGCCAATGGGACATCACTGTGCAGTTATATTGACTAGTTTTATGTCAACTTGACACAAACTAAAGTCATCAAAGGAGGAAAATCCAACTGAGAAAATGCCTCCATAATATCTGGCTGCAGACAAGCTTGTAGGGAATTTTCTTAATTAGTGATTGATGGAGGAGGGCCCAGCCCATTGTGAGTGGGGCCATCTCTATAAGAAAGCAAGCTGAATCACGATCAAAATTCCAACACAATTCTTCACAGACCTCGAAAGAACAGTACTCAACTTCATATGGAAAAACAAAAACTTAATATAGCTAAAACAATCCTTTATAATAAAGCAACTTCTGAAGGCATCACCATCCCTGACTTCAAGCTCTACTATAAAGCTATAGTAATAAAAACAGCTTGGTATTGGCATAAAATCTGACATGAGTACCAATGGAGTCAAATTGAAGACCCTGACATTGATCCACACACCTATGAACACCTGATTTTTGACAAAGAAGCCAAAACTGTACAATGAAAAAAAGAAAGCATCTTCAATAAATGGTGCTGGCATAACTGGATATCTACATGTAGAAGATTGCAAATAGATCCATATCTGTCACCATGCACAAAACTCAAATCCAAGTGTATCACAGACCTCAACGTAAATCCAGCTACACTAATCCTGACAGAAGAAAAAGGAAGTAGCCTAGAATGCACTGGCACAGGAGACCACCTCCTAAATACAACACCAGTAGCACAGCCACTGAGACCAATAATTAATAAATGAGACCTCCTGAAACTGAGAAGCTTCTGTAAGGCAAAGGACATGGTAAATAAGACAAAATGACAGCCTACAGAATGGGAAAAGATCTTTACCAATCCCACATCTGACAGAGGGCTGGTCTCCACAATATGTAAAGAACTCAAGAAACTAGACAGCAAAATACCAAATAATCCAATTAAAAATCATCTACAGATCTAAACAGAGAATTCTAGACAGACAGAAGAATCTCAAAGGGCAGAAAGACATTAAAGGAATTGCTCAACATTCTTTGTCATCAGGGAAATGCAAATCAAAACAACTCTGAGATACCATCTTACACCTGTCAGAATGGTTAAGATCAAAAACACTGATGACAGCTTATGTTGGAGAGGATGTGAAGCAAGGGGAACACTCCTCCACTATTGGTGGGAGTACAAACTTGTACAACCACTTTGGAAAACAGTATGGTGACCTCTCAGAAAATTGGGAATCAATCTACCTCAAGAACCAATGATACCACTCTTGGGCATATACCCAATGGATGCTCAATCATACCATGAGAACACTTGCTCAGCTATGTTCATAGCAGCATTCTTCATAATATCCAGAACCTGGAAACAACCTAGATGCTCCACGACCAAAGAATGGATAAGAAGATGTGGCACATTTACACAACAGAGTACTACTCAGCTGTTTAAAAAAAAAATGACATCATGAAATTTGCAGGCAAATGGATGGAACTAGAAAATATCATTCTGAGTGAGGTAACCCAGACTCAGACAAACATGGTATATACTCACTCATAAGTGGATACTAGATGTAAAGCAAAGGATAATCAGACTACAGCCCACAGCTCCAGAGAAGTTAGGAAGGAGGACCCTAAGAGGGATGCATGGATTGCTTTGGGAAGGGGAAACAGAGGAGATCTCCATGAGTAAACTGGGGATAAGGGGAGCAATAGATGGGAGGGGATGGGGGATGAGAATATGAGGGAACTCGATGGTCAAGCTGGGAGAGGGACAGAGTGGGAGAGCAATGAAAGAGATATCTTGATAGAGTGAGACATTATTGGGTTAGGGGGAAGCCTGGCACTAGAGAAATTCCCAGTATTCCACATGGATGATCCCAGATTAGACTACTAGCAATAGTGGAGAGAGTGTCTGAACTGCCCTACCCTGGTATTCAGATTGGTGAATACCCTGTCATCATAGAGCTTTCATCCAGTAACTGATGGAAGCAGATGCACAAATCCACAACCAAGCACCAGACCAAGTTCCAGGAATGCAGTTGAAGAGAGGGAAGAGGGATTACATGAGCAGGGGGTTGGTCAAGATTGTGATGGGGAAATCTACAGTGACACCTGAACAAAGCTGGCGGGAACTCACAAACTTTAGATGACAGCTGTGGAGCCTGCATGGGACCTGACTAGGCACTCTGCATATGGGAGACAGTTGTGGAGCTTGGTCTGTTTGAGAGATCCCTGGCAGTGCAATCAGGACCTATCCCTGGGACATGAGCTGGCTTTCTGGAGCCCATTACCTATTATGGGATGCCTTGCTCCCCCTTGATGCAGCGGGGGAGGGGCTTGGTCCTGCCTCAGTTGAATATACCAGGCTTTGCTGACTCCTCATGGGAGGCCTTACCCTTTTAGAGGAGAGGAAAGGGGTTGGGTTGGGTCGGGGGGACACTGGGAGGGAGCAAGAGGATGGATGAGAGGGGAATTTGTGGTTGGTATAAAAAATTAATAAAAAATACTCTAAATAAAAAAATGAAACATATCTAAAATGGATAAATCTCCCATTAAAAAAAAAAGCAAGCTGAGCAAGCCATGAACAGCAAGTCATGAAGTACCACTCTTCTATGGCGTCTGCATCAACTCCCATGCCCTGCCCTGTCCTGACTTCCTTTGATAATGAACAGTGATGTGGAAATATAAAAAAACTAAAGTCTTTCTTGCTCAACTTCCTTTTTGTCATGGTGTTGCAGCTCAGTGTCAGTAACTCTAAGACAACAGCCAATTCTCCTCTAGAAACAAATCTACCACACCTGACGTAGAGCTTGGTAGCAGTTGTTCCCATCTGGAAAGAAAACTGCCTCATGGGAGTGATCATGGGTATTAACAGGGTTACGAGAAGTCAAGGTTCTCTGTCCATGGGGCACCTAGAATGGCTACATTGGCCTCACATGTGTCAAGGGAGGTTGGGTTCAGCCCTCACAGGCTCAGAGACTCACAGGCTGTGTATTTGTCAGGTTGATCTGTCTTCTCTAGGACAACGCTCATCTCTCGGCACTCTCCTGCAATCCTGGAAGACAGAGGGTCTGTGAGACACATTACCCAGCTACACACCTTCCCTCCTGGCGGCACCCACAACATGGTCTACAGGTGCCTGCTTCCAAGGGGGCCACGGGAGTGCAGGCTTCACTGAGCCCCAATTATGTTTCCAGCAGGCTTCCTGAGTCACATGTTCCAATCCCCTGGCTCCCACAGTGGCCCAGTTCTGTGTCATGCCCCTGCTGGCTGCACCCTGACAACCTCTTGCTCACTCCCTTTGGGGACCCTAGGCTACTTGGATTGTAGACATTGTCTGGAGTAAGCCCTTCCTGCCTAGCCTCCATGCTGTGTGGGCCCTGTGGCTCAGCCTCTGTCTCTGGAGATATTTAGGGACCAGCCCCACCATCAGTGTCACCTGGCCTGTTGAGGGAACTCTTCAGTGAGTGGGATTGGGGGAAAAGAACAAAGGGCAGACTCCAGGGTAACTGCCAGGTCAGAGTCTGCCCAAATGTCGGATTCCGTGAAGACAGCACAGACACTGCCATGTTGTCCAGGGGCCACTAAGGTGACAGGAGCCCGAATGTCACATCAGACACGAGGGTAGAAGCCACACAGACGGGAGGTCACAGGTGTGAGACCACACAGGTGAGAGTCGACACAGAGAGGAGGTCACACAGAGGACAGGTCACACAGTGACCGGCCACACAGGTGGTGGATCACACAGGTGGGAAGAGGCTGGGATTTCGGTGTCTCTTTGAAACCTGATAAGCTTTCTCCATAGGGCCCCATACACACTCTCACTCACTCTGAAATCCCAGGCTCTGCCTCTCTCCCAAGCAGAATTTCACATTGGAGGGTGAACAGGCCCAGACTGCATGTTCACACTGGGTCTAAGAGTGAAACCCTTCTCCAAGGGCCTGGGTCACTGACAAAGGATATCCCATCAGAATAGAAAATGGGTGCCCCTTGTAGCTAAGATATTTTCTCTGGGCCACCCACCATCACGAGATCCTCTCTAAGCTGAGGCACCCTCAGTGGTACTGTTGCCCCCAGCTCAGCCTCCAGCTCTCCTGTGTGGGAAATCAAAGGCCAAGAAGAATGCTACCATCTCAGCGGGCACAAACTCACCGGACAGTGAACTTGACTTCGAGGTTGCCCTCTTCCAGGGTCTTGATGGTCATGGGAGTCACAGACACAGAGTCAAGGTTCTTGTCAGGAATCTTCTTGTCAGATGCTGTAGCTTTCACATACCACGTTCCTGACACCTGGAGAAGGCACCTGCCCATCAGGACTCAGGTAGACCCCAGGACCGCCCCTAGTCCTTAGCCCCTGACTCTACCTTGGCTCCCAAATTCTGGACAAGTGAAACATATTCCAGGCTCCCTTTCTATTAACCCATTAAATAAACTAGCTCTACCAGGGTGGTGTGGTCTCCACCCCTTGCAGTTATGACACTATCTCAGACCCCTGCACTCCCAGAGAACAGTGAAGAGAGCTGGACTCTGGACTCTGACCTCCTCCAGCCCTCTGCACCCAGAACCATCTGACCAGATTCCTTGTGCTGTGTCTGACATTCCCTCAGAGTAGAGCTTCAAGCCTCACTCTAAAATGATGTCTCTTTAGATGAAGAAGGAATGGGGGCTCTAACTGTCAACCTCAGCCCCCCTATCTGTCATAAACCCCCTTGAAGCCCCTGCCCATGTCAGCCTCACATCATGACTCTCTTCCACAGCAGGGTAGACCTGGGCCTGCAGGGCCACAACAAGGCCCAGGCCAAAGCTCAGGAGCAGGGCCTTCATCTCCACAGTCTGTGCTCACAGGTGCCCAACAAGTCACTTGACAGGCTGAGGAGGCTGTGCTGGGGCCCCACTCAGCTGCCCTTTATACTGCTCAGCCTCAGGTTCCCAGGGAACTTGGCAAGGACGACTGACCAGTCCCTTCCTGGCCATTCATCATGGCCAGGTCTTCAGTGGACCAAATAAAATGTCATCATTGTTGGAAGTTGCTAGAGAACACTCATAGCTCAAAGGATGATGGGACAGGGCTCCTTGCAGATTTGCCCTGGCAAGAAAGTGAATCTGAGTTAGAGGTGCAACCTCCCATGTCAGGATCCCGTGGGGGTGAGTAGAGCAGGATGGAACCCCTCCTGCACACACTGTGGTCATCCAGCTGGCTGACATGCTCATTGACACACAGGAGGCCACCGAAGCCAGACAGTCTTGTGCTCCATTCTCAGGAACCTTCCTCAATCCCAGGGCAGGACACTGAACCTTAGATTCATCTTGGAAAAAGAGGAAAGTGAGGCCTGCTGTGTGACTGTCAAAATGTGTGCTTAAAGATGTGTCCCCTCCTCAGCAAGATGTGTGCACTAGCCCCTGACCATATGTGGAACAATGATGGGTCAGACATAGGAAGCAAGCAAGCAGGCCTGTGTGAGCACATGTGCACACAGGCACACATGTACACACAACGGCAATGGGACAGAATCAGAGGTAGATCTGGAAAGGTGGCTCAGCAGTTAAGAGCCCTTTAAAGATGCTCTTGCAGACGACCTGAGTTCATTTCCTAGCATCCATATGGTGGTTCATGACCACCTGTAAGTCCAGTTCCAGGGGATATGATACTTTCTTCCGGCTTTCAGTTACCTGCATGATTGTGGTACATATAAATTCATACAGGCTTACAGTCTGGTAAAGGGCCTAAGGCACGCGGGCTTCTGTCCCTGAAGCTAGCAGATGCCAGGGATCTTTTTCCTAAGGAGTGATGAGTGGATTCCTTGATACATTAAGGAGCCTAGAAACCCTTCTTATGGCTCTGATATGCCACTGTTTGTAACTTACTCTCTTTATCTCTAATACCCTCCTGGTCTATGTCATAGTCTGGGCAAACGTGTTGCAGCGTGTTCACTCTATGTGGTCCTTTGGGTGAAGTAAGACATCTTTAGCTCAATTCCAAAGCTCTTATGTTCAGCCTTGGGTCAAGAACTCTGGATAAATCCCCTCCTGGGAAGGGTTGTCTTTGTTACCATTTGTTTTATTTGCTCTTCAAAATTTTCAGATTCTCTATATTTTAAAATTCAAGAGCTTCACAGCTGACCAGAGCGCTGGGACTGAGGCTGAAGGCAGAGGCAGAAAAACTTCTGATAGCATGAAGACTACAAGGTAACAGAGAAAGGAAAAGTGGGCAAACAATATGACCCTTTCCCAAACAAAATACCAGACACTAGCAACTTCTGGTTAGCTTACTGGCTAGCGGTAAATGTCAACTTGCTACAACTCAGAATCACCTGGGAAGAGACTCAATTTAGGAATTATCCAGATCAGGTTGATCTGTAGCCTTGTCTGTGGGTTGTTTTCACTTTACTGTTACTTGACGGCCCACTGTGGGCAGCACCATTACCTAGGCTGCACCCTGAAGTGTGTTGGTGAAGAAATCTAGCCAGGTACTAAGCAAGCAGGCAGCACAGGTGCATTTATTTCTCTTTGCGCTTGGCCGTGGATGTGTTGTAACTGGACTGCCTGGACTTTCCCTCAGTAATGGACTGTGTGGCCTGGAATTGTAAGTCAAATAATCTCCTTCCTCTCTTGGATTTTCTTTTCTGTTTTTGTTTTGTTTTGTTTTCTCACATTGTCTACAATGAAACTTTCCTGGCTTAAGTTGATTTTTGTCAGGATATTTTATCACAGCAATAGAAATGGAATCAGACTGCTGAGAAATTATTTAACCTCCTGGTTTCTGAGGGTTAACTCTGTGGTTTCTTGATCCTATGTGTTTAGGCTGAGCACCATGGCAGTGGGAGCTTGTGGTAGAAGAGGCTTTCCATCTTCTGAAAGCAGGAAGAAGAGAAAGTGAAGAGGAACTAGATCTATTCCTCAAAGACACCTTTTAATAACCTACTTCTTTAACTAGGACCCACCTCCTAAGGCTTCCAAAACCTTCTCAAACAGTATCAACACCTAAGGACTAAGAGTATACCACAGGAGATACTTCATATTCAAACCCCTGAGTCCCAGAGACCCACGAGTACCTCATAACACAAATGCATCCAAGAGTCTTCATAGTTGGAACTGTTGGAGCCTTCATCAAAATCTGCAGTGCAAAGTTCCCAGTGGGATTCAAGGCAAATGCTTAGCTTTGTGTCCCTGTAAAAGAAAAACAGAAAATGGCACACTGCCAAGATAAAATAGTACAGAGGAGACATCCCCATTCCCAAGGGGTCATAAAAAGGAAGCATCGGATTGAAGCTGGACTGAAACCCAGAAGTGAAATCATTAAATCCTATAATCTATGTCCTGCTCCTGTGTCACACAGTGTGATCACAGAGGCTCACATAAGCCTGGAAAAACCAACTCCTAAGATGTTGGCAGATACACCCTGGCTTGAGGAGATCTCTCTTGGGCTGGTTTTGTTTGCTGCCCAAAGCTTTTATCAACGATGTTTTTTACTCCCTACACCTATAAATTCCCAAGGCAAGCACACCATCGTCAACTTTGCCCTTCTAGCTGTTCTCTCAGGAGCTGCCTGCAGGACTCCTGAGCCTGCTGCTCATGGCCTGGCCTCCAGGACTTTCTTTGAACTCTGAGTACAAGCCTCTGTCTCTAGGTAACATGGATTCTGCATGCCTCGTTGCATAGGCAGTTCCTGGCCCTTCCAACAGGACAGCAGACGGGCCCCCTTGGTAGTAGTGGCCTCTGAGTGTCTGGGTTACTGAGGAAAATGGATCTGGAAAAACCAAATTCTGAGGCAGATCTATCCAAGTAAAGGAAATTCTTTCAAATGAATTTACTCTTTTGTGCCCTTGAGTCTACAATAAGTGAGGTCTCTGAAATTCACCAAGGCATAATTCCCATTTTCTCAATTAAAACTATTCGGCTTCTTTTCAATGGCTGCAATTTCTTCAGAAACTATGACTTTCTTAGCTGCAACTTTCCGTGAGCTTCTATGACTGAAATGCAATTTTTTTCAAGTCTTTCTACTCTGCATTTTGCTCTTGATTTTCTCTGTGAACCTGACCCAAAGCAGCCAGCAATAACCATACCATAGCCTCAGTGCTGGGCTGCCTTGAAACTTCCTCTAGTAGATTAATTAGTCCATTACAGTTACTTCAGTCTTTTCCGAAGTTCTCTCTCACAGTATAATACACACCACCTTGAACCCAATTCCCAATAAAGTCGACACTTCCAGGTGGATGCCTCGTGTGTACCGTCTTTGCTGTTGGCCTTACTCTAGGCAACCTCACAAGAACACTCCTTACACTATGTTTACAGAATTCTAGGGCTTCTCTACCTGTCATCTCCAAATTTGTCTAGATTTCTCCCAGAACTAGTTCCAAAGGCTTTGGAACCACATTGTCTCATATTCACAGCAACAATCTCACTTCTCTGCTATCATTTTTTTAAATATTAGTTTAAAATGTTTATTGCATTATTTAGTGTATGTGTGTGCACACATACACACCATGGAGTGCTTGTGGAAGTCAGAGGACATCTTGACCACATAGGTCCTAGTGACCCAACTCAGCTTCTCAGCCTTGGCAGCAAAGACCATCATCACCTGCTGAGCCATCACACCAGCCCCTGGTCTATACAAACTGAAGGAAGTTAGGTTACATCTGGCTCCTAGTTTCAGAGATTTCAGTTTGACATGGCGGAGGGCATGGCAAAGCAGCCTAGTTGTACTGTAAAGGAAACATACTGAGAACTTCACTCTTGGCTTCTCCTTTTTCAGAACTCTGTTATCTCCCCCTGGGGTCCTAGGCTGAGGGATAAGATCATCTTCTTTCATGATGTTCTCCTAACCTTAGTTAATCTTCTTTGGAATCCCTTAAAGATACACCCACAGTCATGTTCTGCTAATGTCCTAGGCCCTTCTCAGTCTAATCCAATCTACAAGCAGGATTCACAATCACTCTGGGTCTACCTGATAGGTTGTTGTGAGAATATCTTCAGAAATGACTTGTAGGGTCCTTGCCCAATGCCAAATGACTGTATGGAACCATCTGCCAACCTACCACAGGAGTCTTATATGGCTGAAGGCACCAAAGTTCCCCCCTCAAGTATCTGCTGAGCTCTAAGAACAATGATAGAAAGTTCTGGCTTTCTGTGGCTCACAGAAAAGTTGTACTTATTGTCCAAACTTGTGGACTTCTTGAGTACTCTTGGTACCTTGTAGAACAAGCCAGTATTGAAGGCTCAGAGCCAGCTCAGAACTAAGCTTCAGTTCCTCTCAGGATGGTTAAGTCAGTCAAAGTCACCATGACACAGATATGAGGCTGGATCTCCAGTGATGCAGAAAATAGAATAATTGTCTGATACCCATTTCCCCATAGGGGAGCCAAGCCAGCTGAAGCCAGCACGGCACAGACATGAGGTTGGCTCTCTACAGGTACAGATAACTGTGTAATGGAGACTCACTTCCCTGTGGAAGGGCCAAGCCAGCTGAAGCCAGAGTGACGCAGATCCGAGTCTGGCTCTCATGGAAAGCATTGCACGATTGCCTGAGGTTAGGACTTCCACAGGGTGGTGAGCGTGTCTTTTGCTGATGTTTGAAAGGTCAGTTGCTACAGCTTTAAAGACACATCCTGTTACTTGTCATGGCTCCTTACTCAGGGCTGGAGTGGGCAGTGGTGCCGCCTATGATGGGCAGGTGGCCATTCGGAGCTCCACATCTCCCCTGACTCCTCACTATCCTGCACCTCCCTTTCCACGACATCCACACCCCCCCTAATTGTTCCCTGTCATGTTACAGCTGTCCTCTGACACACAGCCTCCACACAGGGTACTATCTGCCTCACAAGCTTAGCCCACAGCCTGAGCCTCTGCTCTCTGGGCTGGAATCTAGGTATTGGGCCAGCTTTCGAGATGTCATGCTGGACTTGGATGCTTCCTGACTCTATTCAAGGGTTCACTGGGTGGACTTCTCTCACAGGTCTTCCTCTGGGATTCTCAGACATCCCCAGTGAGTTTCTCCTTGTCTCTCTGGCCAGCCCCAGCATAGACTGAGGGACAGGTCACTATATATCAGTCAGAGCCTCCCTGTAGATGGGAGAGTGTCATTATTCATGAGGACACTGCTGGCCTGTGTGGGAGGAAGGAGGGAGGAGGAAATGGATGCTAGGCAGCCACCAATAGTGCCACCATCAGCCCCAGAAAGACCCTGCTTCCTGCACTTACACAATCCCAACATGCACATCTGCTCAGTACTTCTGTGTGTGCCTCATTCAAGATGCTGGGAAACTCCAGAATTTACACAGTACATGAATGGGAGAGGCCAGTGGCCCTGGAGGTGGCTGTAGGGACACAACTTGAGTGGAGAGCAAAGAAGTCAGCAAGAAACTACAGTAAAAAGGTAAATTGTTCCCAGCCGGGCGGTGGTGGCACACGCCTTTAATCCCAGCACTCGGGAGGCAGAGCCAGGCGGATCTCTGTGAGTTCGAGGCCAACCTGGACTACCAAGTGAGTTCCAGGAAAGGCGCAAAGCTGCACAGAGAAACCCTGTCTCGAAAAACCAAAAAAAAAAAAAAAAAAGGTAAATTGTTCCCAATGAACCGTACATTCCATGGTGACCCAGCTCAGCCTCAGGGGAGAGTTTAGGGTGCATTGAGTTTATAAACAATTTTCATTTTTTTTAAAAAATCTAAAAGTATCTATAATGCAAATATATGGTGTTGCATATAATATAAACAGCACTTTCTGTGTTTGTACAAATCACTAGGAAATCTGAAATTTCAACAATGGGAACTGAATGTCGTCTTTGTGTCCCTCACTGTGTGACAGGCAGCCTTCCCATGAGCACTTTGGCTTATAGTGAATCACTTGGTGGATGGTCACAACTCGGGGCTCACAAAATCAGAAGAAAGGAGAGAGGTGGTCTTAAAAGGTGGGGCAATTCATATTCCTGAGTGGGGGCAGAGTGAGTCTGTAGGGGAGTGGGAGCCTCAGCCATGCTCAGCACCTGCATGCCTCTTCAGAACGAGGGCATGGACCCTCCTGTGAAAGGCATGGGGCAGGAGGTCTGCAGGGCAACATCTGGCAAGGGTCGCGGCTCTTCCGTGTGCTGACCAGGGATGAACCTGGAGTCTGATTAGCCTCTGGGTGGGTCAGCACCTCACTCACTGTTTTCAACCTTGCCTCCCCTTTTTTTTAGAAAAGGGGTCAAGGATGGCAGAGCCCTGGTTAGACAATGAGGAACTTAAATGGCCATAGTCCTGGGTCCCCTCCTCTTCCACAGGCCTATCTAGACAAACCACAGCACGGACACGTTCATGGGGCTTGCCCCACAGAGCACTTCCTGGTGTTTGTCTGGGGACCAGCTCAGGTGGCAAGATACACAAGGTGGGCGTCTTCCATATGGCTCATGGTCTGAAGGGCCCTCCTTAGCCATTTCCAGCCCCACACAACAGTTGTCTGTATGTAGAGGTGGAGGCCAGATGGGAAGAGACCTGGGTCAGGCTCAACTGAGCCTCAGTTTCCCAGGAGATATCCTTAAGAGGTTCAATATTGCTTAGTGGCTCCTTCCAGGCCTCCCTCCCTTTGCTTCCCCCCCCCCCCACTCCTGGAGACTTCCGTGTCTCCCTGGTTATAACACTTTTGGGTGATTATTAAGCTGGAACTCCAGGAAAGCAAGGAAGGGAAGAACTATGTGTGCTTCCAAGTGAGGTCCCTCCCTCTCCATTGGTTTATGGGGTTTATGGCCAATTGACTCCACTGGGATGTCCAGCCTTCTGGAACAGAGTGTTAAGTGACTGTGGAGTTCCAGCATGAGGCACCCAAGGTAAGGCTGGCACAGCTTCCCCCAGACCGCATCCATGGACATTACTTGGCTCCTGGGTGAAGTAACCTCCAGGCATGTTCCCATTTGTGTGACATTTATTGTGACATGGCCCAAGCCATTCTATAAAGTGCCCTGTGTTCAGATTAGCCATAGTCCGGCAGGAATTGGAGGAGAAAGAGCCAGAAAGCAAATACAGCCTTTCACTGAACACAATTCCCTCTGTACACAAACATACTCTGGCCTCTGGACCCCATGCTCAGCTTCAGAGCCAAGTGCAGATCCCATCACCTCAGGTACCTGCAATTCAGTTCAGCGAAGTTCAGACAGCATTTACTGAGCCTCGGCCTGGAAAGATGAGGTGCTAGTCCTGACCTGTCTATGCAGCAGTGCCTCTTGGGACAGAGAGCCAGACCTGTGATGGAGACAGGGGTAGGGTGGGTTAATGGGTGGGACTGGTCCTAATTCTAAGTTCCCTAAAGACTGGGTAGTCAGGCCCTTCCTGACCCAGGGAATGTGTTAGGGATGGCAGAGGGCTGCAGAAAGTAATGGAGAGACACACAGAGTTGAAAGTCAGACACACTTTGAGGACCCTGAACTCCTCTGGGGACAGGCAGGACATCTAATAGAGACACTGACATAGACAGCCTGGTGGAGTTGGGAGCTCAGTGGACCTTGGGAAGTAGAATGAAAGCTGCTCATGTTCAACCTGCTCTGAGAGCCAGCCCTGTGTAGTCATGTGTCAACTGCAGAACTAGGGACAGCCTTCAGCTAGCTCCCTGAAGTCCATCTGCGGCTTCCTGGGGGGAACTGTGTCTGAGGAGGAGGACAAGGTTTTTACCCTGGGACTGGCATGACTTGTCCTCAGCTATTTAAGATTTCTTGTTTAAAGCCTGTCCTGGAGCCAGGCAGTGGTGGCGCCCACCTTTAATCCCAGGACTTGGGAGGGAGAGACAGGCGAATCTCTGTGAGTTCCAGGACAGGCTCCAAAGTTACAGAGAAACTCTGTTTCAAAAAAAAAACATAAAAAATAAAGCATGAAATTTAGGCTAACAGCTGTAGAGCCTCCACGGGACTGGACTAGGCCCTTTGCATAAGTGAGATAGTTGTGTAGTTTGATCTGCTTAAGGGGGCCCCTGGCAGTAGGATCAGGATCCATCTGATGCATGAGCAGGCTTTTTGGAGTCCACTACCTATGGTGGGACACCTCACACAGCCTTGGGAGGGGGGGCCCACTTGGACCTGCCTTTACTGAATGTACCAGGCTCTGCTGACTCCCCACCGGAGGCCTTACCTTCTCTTAGAAGGGAATGGGGGGGGGGGGGTTTGGGGGAGGAAGCTGGAGGGGCAGGAGGAAGAAAGAAGGGGATTTGTGATTGGTACATAAAATGAGTAAATAAGTTCTTAATAAAAAAATAAATAGGGCTGGAGAGATGGCTCAGAGGTTAAGAGCACTGACTGCTCTTCCAGAGGTCCCGAGTTCAATTCCCAGCAACCACATGGTGGCTCACAACCATCTACAATGAGATCTGGTGCCCTCTTCTGGTGTGCAGACATACATACAAACAGAACACTGTATACATACTAAATAAATAAATCTTTAAAACATAAAAAAATAAAAAAATAAATTAAAATAAATAAATAAATAAATAAATAAAGCCTGTCCTGTCAGCACTGTGTATATCTGGGGGAGGAGGGGAGAGACTCTATCCACAGCCCCCTTACAATGAGTTTCTGATCCTCTGCTGCCCTCTGTGGCTTTGGGACATTAGCTTTTCAAAAGCCATTGAACACAATATATATGGAGAGGCTGGAGAGGTGGCTCAGCAGTTAAGCGCACTTGGTGATCTTTCAGAGGACCCAGGTTTGATTCCCAGCATTCACGTGCTAGCTCATGGCTCTCTGCACACCAGACCAGTTCCAGGGGATCTGATACCCTTCTCAGCCCTCCTTAGGCACCAGGCATGTATGTGGCTGCACATGTACACATGCAAGTAGACACTCATAAGATCAAAGTAAATGAATTTTAAAAAGAAAGCTCAGAACTCCAACAAACAGGATCACATGGGCGGATCATTTCTACTCACTTACACAACCTGGCTAGCCTCTTTGAAACCCCTTCTGCCCTGTGACCACCATTCCTTGACTCCGGCTTCCTACGGAACTGACATCACACTGTTTCCTGTGAGTAGAGCAGAACCGCTTCAGTCTTTGCTCTGCTGTGGAGTTCAAATCAAATTCATTTCTCATCATTAATTGAGAGGATGAGGGGAGCACGCAGCTTCTGGCACCGATGTCCTTGTAAGTTCTGCCAGCAGATAAGAAATGGGACCATTCTGTTTCATGACATACCGTCCACCTGAGGCTGTACGGTGAGATCCCTCTGTGGTTAAAGGTCTCTTGGGACAGGAAACCAGGGGTTCTGGCACAAAGCTCCTGAAATTGGGAATGCTCCTGAAAGGCAAGACCATATGGTAAAGATGGGTGCAATCTGACGTGACTGTTGGTTTCACACACCCCTTACCTACAAACCTAAACCACAAAGACAGATGACTGTGGCAAATTCTATAAAATCACGTGAGTAATGGACTCCTTGCTTGTGCGTGGAATAGCCCACATGGGAACAGTCTGGAATCTGTGGGAGACAGCAGAACCTGGAGTCCTAGGTCACCACAGCAAGCTCACAGACGAGGACTCTTTCTGGCCACCTCATCTTGTCAACATTCATCACACTGTGTCTGCCTCAGGGCTCTGAGGTCTTGCCAGCCTTTCCTGTCTGTTTGTGATCTCTTCACAAAGCACTGCATTCTGGGTGTCCTCTTCTCTCACCTTCTCATCAATGTTGTCCCTTCGCTATTTCTCTGACTTTTTCCAAATCATGTGAAGAAAATCCTTCATGCACTTTGCCACCATCACAGCCTGGCTTGTCCCAGTCCCTGTACTGGAGGTTGCATCTATATCTTCCTTTGTCTTGGGGCCAGAGCAGGGGAGGGGCGTTCAAGGGTTGCCGCTCCCCTTACCCCAATTGTGTAATGACTAGTCAGTTCACCCAGGGGATCTATCAGGAAGGGCTGCCAACCGTCCTTCTGTAGCCAGGAAGACTATTTTTCACCCCTGGAGAGACAGACCCCTACTGTGCTGGCTAGTTTTATGTCAACTTGACATAAACTAGAGTCACTGGAAAGAAGGGAGCCTCAACTGAGAAAATGCCTCCATAAGATCCAGCTGTAGGCAAGCCTGTAGAACATTTCCTAATTAGTGATCAATGGGAGAGTGCCCAACCCACTGTGGGTGGGGCAGTCCCTGGGCAGGAGGTCTTGTGTTCTGTAAAAAAACAAATTGAATACTTACCTGGCAGGGGAGGTACCCTGAAGGTGGTTTTCCCAGGGTGAGGCTTATGCATTGCACTCTGGATGTACTGACCCTGTGATTTCCCCAAACGTGGAAAACTCAACTGCATAATTTGTGGTAGTGGGGGACTGCAATCATTCTCTTCCCTGGAAAAAAGAAAAGAAAATAGGTTGAACAAGCCACGTGGAATAAGCTAATAAGCAGCACTCCTCCACGGCCTCTGCATCAGCTCCTGCCTCCAGTTATCTGCCCTGACTTCCTTCAATGATGAACAGTGATGTAGAAGTGTGAGCCAAACCTTGTCCTCCCCAAGGTGCTTTTGGTCATGGTGTTTCATCAGAGCAATAGTAACCCCAGCTAAGACAGAAGTTGGTGCCAAGATTGTGGGGTCTTGCTGTGACAGATCTGACCATGTGCTTTGTGGAGGATTGTTGAAAGACTTTGGAACTTTGGGCTAGAAACGTCATTGAGGGCTCAAAATTAGTGAGATGTTCTGTGGGAGGCTGGAAAATAAGAATGCTGAGAGCAGGTGCAGGTGATGGAGGCCTGGCTTGTGAAGTCTCAGAGGGAAGGAAAGACTACTGAACCATTTGTGTGAAGAATCTGTGGAGTCTGGTCAGGTGTGGCTGAGAAATTAGCAGTAACTTAGAAGAGAGCAGCATCACTGAGGTTAAGTCTTCTGGAAAGTGTTTCCTCAGGGTCAGCACACAACTGTGTTTCAGAGGCAACTCAGGTCGTACCTCATGCTGGCAGCCCAACTTGGTAGCATAAGAGTCAGCCAGGAGATACTGCTGTACAAGGCATGAAGGGGTCATAGTGAAGAGCTGAGGCTTGGCACAATGTGGCAGGGCTGGAGTCCCTGAAGAGAGCCCAGGAGAGGCTATTGATGGAAGGGCAGCAGAAGAGCCGGCCTTTGGAGATGCCAGCACCATGGGATGACCACCAAGAACAGCAGCAGCAGTGGAGTGGAGCCTGCTGGAGCCTAGAAGACGAGCTGTGTGTGCTGTAGAGGGTGGAGCCGGAGAAGAGACCCAGGCACTTCGGAGAAGCCCAGAAGATTGTGAGTGGATCCCAGACACTGGACATTCAGTTATTCACACAAATGGAGTTTCATTTTTCCTTTATTCAGACTATGACTGTACCCTAGTTCTTCCCTCTTGAAGTAAGAAAGTGTTTCACTTATTTTTTTACTTGGGGATGAAAAATAAAGGAAAAGTCGTGACTTAACAGTGATATGTTTGTGTATCAAGTTGACAAGGGGTCAATTGTGCTGGCTAGTTTTATGTCAACTTGACCCAAGCTAGAGTCACTGGAGAGAAGAGAGCCTCCACTGAGAAAATGCCTCCAAAAGATCAGGCTGAGGGCAACCCTGTACCTATAGGTCATCTTCTTAATTAGTGATTGTTGGGGAAGCACCAAGCCCAATGTTGGTGAAATCAAACCTGGGCTGGAGGTCCTGGGTTCCGTCAGACAGCAGGATGAGTAAGCTATGTTGAGTAACTCCATAAGCAGCATTCCTCAATGGCTTCTGCATCAGCTCCTGCCTCCAGGTGCCCATCCTGGTTGTGCTCCTGTCCAGAATTCTTTCAATGATGAATACAGTGATTCTGAACTGTAATCCAAATAAACCCTTTATTCTCCAAGTTGTGTTGGTTATGGGGTTTCATTATAACAATACTAATCCTAACTATGACAATGGTCCTGCCAGCCTAGAGGCCTTGGACCCTATGGCAGCCTGTGTTTTGTTTTTGTTTTGTTTAGTTTTTCACTAATTTTTTATTTATTTGTATCTTTATGAGGCTGGATAAATTTATATGCCCTATGTGCATGTCAAACCCTGTAGAGGGCAGAAGAGAATGTCAGGTACCCTGGTGCTGGAGTTACAGGAGGTTGTGAGGCACCATACGGATGCTAGGAACTGAACCCAGGTCGTCTGCAAGAGCATCTTTAAAGGGCTCTTAACTGCTGAGCCACCTTTCCAGATCTACCTCTGATTCTGTCCCATTGCCATTGTGTGTACATGTGTGCCTGTGTGCACATGTGCTCACACAGGCCTGCTTGCTTGCTTCCTGTGTCTGACCCATCATTGTTCCACATATGGTCAGGGACTAGTGCACACACCTTGCTGAGGAGGGGACACATCTTTAAGCACACATTTTGACAGTCACACAGCAGGCCTCACTTTCCTCTTTTTCCAAGATGAATCTAAGGTTCAGTATCCTGCCCTGGGATTGAGGAAGGTTCCTGAGAATGGAGCACAAGACTGTCTGGCTTCGGTGGCCTCCTGTGTGTCAATGAGCATGTCAGCCAGCTGGATGACCACAGTGTGTGCAGGAGGGGTTCCATCCTGCTCTACTCACCCCCACGGGATCCTGACATGGGAGGTTGCACCTCTAACTCAGATTCACTTTCTTGCCAGGGCAAATCTGCAAGGAGCCCTGTCCCATCATCCTTTGAGCTATGAGTGTTCTCTAGCAACTTTCAACAATGATGACATTTTATTTGGTCCACTGAAGACCTGGCCATGATGAATGGCCAGGAAGGGACTGGTCAGTCGTCCTTGCCAAGTTCCCTGGGGACCCGGGGTGAGCAGTATAAAGGGCAGCTGAGTGGGGCCCCAGCACAGCCTCCTCAGCCTGTCAAGTGACTTGTTGGGCACCTGTGAGCACAGACTGTGGAGATGAAGGCCCTGCTCCTGAGCTTTGGCCTGGGCCTTGTTGTGGCCCTGCAGGCCCAGGTCTACCCTGCTGTGGAAGAGAGTCATGATGTGAGGCTGACATGGGCAGGGGCTTCAAGGGGGTTTATGACAGATAGGGGGGCTGAGGTTGACAGTTAGAGCCCCCATTCCTTCTTCATCTAAAGAGACATCATTTTAGAGTGAGGCTTGAAGCTCTACTCTGAGGGAATGTCAGACACAGCACAAGGATCTGGTCAGATGGTTCTGGGTGCAGAGGGCTGGAGGAGGTCAGAGTCCAGAGTCCAGCTCTCTTCACTGTTCTCTGGGAGTGCAGGGGTCTGAGATAGTGTCATAACTGCAAGGGGTGGAGACCACACCACCCTGGTAGAGCTAGTTTATTTAATGGGTTAATAGAAAGGGAGCCTGGAATATGTTTCACTTGTCTACAACTTGGAAGACAAGGTAGAGTCAGGGACTAAGGACTAGGGGCGGTCCTGGGGTCTACCTGAGTCCTGATGGGCAGGTGCCTTCTCCAGGTGTCAGGAACGTGGTATGTGAAAGCTACAGCATCTGACAAGAAGATTCCTAAAAAGATGCTCGGCTCTGTGTCTGTGACTCCCATGACCATCAAGACCCTGGAAGAGGGCAACCTTGAAGTCAAGTTCACTGTCCAGTGAGTGTGTGCCCGCTGAGATGGTAGCATTCTTCTTGGCCTTTGATTCCCCACACAGGAGAGCTGGAGGCTGAGCTGGGGGCAACAGTACCACTGAGGGTGCCTCAGCTTAGAGAGGATCTCGTGATGGTGGGAGGCCCAGAGAAAATATCTCAGCTACAAGGGGCACCCATTTTCTATTCTGATGGGATATCCTTTGTCAGTGACCCAGGCCCTTGGAGAAGGGTTTCACTCTTAGACCCAGTGTGAACATGCAGTCTGGGCCTGTTCACCCTCCAATGTGAAATTCTGCTTGGGAGAGAGGCAGAGCCTGGGATTTCAGAGTGAGTGAGAGTGTGTATGGGGCCCTATGGAGAAAGCTTTTCAGGCTCCAAAGAGACACCGAAATCCCAGCCTCTCCCACCTGTGTGATCTACCACCTGTGTGGCCAATCACTGTGTGACCTGTCCTCTGTGTGACCTCTTCTCTGTGTCGACTCTCACCTGTGTGGTCTCACACCTGTGACCTCCCGTCTGTGTGGCTTCTACCCTCGTGTCTGATGTGACATTCGGGCTCCTGTCACCTTAGTGGCCCCTGGACAACATGGCAGTGTCTGTGCTGTCTTCACGGAATCCGACATTTGGGCAGACTCTGACCTGGCAGTTACCCTGGAGTCTGCCCTTTGTTCTTTTCCCCCAATCCCACTCACTGAAGAGTTCCCTCAACAGGCCAGGTGACACTGATGGTGGGGCTGGTCCCTAAATATCTCCAGAGACAGAGGCTGAGCCACAGGGCCCACACAGCATGGAGGCTAGGCAGGAAGGGCTTACTCCAGACAATGTCTACAATCCAAGTAGCCTAGGGTCCCCAAAGGGAGTGAGCAAGAGGTTGTCAGGGTGCAGCCAGCAGGGGCATGACACAGAACTGGGTCACTGTGGGAGCCAGGGGATTGGAACATGTGACTCAGGAGGCCTGCTGGAAACATAATTGGGACTCAGTGAAGCCTGCACTCCCGTGGCCCCCTTGGAAGCAGGCACCTGTAGACCATGTTGTGGGTGCCGCCAGGAGGGAAGGTGTGTGGCTGGGTAATGTGTCTCACAGACCCTCTGTCTTCCAGGATTGCAGGAGAGTGCCGAGAGATGAGCGTTGTCCTAGAGAAGACAGATCAACCTGACAAATACACAGCCTGTGAGTCTCTGAGCCTGTGAGGGCTGAACCCAACCTCCCTTGGTACATGTGAGGCCAATGTAGCCATTCTAGGTGCCCCATGGACAGAGAACCTTTACTTCT
Source organism: Peromyscus californicus insignis (assembly GCF_007827085.1). Classification (NCBI taxonomy): domain Eukaryota; kingdom Metazoa; phylum Chordata; class Mammalia; order Rodentia; family Cricetidae; genus Peromyscus; species Peromyscus californicus. Next base: position 13,551,724 of record NW_026294595.1, read on the forward strand.
TGTAACCCTGTTAATACCCATGATCACTCCCAAGAGTTTTCCTTAGAGTTGGGAGTAACTGCCACCAAACACTGCACTGTGTGTGGCAGATTTGTCACTAGAAAAGAACTGGCTCTTCTCTTAGTTAGGGTTACAGATACTGAGCTGCAACACCATGACAAAAAGGAAGTTGAGCAAGAAAGACCTTAGTTTGTTCATATTTCCACATCACTGATCACCATCAGAAGAATCAGGACAGGAACACAAACAGGGCAGGAGACAGGAGCTGATGCAGAGGCCATGGAGGAGTGGTACTTACCATCTTGCTCTTCATGGCTTACTCAGCTTGCTTTCTTTTTTTTTTTTTTTTTTTCCAAGACAGGGTTTCCCTGTGTAGCTTTGTGCCTTTTCCTGGACTTGCATTGTAGACCAGGCTGGCCTTGAACTCACAGAGATCCTCCTGCCTCTGCCTCCCGAGTGCTGGGATTAAAGGCGTGTGCCACCACCGCCCGGCTTGCTTTTTATAAAGGCATCTCCACTCACAATGGGCTGGGTCCTCCTCCATCAATCACTAATTAAGAAAATTCCCTACAAACTTGTCTGCAGCCTGATATTATGGAGGCATTTTCTCAGTTGGATTTTCCTCCTTTGATGACTTTAGTTTGTGTCAAGTTGACATAAAACTAGTCAATATAACTGCACAGTGATATCCCATTGGCTATGGCTGACCTCATGGAGGGAGTCAAGAATAGGCTATGTCTGGCTCCAGAGGCAGACCCTCCTGTACGACACACAGAACTGGGACATGGCCATCTCCCATTTGTGTGGCTCCCATGGAAATGGAGGGTTCTTATAACTGAGGCTCTGGGATGGTGGAGAACCTGGTCAGGCAGACCTGAATAACTGGGAGGTTACAGAGTTGAGAGGTGACAGGCTGGGTGCCAGGCCACCCTTGGATCCTTGCTCAAGGGTCAGGAGGCTTATTCTTAATCTGTGTCACTGTATCTCCACAGTTGGGGGCACTCAGGTGCTCTACATCATACCATCTGCAGTGGAGGACCACTACTTCTTCTACTGGGAGAGCAGCAAGCATGGGTTTCGCTTCCGAATTGCAAAACTCTTGGGTGAGTCCCATTGTTGTGAGGTGGACCAAGGGCTCATGGGGTGAAGGGGGCCTCACCACTGTGGGGTTCCAGCTGGAAGAAGGATGTATATAGAAACAGGATTCGGCGTATAAAGGCCGGCCCCCATCACAGCTGGTGTCAGTGTCCTTGCCTGGAGATGAAGGCCCCAGAGTCTCCTCCTGAGCTCTCTCTGATGCTGGGCACTTGCCCACATAGAGCAGGGAGACAGCATGGAGCCCTCAGACAAGGGTGACATACTCCTCCAGAGTGAGGTTGGTCACTCTGTTCCCAGATGCCCTGAGAGGAACTCAGGAGAACTGAAGGCACAGTGCCCCTGTGTCTTCTAGGTCAGATGAATGGGGGAACAAGTGTGGTGTTCTGGTTCTCCTTCCCCACCTGGGCTCTCCTCTCTCACCCAGGCCTCTGGGTCATGTCTCTGCATGGGTGGGCAATGTCTCCCTTTTCACCCCAAAACTGCTTAGTCCTCCTGGCTGGGAAGGAAATTCTATCAGCTCCCCCAGCTCTGTCCCTGACACCCTGTCCCTCGTCGTCTCATCTGTAGGTAGAGACCCTGACATCAACCAGGAGGCCCTGGAAGATTTTCAGAATGCTCTAAGAGCTGGAGGCCTCAACGCAAAGGACATCTTCATCCCCATGCAGAGTGGTAGGAAGCAAGCTGCCTTGTCCTCCCGCCCCATGAAGGGAAGGCAGCCAGTCACTCAGGACAACAGGCTGTCTCTCATCCAGCTTTGTCCTTTAGGGGTGGGGGTCATGCTGGCTGATGGAGGGGCCTTGGCTTTCTGACTGAATTCCCTGGGTCTTCTGAATCATGTTTTTTCTTTCTTGGACAGAAACCTGCCCTCTAGGAAGCAATTAGGGTAAGTGGCCAGTTTGGGGGGACACTTGAGGAAATCCTGGTTCTGGGGTCCACAGGGCTTCGGGACACTCTGTGTTCTAACCTTTTCCTACCTGTGAAGACAGGTACAGCCTGTGCTACCAGAAGGCACTCTACCTGTGGGTACTTGTTCAGGGCTCCTTCATGGGTGTTGTTTCCTGAACATCAGGCATCTGCCCTTGCTGATACTCTGCAGCTGGTTTGCAGCTGGAGAGAATGTCCTCTGTGTGTACCCCTGCAGCTCTCTGCAGAAGGGAAACTCCTCCTGTGCCCCTCCCTTCCTCTCAGTTACCATGTTGACTCCATTGATGGCATGGATTGCTTTAAAGGATGTGGCAGCCATGCCTGGGGTCCAGCAGCCTTCCTAGGTTCCTCTTTGCTGTGTGATGCCTGGGAGATCTAGTTGTGAGACCTGCCCAAGGTGAACTGGCCAGGTGTGGGCAGAGCCTGGGTCCAACAGCATCTTTGTCCTCCCTTGGCCATGCTGTTGCCCTGAAGTCACCTGTCCCCTCTTCACACATGGGCATGGAGAATGTGGGGACTCAGTTTGCAGGGGGGGTTAAATGACCTTTGTCCTGTTTAGATCTGGTGGGTCGAGCTCCTGCCATCCCAACATTTTTCCCCTGAATGAATCATTTGACCCCACTGACTCCTCCTTTCCACAGCAGGGGACACATGGGTCCAGGCCTGCCTCAGAGCATTGTTCCACCCTGACCATCTGAGCACAGGACACAGAAGGCGCTCTCTCACTCCCCCTTCCGGCTTCATCCACCCCTACCCTCTGTCCCTCACTGCCCTGCTTCTCATTAAAGAATTTCATCATTTCCTGGTGTCTCTGCATGTCTGTGGGTGGTGAGGGAACTAGGCAGGGTGCTCTCACATATCCTAGGGCCTTGGGGGCTGTTTTTGAGAAGGAGGGGTAGGAAAGAGGCTAGGATGGATGGGTGCTCCCAGCTTCTTCTTGGTTCTCATGGTGTTTTTCTGGGCAAAGGCCACAAAGGTCTGGGTGCAGGGGTGAAACTGTTGTACCCCAGGTTCCTCTAGGAACTTCTGCTTGTGTCCTCTCAAAGCCAGGTGGTGGGTGTGGTGGGAAGAGTGTGAGGATGAGTGTATGGGGCTCCAGGCCAGAAGTGAGGTCCCAGGAGAGCTTACTGGCAGGTGATGATCAATTGGTTACCATGACAGTGGTGGTGGGGGTCATCCCTAGGATACTGGCTAATGATAGACAGGAGGGCACTGAGAACTAACTCCCCCTGAAGAGTGAAGAGTGCTGTCACTAGCCTCTGCTGTGTTCCTGGACATTACCCTGTGTATCTGGAGATAGCCCATTGCTGGGGGCCCTGCTGGTCGGACATTGCAGTCTACCTGGCGTGGCTGCTATCTCTGAGCTTGATAATATGGAGGACTTCCTGCCCCTGGCACGAGGTGCTCTGTTCTCTCCCTGACCTTATTTGGAGACTGTCTCTAGGCCCGGATACCTGACTTATCTCTAGTAGGACACTTGACACAGTACCCTGCAGAGGCTTTCCCCCTGCTGCCTGTATGGTAATTAGACACTGTGCTAGGGGCATTATGATAGGACTGTGCTTCCTCAAGTGATAACTAAGACTTGTACTAGGAACTTTATGAGAGGAGCATGCTGTTTAATGCAAATGAGGTGAGGCCCCTACTCCTGTCCCCGTCCTATATGTTCCCTGTACTCTGGAACAAAGCTGGGCTGTCTCACTGGAGCAGTCTACCAGAAGACAATCCCCATTGTTATCATGGGCCATACAACGTTCTCTGTCGCCACTTCTGCCCCTTTGTCCTGGAGGACTGATGGCCAATATACCGGGAGGGAAAAGGGGACACTACAGCCCATCTCCAGGGAATTCCATGCCAGCACATTCTAATGTCATGAGTGTATTTCCTCAAATCACCCTGAGGGTTGCACTGAGTAGTAATGGAAAACCACCTGTGATGAGGGGTTCTTTTCTCCTAGGGGAGGCAGGAATCAACCAAACTTCCCTGAGTACCAGGATAACTCCATCATAACCTTGCACTTCCTGGGCCCCATGGATATTGGCAGGTTTGGTACAGGATGTCAGGCCTCCTAGGGACACTGGAGGTAGCATGTGCAGACTTCTTTGGCCATGAAATCTGTTTCTTCTCTGAGGAGGGTCCTGAAGTCCCCCATAGGCAGTGGGTTCCTGCTATACTACATGCACCTGCCATTCTGTGGAAGCATCATGTACCTGGCCATTGCTGGCTCTGTCTTTCTGTAATGATTATTCTCTTTTCTCTCAATACCTCTGACGATCAAGATGGTCTCCTAGCAGGTGTAATCAGAGGGAAGTCATCTGGCTTGCAGGCACGTGCTCTGGGCATCCTGGGCCTGGTATGGTTTGTCTATTGGCATCATCTTTCCTTTGAGCAGCAGGGTCTCTGATGGTCTAGCTGTCCAACATCTGTAGACAATGGACTGTACTGGACAGAACTGAAGTCTGGGGTCTGTTATGAGGACGGGCTTTGAAATGATGGATCTGATAAATTCACTTTGACTTAGAGGGTAGGTTGTTTCTGGACTTGGTGCCAGGTGCTCCAGAAGAGGCTGGACCCAAGACTGACCTGGAAGTTTGCAATTTGGAAGAGATCAGAGATTTTGTTGTTGTTGTTTTCTGTTTGCTTTTTTGAGACAGGGTTCTTCTGTGTAGCCCTGGCTGTCCTGGAACTTGCTCTGTAGACCAGGCTGGCCTCGAACTAGCAGAGATCTGCCTGCTTCTGCCTCCAGAGTGCTGGCATTAAAGGCATGTGCCACCACACCCGGCTGAGATCAGATATTTTATTTTTTTTATGTGCTTTGGTGTTTGTCCTTCATGGTGTATGTCTGTGAGGGTGTCAGATCCCCTGGAATTGTTATAGACAGTTGTGAGTTGCCCTGTGGGTGCTGGGAATTGAACCTGGGCCCTTCGGAAGACCACCCAGTGCTTTTACCTACTTAACCATCTCTCCAGCCCCTGAGATCAGAGATCCTTAATGAACTCTTCCCAAAAGAAACTTCTGCATAAAGACTTCCATAGCATAAGACCAGTGAGGGCCCCAAAATGCCATGGATTCCTCTAACATAGATGGCTTCCGAAGTGGTTCTGAGAAGCACCCATGGATGCCACATTCCTGTCCAGCACCTTTGCTGGCCTCTTTATTTCTCCCAAAGACCCTCAGAAGATGACTGATGGTGGTCAGAGCACAGACTTTTTTCTAAATGCATCTGGCTGACTTGTGCCAGCCAACTGATTCAGTCCCTCCACTTTCTAGGAACTTTGCTTGTCCTGAGACCTTGAAGTCCCCTCCTGCTCAGTCTGTGGGCTATGGTGGCAGCACTGCCTTCTCTGTGCTCTCTTTCAGCCTGTGTGTTTAGTCATGGACCCTCCTCAGCATCCAGAACTCCTACTGCTCTTTCTCATAGAGGGCTTCAGTTCAGGGCTGCTGGGTGTTCGTGAGCACTGGGATCCAACTCATAGGCTAGAAATGACCAGAGCTGAGGCTCACCTATGGAGGGTCATCAATTTCACCCCAACATTTCTTCTAGAATCAGCTGTGATTGTGCCCAGCCACAGTAAGGATGGTATCCATTTCCACCAAAGAATGACAATGACCAAGGCATCTTCAAGACCCTCAGCCACCTTTCCCTTCTCCTTCTAGGACCCAGCTCAACTCACATGCTCCCCATCTCCTGCCTTCTCCCTCTCTACATACATCCCAGCTCTTTCTCCCTTTTAGCTCCATAGCCTCCAACCCTTGGGTCAGAACTTCATTCTTTTTATGGCTGAGCATTATTCCACTGCATGGATCAGCTACAGTTTGTGTGATGGATGACACTGGGACTGTTTCTGAACAGAGGAACCCTCAATAAACCCTACATTTTCACTTTTACTTTGTTTCATTTTGCATGATTTAGAAACAGTCATTTTGGAGGTAATACAGATGAAAAATACATCATTGTCTCCATGTAGCTCTGCTATGTACACTGATAGTTGGTGCCAGGATCCGATAGAATAGTCACAGACACAAAGCCACACATCACAAGGAAGACAAGCAAGCCTCCTTTATTGGTAGTTCAGTGTGAGCTGACCAATTTCAGCCTGAGCTGAAGGTATAACCCTGTAACTGGAAGTGATCTATCTGTTGGTGGCTTAGGTTCTGGGTTTGAGGCTAGGTATGTTCTTCTCTGAGAGCATTCTCTCTTGGGACAAAGCTTCCTCACAGGCAAATGACAGTCAGGATGGCTAATTACAATACTTAGTACAGTCCATTCAGCTCCATGCAAACAAAGTGATGCAAATCATGGTGGGGTCTTTGAGCAGTGAGAGCAGGCAGGTTCTGCCTCCTGGGTCACTCGGTAAGGACAAAGCAGCTGCAGGCAAGCCCGGAGCACAGCACATCCATGGAGACCATGCAGCTGCTCCTGCTGCTCAAAGGACTGAGAGAGGAAAGCAATGGCCTCTGAGGACTCCCGGCAGCTCCAAGGAGCTGGGGAAGACTGAGGGTAGGACTTGGGTTTCTGAGTCAGGACAGAGTGAGCACCACAGACAGCTGACAGGAGTCACAGCTGGATGCCAGTGAGCTGCCATGCCTTACCTTCTTGCTGATGTCTGCATAGAGGGACACTCCACCAAGCAGCCCACGAGGTATGGTGTCACAGACTGCCTGTCCTCTGAGGAGGATCCAGAGGCTGAGGAATGGCTTAGGGAGGCCTGCTCTGACACCACAAGCCAACTTCCCTGTTTCTTAGCTTCTCAGCTTTTGTCTTTCTTCAAAAGTGTTCTGTTGTGAATTTTTCTTTTAACGCGAGGCTCAAGCAAGATGAACTCCAGAAACCCACGAATTGTTCAAGAAATCTTTCATTTTTTATGTTGTCCAGTTTAGTGGAGCAAGAATAAGGTCTGGACTGCATCTCAATTATCTGCAGGACAGGGAGGTCCAGTTGGCACTTAGCAGAGTGGTCTTGGTCTGGGGACTGTTCTCTCTGGCCATACCGTATCTACCATTTTTACAGGACCAGCTGTGTCTGCTTGCTACAGATACTCATCTGGACTCAGAGAATGCATCAGTTGTAGCTCTGAACCTATCTCTGTGTTCCTCTCTCCTCCTGGTGGACCCTGAGCACACTGGGAGGAGGCAAAAGCTCATAATATGGTGTATTCTGGGGCTGTAGCCACTGTTTTAAGCATCAGGTAGAAGGGTTAGGTTCATCCTACGTCAGTTCCTGTAGATGGGAACAGGGAAGGATGGGGCAGGTGTCTAGGAGACAATCATCCTCTTGTCCTGCGTTCTAGGAAATCTAGTGGATGTATTGGGTTCAAGCTGATCCTGGATGGATTCAAAGAATGTTGCTAGAGTTTTCCCCAGTCCTGCTTGGCCCATGGTCAGGACCAATCTCTCTCACCTGCCAGGCCTGCAGCTGTTCAAACCCAACCAAGTAAACACACAGAGACTTACATTTCTTATAAACTGTATGACTGTAGTAGGCTTCTTGCTAACTGTTCTTATATCTTAAATTAACTCATTTCTATAAATCTATACCTTGCCACATGGCTCGTAGTTTACCGGTATCTTACATGTTGCTACTCATGGTGGCAGCTGGCAGCGTCTCTCTTTCCCAGCCTTCCTGTTCCCAGAATTCTCCTCTCTCCTTTTCCCGCCTATACTTCCTGCCTGGCTACTGGCCAATCAGTGTTTTATTTATTAACCAATCAGAGCAACACATTTAACATGCAGAACATCCCACAGCAAAAGAACATTAGGGTGTCTTCCATGCCTGTAAGTGCTCAGGTGAAGGATTTTCCTTTTAACTGAGCCTTCAGAGAGACAGGGGAATACCATACAGCAAAATTTCTGTCATTGTGTGTAGGGCTGAAATGCTTTGTCATCATCAGGTTCCTATTTTGGGAGAAGGTCTCTGTTGATTACTCCATGATCAGGATGGACAGGACCACCTTTGAGATGCTGCTGCTCATGGGTATGTCCTGCTCTGCCTGAGTTTGTGGGAGCTCAGCATGAAGTTCTTGGGCAGTGGGTACAGAGTGAGTTACTATTTCCTTTTCCCCATGCTCTAGTTCCCACCCTGGGATCCATGCCTAAGATTCCTAGGCTCTTTGGAAGAGGGATCTGTAAGCTCTCTGGAGTCCTCAACTATAGTATGACCAATCCTGAAGCCTGAGGCTCACAACCACTCCGGACTCACCCAACCCCAACCCCTCCCTTCCTTTCCTACTCACCCTTTGTCATGGTTCTGCTCTGAGTAGACATCTGGTTAGGAACATCTAGAGACCTGTGCTGCTGCCATGTAGTAGGGGTGGGATTCTGGTAGCCAGTGTGGAGGCCAGAGCACTACAACACACTGTCAAGTATAAGATGTTCCTCTCTGACCAGACAGGTCTGAGGCCTGCAATTCACCATCCTATCAAAAGAAAATGGCAAGGTTGTGGAGATGGCTCAGTCAGATGAGCTTGCTCCTCTAGCATGAGGGCCTGCATTTGGTAAAAAGCAAGCTGTACTAAGACACCTGTAATCTGATCACTGGGGAGTCAGGAGCAGGAGGATCCTGTGAGGTGTGGTGCACTGGGCAGCTACCCTAGCTGAATCGAGCTCCAGGCTTAATGAGAGGCTAACATGTAAGAGCAATGGAGGAACTCATGTGATCTCGGCCTCTTACTTCCACGTGCACAAGCATACCCGTACATGATCACATCACACATACAAATGCATATGTCAACATAGCAAGCACATCCAGCATACACACAGACACATAAAATTTAAAAAAAAAGAATTTTTGAAAAAAAGAGAGCTTGTGAGGTGACTCAGTGGATAAATGTATTTGATGCCAAATCTGAACACTATGTTCCTTGGGATCCATGTGGTGCAAGGAGAGAACTCACTCCTGCAAGTTGTCCTCTGACCCTCACACGTACACACACACATACACACACACACACACACACACACACACACACACACACACACACACACACACACACAAGCTAGCATAAGCTTGCGTATACTTAGCTAAGATAGAGACTGTCAGTCACATTCTGGGCACATCAGTGTCTCTGTCCAGAGTCCAGGCTGTCTCCATTCTCACAGGGCCGCTTTGTACACTGTGGTACCCAGGAGAACACATGGCTCCAAGTCTCCAGATGCTGCCATCACCAGCCTCTGGGAGCCACGCGTCCATCTTGACCCTGTGGCTGGCACTACACTTCTCACCTCTGCCAGCATTCTCCAGCAGCTCTGCTCCCAAGTCTGGCACAAGTCACCACAGACCCATTTTCTCTGTTTGTCTACATTTGGGGCAGGAATGTCATATACACCTACAAACTACCAGTGAAGGACCACTACATCTTCTACAGTGAATGGACTTTATTTGAGAGGCAAATCTATATAGAAGAGTTCAATCCAAGGGGTGGGATTTCAAGGGGTGGATCAGAATATTACACCACCCCCTTCAGCAGTGGCAGGAAACCACAGAAGCTTCTTGGTTCCCAGGGCAGAGGGCAGCAGGCTCAGCCCTGAGGTCAGTAAGAGTAGCTTCTTGGTCCCCGGGTCTGCTTCTGGTTTCCTTGTCGCCACTAAGGCTTACCTTGTACAAGGTAGATCTGAAAGCTGGAGCCTCCTACGCTGGCCTAAACAAACATTTCCCTCCCTGCCCTCTGGGTGCCGTCATCATGGTGTGTGGATAGAAGAGAATGGAAGGCGTTAAATATCAAAATTAGCTTTCATGGGTGCTTTTGTGCATTAAGGAACCTTTTCCAAGGGAGAACATTATCGGAGAGGAAAGTGCACCACCCAGGGATCTGGAGCCAGACAGACAGCAAGGACTCCTTGTGTTCTTGCCCTCTCAGAAGCCACCACACTCAACCCTGGTCCTGAGGTGTTCCCTGAGGCCCAATTCCCACCTAAATCAAAGTTTCCACACCTCCCCACCCTCCCTAGACCTTCCAGCACTATGCATATTTGTCCAGCCCCTCTCCAAACCCCTCCCCTGGGTGTCTGACATGGCCCAGCACCCTAGCTCCTCTGTCCTCTGTCCATTTCTGAGGACTCTGAAGACCTTGCTGGCTGTTTCTACCCATAGTCTTGCTTCCCACCAGCCTTCAGCCTGCCCCTTATAACATCCTAGAAACCTCCTTCTCCCAGGACTACCTCCTCTTTCTTCCTTTCCTCCTACTTCCTCCAAGTACTGGGAGGGTCCAAAAGATGGGCCACTCACTGAGCCCCCCATTATTCTCTGGTTCCCCTCCTTCATCCTCCTTCCTACTCATTGACTTTATGCCATGGGGCAACTCCATTTTCTTGTACTATTGCACCTGTTAGTATGCAGGACATGTGTGTGCCTGTGTACATATGTGCATATGCATATGTGAACATGCATATGTGTGTGCAGTCTGTCTCTGTGTACTTAACTAAATGTTGGTGTTTCTGTACATGTGTGTGAGTAGATCCATCTGTGCTTTATGGCTGTCCCTGTGTCTCTATATGCATGTATCTCTCCACATGTATACTTATGCTTAGTTGTCAATATCTACGTACACGTATGTGCCTTGAGTGCTATTGTGTGTGTGTGTGTGTGTGTATATATATATATATATATATATATATATATATATATATATATGCATGTGTATGCAATCATATAATTGTGCATGTCTATGTGTGTATGCACACTGTGCCTATCAGACATGTTGTAGAGGCATATTCTAGAACAACCCCTCTACACTGCAGCTCTTATTCTTTGGAAGGATGACTCTACATCCCCCAGGCCTAGAACATTCCTTGACCCTTTTGTTTGAGTTCTACCTCTGTTACTGTGATAAAACACTCTGACCATAAGCATTGGGGGAGAAAAGGGTTTATTTGGCTTACACTCCAAGGCCACAGGCCATCATTGAGGACGTCAAGGCAGGAACTCAAGTAGACACTTGAACCGAAACCATAGAGAAAATTTGCTTGCTGGCTCACACAGGCTCATGCTTATCAAGCACTCTTAGGTAACCCAGGATCACCTCTCTAGAGGATGATGCCACCCACTTAGGGCTGGTCCCTCCTATATCAATTAGCAATTGAGACTCTCCCCACAGACATGCCCACAGGCCAATGTGGGCAATCTGTTGATTAGAACATCCTCTTCAGAGACCCTAGGCTATGTCCAGTGGACAGTTAAAGCCAAGTAGGACACCTTACCATGCTTCTTCCCAGCTTGGAGTATGTACACCACACAGGGTCATGACAGCTCAGGAGCCACTTCTTAGGAGATCTTCTGGATGCACTGTGCATCACTGGGAGGGAAAAGGATGTCTGCTGTGAGAAACTTGCTGGGCATGCTCACTTGAGACCCTGGAAACTTTTATAGAAAGACTCTGGTTAGAGTCAGAAGCACGGCCTATGCAGCCACTCCTACCCAGACCAGGGCCAAGCACAGGAATGGCAGTACTAGAATGAACATGGTGGTTTGCCAGAGGGAGCTTGCATCTGATAAATGCCCTAACAAAAAAACAAGGGCTTGGATTCAGAATGCTTCTTCCCTTTCATATTTTTCCAGAAATGAATTTCCTCCGTACAATCAGAATAATTTTTCAAAAGACACCCAAGTCCTTGTCCCAGAGCCTGCAGGTAGCTGATACTGGGGAACCCCCCCCTACGAATCTCCCATCAAAGGTCAAATAAAACTGGAGTGGTGGCCACTTTCCAGCTCTGGAATCCTCCAAGGCCATGAACTGACATGGCAGTCAGTCCCCTCATCTCAATTGTTCAAGCAAATGAATGGCTCTTCTGGGGTAGGTGAAAGGATAAAAAAGTGGGTTCCGCCGGGCGGTGGTGGCACATGCCTTTAATCCCAGCTCTCAGGAGGCAGAGCCAGGCGGATCTCTGTGAGTTCGAGGCCAGCCTGGTCTCCAAAGCGAGTTCCAGGAAAGGCGAAAGCCACACAGAGAAACCTTATCTCGAAAAACCAAAAAAAAAAAAGTCGGTTCCTTTTGGTGGGCCCTGCCACGGTATGCCACTAAGCAAACACACAACAGAGTTAGGGCAAGAGGCTTATTGGGGGTTGGGGGAGGGAGAGAGTGAAATAGCAAAAGGCCATGTCAGAGTGGGGACATGAGAGAGGTGTGCAGACAGACAGATAGGCAGACAAACAGAGAGAACAGGGAAGAGACAAGAGGAAAAAGAGAGACAAAAGAGATAAGAGAAGAAAGAAGAGGCAAGAGAGCAAGCTGTGCCTGACGGGCACTGTTAAGGGGTGCACAGGTCATGTAGCTGATATAGAAGGGCACCTGGCGACAGGTGATGATGTAACTGCTTCAGCTGCAGAGGCAGGAAGCTGCTGCAGCAGAAACTAGCAGTAAGTATATAAAGAACCAACATGCAACAATCATGCAAGCCAGCAACTGCAATCCCATAAGTACGTCCCACAGAAGCAAGGCTGTGTTCAAGGGAACACCCATTCCTAAGTACTCACAGCCACTTCGTAAAGTTTGCAATGGGCAGTCTGTCATCACTGTGACAAATACCTGAGCGAATGATTTAACAGGAGGAGACAGATTTGAAGCCCCAGAGAGATCCATGCTGATCAATTACACCTCAGTCACATCAAGGTCAGTTTTGTTGTTGTTGTTGTGTTATTCTGCAGGTTTGAAAGACACCATTGAGACAAACATAGTAAAAAACTGTGTATGCAATCTCTCTGTGTTGTTTCTCAGGACAGCACATTAGTCTACAATTAAAATTGAAATGAGGAGTTGGAGGGATGGCTCGGTGGTTAAGAGCACTGGCTGCTCTCCCAAAGGACCTGGGTTCAATTCCCAGCATCCAAATAGCAGCTCGTAATTGTCTGTAATTCCAGTTCCAGGGGATCTGGCACCCCCACAAAGACATACAAGCAGGCAGAACACCAATGTACATAAAATTAAAAAATAATTAAATCATTAAAAAAATAAGCCTTTAAAATTAAAGGATTAGATTTCCCCAAGCACACACCACACCAGCTAGTCCCTGGCTCCATAGGTAGGCCCTCCCCCAACCCCAGAAGACCTCCACCAAGAAGGCTCAAGTCACACAGCCAGAATGGGTGAGTGACCCCCCCCACCAGCAAAACTTTACCCCTCTCTAGATTCTGCCCCTGGCAACCCTTCCCTAAGCCCACACTATCCCAGCTAGTCCCCAGCCCTACAGCTAGACTCAACCCCACCCCCAGAAGGCTTCCACCAAGCAGGCCCAGGTCACACAAGCCAAAACAGAAAGGGTGAATGACCCACCTAGCAGCAGAACTGTACCCCTCTCTAGATTCTGCCCCACACACACACACCCAGCATTACCTTTCATCAGGCCAACACCATCCCAGCTCGTCCCTGGCCTTGCTGCTGCTGTTAGGCCCTGTCTGGAACCCCAGTGGACTTCTGCCACTGAGGCACAGACTACACTAGCCACAACTGCTCACCAGTCAACAAGCGGCCCTTCCCCAGAACTGCAGCAGATTCCAAAGGCCCAGACACAGTCCACACCGGTTGGAAGAACAGATGCCATAGGCCCACTAAAGTCCACATCAGTCAGAGAAACATCCCCAGCAGCTCTACCTGAGGCCAGGCTGGGCCTTGGTACTGAAGGGACCAGGGTAAGTTGTTTTTTTTCAAGGGCCAGTTTGCTAAGACCTCTGCCCTATATTATCCCACCATCCTATGTTGATTCACGTCTGGCTTCAACCAGACCCTCAGGAAGTATGTCCAGGCCTGTAGCCAATCAGGGTCCTACCCAGCCACAAGCAGAAACTGTTCTTGGTATTTTCAGTCAGACAGCCCTGACACTGCAACAATAGTTGGTGACCAGATGTCATGAGCCAATCATAAATTGATTCCTGTACCAGTAAGAGACTATACCCAATCACTTCAAAGTACACTTAACCACCACTGGAATTCCCCTAAGCAGGCTTAAAAGGGACTGCCTTACCCTCTCCCGGAGTTGAAGCCATTTTGGTTGGACCCCGGCATACTGGTTTTTCTGTCTTGAGAATAAAGTTGCTTTCTGCAATTGTGTATCGGATGTCTTCTGGTCATTTGGAGTGATCTAAGGACCCTACATTTTGGAGGTTCCACTGAGATTTCACCCCAGATCCTAGACCCCCAATTGAGCAGCTTTCTGGAAACTGAGCCCTCCCCAAATTTCTGACCAATCAGTACTCCTTTTTGTATCTGTTGTCAAACTGGGGCTCTACTGAGAACAGGCAGACATGCTACTGGTTTCTGAGCTGGAGGAGGAAGGGGGATGCCCTGACCCCTCACCAGCCACTGTTGGGGTGTGGTTCTGCACCCTTTGGGCACTGGGGCGGGCTACCAGGCACCAACTGCTAGTCCCACAGCAATGCAGGATTTTTCACTTGTCATTTTCCTTTACTTGTTGATGTGTTTGCTGTTGGTTTTTTCATCGTTGTAGCTATAGAAACTTTCTTCAACATGGGCCAGTCTTCCTCTAACACCCAAGTACCCCTAGACATGGTCTTTTCCCATTTTCAGGATTTCCAGAATGCCACCACTGTTTCCTCGGCCCAAGTTAAGCTGGGACAGCTCTGGATTTTATGTGCACTGGAGTGGTCTGCCTTTCAAGTTGGCTGGCCCCCAGGGGGGAATCTTTTAACCTGTCTTATTTTCAAGATCCAGAGTGTTGTTTTCAGCTACCCCAGACATTCTGATTAGGTTCCTTACATGGTGCCGGGCGGTACCTCTTATTTGAACCTCCTCCGTGACTGAAGCCTCTCATTTTCCTGCCTGAGTCTGAGGCCACGCTTCTCCTGGTCTACCCACAGATGGTGGAGGGAAAGGAGTGATAGCCTTCTGCACCTCCAGTTCTACCTCTCTCCTCTAAGACCGAAATGGAGGATCTCCCTTCCCCCCACTACAATCCCCAACCCCAGAGGTGGTACAGGAGAGAAGCCAGAGATCCCAATATTCCACACAGTGGCTCCCTCCCTATGTCCTCATCCAAACCTCCCAGACCCTCAGCCCCTTCCTGGAGTCCCTCATTTCCCACTCTCCCTCTCACCCCTCTGTTCCTCCAGCCCTACCCCCAGGGCCTAGCCCACTCCATATGGTCTGGAAAGGTAGTCACTCTCCCCTCCATACCATAGTGCCACCTGATGAAGATAGGAACTCCCATCTAACTTATTTTCCATTCACCACAATTGGAGACTTCAGACTCCCTCCTTTACTGAGAAGCCACAGGCTCTAATATCCCTTCTTATGTTCTGTTCACCATCAGCCTACTTGGGATAACTGACAACAGCTTCTTCAGAGTCTTTATACTACAGAGAAAAGAGATAGGATTCAGTGAGAATGCTGTAAATTGGTCCCTGGGAAGAATGGCTGTCCCATGGGTGATGAGGCCATCATAAATACAGCCTTTCCCTTAACATGACCTCACAAGAGATGGGACTACAATACCACTGAAGGTAGGGAGAGGTTAAAGGTCTATTGCCAGATTCTCACAGGGAGGTTTCCAGGCAGCCACTAGGCAGACCACAGATTTGTCAAAGGTAAGCCAGGTAATACAAGAGAAGACAGAGTCACCAGGTGCCTTTCTTGAATGACTGATGGATACCTATCATACATATACTCCACTGAACCCAGAAGTACCCAAACACCAGTGGCAGTCAATATGGCCTTTGCTAACCAGGCAGCGCCAGTTATCAAAAACAAACTCCAATGCCTCGATGGCTTTGAAGGTAAAAAAAAAAAAAAATGTCTGAATTGGTAGCCATAGCTACTAAAGTTTACAACAATAGGGAAATGCCAGAAGACAGACAAACTAGGGGACTGGCTTAGATCCTTCTAGCAAGAGATAAGGTCAGGGATCATACTGGGGCCAAATACCAACAAAAGTCATGAACTGGCAGAATCCCAGGGGATGAACCCCCAGAGAGACTTCAATTAAAGAAGAACCAATGTGCCTACTGCACGGAGATGGACCTTTGGAAGGGGGAATGTCCTCAGAGGAAAAAGAATTGGCAGACCCAGATGACTGAGGAGGATGGGGCTTGGAACCCCTCCTCAAGCCTTGGCTAACCCTGCAAGTGGAGGGGCAGCCACTTGGGGCACATCATTCTATGCTGAAAACCCCTTTAAGCCCTTTATCTGACAAACATTGGATGTAAGGGGCCACAGGAACAGCTCTACACCCATGGACCACCAAGTGAACTATATATTTAGGGAAGAAGAAGGTATCTCATTCCTTTATGGTTATTCCTGAGTGCTCCTACCCCATGTTGGGGCAGTAACTACCGGCCAAAATGAAAGCCCAAATTAATTTTACAGGGAAGGGGGTGACAATCTCCCCATGGCCCAAAGTCTATGCCTTATGTCTAGACCTAGAGGAAGAATATGGGCTTTTTCCATAGACACTTACTTCAGAAATGTCTTCTTTAATGCTCAAACTCCAATATTCCATTCCTGGAATATGGGCAGAGACCAACCCCCCAGGGCTAGCAATCCAGCAGCCCCCAATCATAATTACCTTAAAGGCAAATGCCCTACCTATCCAGGTAAGGCAATAGCCCATGACTCCAGAAGCCAAATTGGGTATCACTAAATATATCAACCAACTCCTGAAGCATAGAATTCTAGTGCTTTGCCAGTAGCCATGGAACACCCCACTTCTGCCAGTCAAAAAGCCTGGGACCAATGATTATTGGCCAGTGCAGGACCTTAGGAAAGTTAACAAATGGGTTGAAGATATTCACTCAACTGTTCTCAACCCTTACAGCCTCCTAAGCTCCCTCTCCCCAGAGTTCCAAGATCATTCAGTTCTAGACCTTAAAGACCTTAAAGTTCTAGACCTTCTTCAGCCTAACCCTGGAGGCCAAAGTCAGCCCATCTTTGCCTTTAAATGGCATGATCCAGACTGGAGCTTCTGCAGGCAGCTCACATGGACCTGCCTACCCCAACTATCTTTGATGAAGCCCCCTATTGAGACTTGAGGGACTACCAGACCTCACACCCTGAGGTAAGCCTCCTTCAATATGTAGATAACCTCTTGATTGCTTCCAAGGACCGACCAGGACTCTTGTTACCAGACAACCAGGGACTTACTATAGGTCTTAGATCAGCTGAGACATAAGGTGTCAGCCAAAAAGGCTCAGATCTGTATCTCAGAAGTTGCATACATGGGATACATTCTAAAAGAAGGTGAGAGATGACTAACACATGCCGAGAAACAGACTATCCTTGGTATCCCAACCGCTAAAACCCAAAGGCAGGTTCAAGAATTTCTAGGTTCAGCTGGATCCTGCTGACTCTGGATACCAGGAATTGCTGAAATGGCCAAACCCCTATGTGAGGCCACTTGTGGGACTGAAGAGTCCTTTCTCTGGACTGAGACCCAAGAAGGGGCCTTTAGAACCATAAAAGGAGCTCTACTAAAGGCCCCCACCCTAGCTCTACCAGACATAAAAAGCTAAAGGGATCCTGACTCAAAGTCTTGGACCCTGGAAGCAGCTGGTGTCCTATTTATCCAAACAGCTGGATCCTGTGGCCTCTGGGTGACCTAGATGCTTCCATATTATCACATCCACATCCCTCTTGGTCAAGGATGCTGACAAATTAACTCTGGGACAGCCTCTAACCATACCCATCCCCCACTTGATAGACAGGGTTCTCAACCCCCCCCCCCCAATCGGTGGATGACAAACACCAGATTGACACACTACCAGGCCTTGCTCCTCAATCCCCTTCGTATTAGGTTCCACCCAAGTACCTCACTCAACCTGGTGACCTTGCTGCCTAATACAGACTCAGATACCATCCATGACCACACAGAGATCCTGCAGCAAGCACATGGGATCTGACCAGACTTGACTGACATCCCTTGACAGGACCCAGACCTCATATACTTCATGGACAGATGCAGTTTTGCCCAATAAGGAACCACATGTGCAGGGACAGCAATAGTTACCCCATCTTAGACTATCTGGGCCACTGCCTTGCCCACTGGCACCTCAGCACAAAAGGCTGAACTAATTGCCCTGACCAAAGCCTTAAATTAAGAGAAGACAGGACTGTTAATGTCTATACAGATAGCTGTCACACTTTTGCAATGCCACATGTACATGGGGCCATGTACAGGGAAAGGGGCTTACTAACTACTGAAGAAAGAACTATTAAAACAAACAAGAAATCTTAGATCTCCTGTCTGCCCTATGGCATCAAAAAGACTAGCCATCATCCATTGCCCAGGATGTCAAAAAGAAAATTCGGGTTGGGGATTTAGCTCAGTGGTAGAGTGCTTGCCTAGCAAGCGCAAGGCCCTGGGTTCGATCCTCAGCTTTAATTAATTAATTAATTAATTAATTAATTAATTAAAATAAAAAAAGAAAATTCCTTTGAAGCCCAGGGCGATAGAAAAGCAGATCAGGCCGCCAAGGAGGCTTACTGATAACACTCCCAGACCCTATGTTGCCTGAGATGCTGGATATTCTGCCCAAGATAATAAAGACTTTGTCTCTTTACTTAACACACAGGTTTAAAACAGATGGAGGTATACTTCGGATGAAAGACGCATCCTACCAGCTGAGTTGGCCAAGTCCTTGATCTACCAGATCCACATAGGAATGTACTTAGGCCAAAGGAAATTAAAGGAACTCCTGAGATACTCAAGATTCAAATTTTTCAGCATAAATCAATTGGTGGAGGACTGTGTGACTTAATGCCTCCCTTGTCAGGCTACTAACCCACAAAAGAAGGGGCCCTCTCAAAGTAAAAGGGAAAGAGGAACTCCCCCTGGAGTCCACTGGGAGGTAGACTTCACTGAGACAAGATCTGGCAAATATGATACAAATACCTCCTAGTTTTTGTAGATACTTTTTCAGAGTGGGTAGAAGCTTTCTCCAATTAAAAAAGAGACAGCATCCATGGTAATCAAGAAAATCGACAAACTCCTCCTAATGTATGGACTTTCTTCGATAACAGGGTCAGAAAATGGACCAGCTTTCATCTCTAAGTAACACAAGACTTAATTAAAATATTGGGGGCTAATTGGAAATTACATTGTGCATACCACCCACAGAGTTCAGGACAGATAGAAGGAACAAATCAGACCCTAAAAGAGACTGTGACTTAATTAACCCTAGAAACTGGTGATGACTAGACAGCCCTCCTACACTTTACCATGTTCTAGATATAGAACACTTCTTACCATTGTGGGTTAATGCCTTATGAAATCATTTTTGGCAGACCCCCTCCCTTGATTCTCAGACTTCCCTCAGAGGTTATGGCTAAAATATCTGAATATAAGTTTCTTAAGTTCATTCAGGCTCTCTAGACAGTCCAGGACATTTTCCCACTCCTGACACATGTCTATGAGCTGCCACCTGCCAAGTCACATAACTATAAACCAGGAGAGCTCATCTGGGTCCAGAGACATCATAAGGAGGCCCTTGGGCCATGCTGGAAGGACCCACACACAGTGATCTTAACCACCCCAACTGCTGTAAAAGTTGATGTGATCAAGACATGGATTCATCACTCTCATCTCAAGCCTGTTCCTGATGGCTGAGCAGATGACCCTGACAACAAATGGAAAGTCTTCCAACACCCAACAAACCCCTTAAGGCTAAGACTAAAAGTCCCTGCCCTTACTTTTATTTGTTTCTGGCTCACCTTTCCACTGGCAAAATTAAACCCCAGCCCCCACCAATCACAGACTGTTAGCTGGGTTCTTTCTGATGCTGGGGATGGCACCTGTGAGTATATTCCCAGTGAGTCTTGGAGGTGTCATGGATCCAACCCACCTGCACCATGAAGTCCTCGGCTTGCTTGGCCATTCTGCCTTTCCCTACTTGTACCCTCTGCCCTGACCTTGATCAGCTCTGACCCAGGCGGCCTAACAGATATCCCTTTAACTCTGAGCCATAGCCACACCTTCACCAGATCTCAACTCAGCCTTGTGGAGGGGGTCCCATCCCCAAACCATCCCTTGCAGCTCTGAGCTGTTGTTCTTACTCCTGTGTTATTCATTATTCATTATATTAATTATCCCTGTCAAGTCTATTGTGTCCTTCTGTCTCCTGACTGAGCATTGATTCATATAATTATACATTATTATTTCAAAAGATGATAAGTGCCATGAGGAAACAGCAAATAGAATAAGATGGACAGCCACTTTGGGGACAAGGTGGTATTTGTGTTTTAATGGAAGTATCACCAAGGTAGAATGTTTGAACACAGAATCCAAGATAGTGGCAGAAATCGATCCCAGATAAGACAGATGGGAATCTTTCAGCATGAAAACAATAGGATGAGACTAAACCAAATGTGAGCAAGACAGGCAAGCCATTATTGAGACTTTATCTCAGAAGCAGAAAGGAACTAGCATGACCCAAAGAGATGATCAGGCTGCCCCATTCAACAGAGGAAGGGGCAAGCTTCCATTGGTCAGTTTCCCACTGGCCAGGACATGGTTTCAAAGGATGGTCTTCTTTTTGTGTGCAGGCATCCTTGCCCAGGGTCTTCAGGCTGATGCTGGTCAGCTCAGCCTAGGAACTGCTGAGTCCCTCCTGATGCTGTGATCATTGCCTTGTATCTCGGACTTAGGTCTGGAATCTGGGGTCAAGCTAAAGGGCTGTGAGTGTGTGAGCTGCTGAAACAAAACCAAGGATGGGGTGTAAGAAATGGGTACCATGTCTAAGAGGCAACAGCCAGGCTCACAGAGTTTTATCTTGAATAAGATACCACTGTGTGTGTGTGTGTGTGTGTGTGTGTGTGTGTGTGTGTGTGTGTGTGTTCATGCACATATGTATGAGGGGGTGCACACACATTGGGTGTTTTCCTCAGTTACTTCCCATCTTTTTTTTTTTTTTTTTTTTTTTTTTTTTTTTGGTTTTTCGAGACAGGGTTTCTCTGTGTAGCTTTGCGCCTTTCCTGGATCTCGCGCTATAGACCAGGCTGGCCTCGAACTCACAGAGATCCGCCTGCCTCTGCCTCCCGAGTGCTGGGATTAAAGGCGTGTGCCACCACCGCCCGGCCTTCCATCTTATTTTTTAAGACAGGGTTTCTCAATGAACCTGGAACTCACCAACTGGGCTAGAATGGCTGTCCACCATGTCCCAGGGGTCCACCTATCTCTACCTCCCCTGTACTGTGATTACAGGCCTGGGCCACTAAGTTCTGGTTTGGGTTTGGAGGAAGATGTGGAGGGTAGAGGACTGGTGGTGATGGTGTGTGTATGTGAAAGCCAGATGTCCATGTCAGGTATCTTCTTCCTCAATCACTCGCCACCTTAGTTTTGAGACACCCTTTTATTAGACTAGCTGGTTAGTGAGCTCTTATCAGTCACCTCCTCCCAAGTGCTGGGGGAATAGTTATACACCACCATATCCAGGTTTTTAAATGGGTTTGGGGGATCCAAATTCAGGTTCTCATGCTTGTGTGTCCATGGACCCATCACCTCTCCAACCCCAAAACATTGCTTTTAATGGCCAACATATCTATGAAAATATAAACCAAAAGGTTAAGGCAGCAGATGTGAAAGACCCAATATGAAGTTTTTCTGTTTTTCTGTTTTTCATCCTATATTAATTCCCATCAGACATCTACAGGCCCCAGCTAAGAGTCTGCATTTTTACCAAAGCAGGCTTCAACTATCTGCAAACTGAGCCTAGGAACTATGCTCAGAACCCACAAGTCAGAAGCATTATCTTACAGCAAGGTTGGTGGGAGGCTGAGAGATACAGCCCTGCTGAGTGGCCTCCAGGATTAGTGGTGTTGAAGTCTGCTAAAAGCGCATACTACAGTTCTGCTGACAGACTGTGTGACATATGCGTTGATTCTGGGGTCTTAGTGAGGACATATTATGGGATGAAGGTTTTTTTGCAAAATGATTCCCACCTTTGTCTTTGTTTACTCTTTGATCTTGAGAGACTTAGAGACTTGGGGCCCAATAGAAGCCACAGGCCAGGTGTGGTGGCTATAGTGGCACATGCCTGCCATCTCTGCAGATGGCCACATCCTCTGAAGTTCACTAATTCCTAGAGAAATACTTCATCTTCATCTACCTTCCATGTGCACAGAGCCTACACTCACCCTCCTCCTCCTCATATCTGGGTCACCATCCATCACCAGGTGTCAGTCCACTTGGGCATCCCAAGAGCCCAAGCTCTGCCATGACCCACACCAGCCACCTACACCTACCTCCCTGTGACACAGATCACCCTTTGATTCCCTCACCAGCCACCATGCAGGCTCCAACCCTATCCCAATCTCCATCTTCCCAGGCTGCCCACTACTGAGCCCTGTGGCCTTGTGTGCTGTGGCATGCCACCTGCCTGAGGACCTGAGAGTGTGAAGGAAAGTCCTTCCTTCCTAGTGATCATATTCATGAGTGTTTGTCTAAACTTTAAAAAATGGAGCCAGGGAGGCTAAAGAAATGTCTCAGTCAGTAAAGCACTTGCTCACAAGCATGGGACCCTGTACTCCATTCCCAGAATCCACATAAACAGCCAGGCATGGCAGCAGGCACTCCTAGTTCAAATGCTGGAGTGGCAGAGATGAAGGATCTCTGAGGCTCGCTACCCAGAAAGTTAGTCCAATTGGTGAGCTCCAGACCAATGAGAGACCCTGCCTCAAAAATGAAAGTGGAGGCTGAGGAGATGGTCAGACTCAGCTCTGCTCTTCTAGAGAACCCCAGTTTGGTTCCCAACACCTACATCAGGCAGTTCACGACTGCCTAAAACCCAGCTCCAGGGGATCTGATGTTCTCTTCTGCCCTCTGTGGGAATCCATATCCATATAGCATGCATTCATACAGACACATAAATACAGATAAATAAAAATTAAAAAATGAGTCCTGGGGCTGGAGAGGTGGCTCAGTGGTTAAGAGCACTGGCTGCTATTCCAGAGGTCCTGAGTTCAATCCCCAGCAACCACATGGTGGCTCATAACTATCAATAATGAGATCTGGTCCCCCTCTTCTGCCATGCAGGTGTACACACAGGCAGAACACTGTATGCATAATAAATAAATAAATCTTAAAAAAAAATGAGTCCTTTTTAAAATGGACAGCACCTGAAAAACAATACCTAAAGTTGACCTCTGGCCTCTGCACGTGCACACACACAAATCACACATGCACCCACATACACGTATGCATCCACTTACATGAAAATGCATATAAATAGAAAACGTAAAGTTAAAACAAGCCTGGGCCCATCAGATGCTGTGGCCAGGGGCCACTGACCAGCTTTATTTAAAGCAGAGGCCTGTTGGGAAGAGGTGGAGGCTCTAGGCCTGCCTTTTCCTTTCTTGACACTAAGTGTTCTGGCCAAGATGGAGAGAGCGGTGAGGATCCCCACTTCCGCTTCTGCACAGTCTCTGCAGCACTCCTCCTGCACTAGGAATCTCTCGGCAGGTCACAGGCTTCTGTAGACCCAGAAGGAGAGGAGGGGTCGGGAAGGCTTTGTGCAGTCGCCACCTTACAGAGAACTTGTGAAGCTCAGGATGGAAATAAGGGACAACCCTTTCATTACCAGCATGGGGAGGCTTCTTGGTCTTGACCGTTTGCCCCATTTTACTCCTCATAAACTCCTTGAAAATCCTCAGAGACTCTATGTTTGGATTCAGGGTGCAGTCTGCAAGGCAGGTGAGTGGTAGGAAGGTGGGGCCTCCAAATCCACATGGAGAAGAGGGGAGGAGCCTCACACCAGGCTGGAAGCAGGCAGCTCCTCCCAAGAGCCCCAGGATTTGTGATGACAGGAGCTGCTGCCCCAGGAGTACCCAGGTACAGCGTCTCCCCAGCCCAGACCTGAGAAGGACAGCAAGGAGGAAGCTCTCAGGCAGGAATCACCCTGCTTCTTACTAGGAACACCAGACACTAGACTGAAGGAACATGCTGTGGGACTGAAACCCCCAAGATGCCTCCCTTCTAAGGCTCCATAGGACAGACCTACCACCCTCCAAGTCCTAATGAGCAGGGGACAGATGCAGAATTCTCTGCACGGCCACTCTTCCTGGGTTCAGGGATGCCCTGCTCCACCCTGTCCCAGCCCCTCCAGGACAGAAGCCCTGAGCTCCACAACTCAAGCAGCATCAGGTGAGAAGACATAGAAAAGGGTTTAGTGCTCAGTTTGTCCTTCCTCAAAAGCAGGCCCAGCCCCTCAAGTGGACCCCATCTTCTAGCCTGGGCTGTAAAAATCCATCCCCCACCCAATAAAGGCTCATCCTGCAGAATGATATTCTCAGCTCCCCCAGGGGCCCCTGGCAGATCCTTGGCCCAGGCTTCTCTCCTGGGATACTGGGTCTCAGAGGTTGTACCCTGAGTCCCTCCTGACCAGAGTTATCTGCATCACCCCCAAATCCAACCCATAGTCATTTTCATGATATGAAGGCAGGGCCAGTGGGCAGGTGCTTCTGTCCTTATGTCCCTGATCCAAGACAAGACCCAGCACAGGTCATTAGTGGGACCTGTGGGCCCAAAGCCTCCATGAGGTTAATGCCAAGGGTGGTAAGACAAGAAGTAGCTTGGAGAGATGCGCAAAGAATGCTGGACAAGAGCCAGGGAGGCAGCCTGTGAAGTTATATATCAGGAAGGGTCCAGGGCACAGCACTGGAGCACACTGGCAGAGTTTAAAAGTGTGGTGAGAGCTGTAGGGCTCAGGATGGACATGTGGCTCTCCTGTATTATCCTTGTTGACCTTTGGAAGGGAGCATCCTGTGTTGATCAGGGTTTTGGACAATGTGCCCTCTAGATGCCATATCTCCACCCCTGCCACCATGACAACTGCACATGTCTTCAGATGTCTAGATGTTCAAATGTCCCAATGTCCCTGGGGCCAAATGGGCCCCAACCAGATCCCTGTAGGACCATACCAAACACTGACTGAGTCAAGGGTGCAGGAGGCAATTGAGGTGCTGGATGGATCAAAGCTGACCTAAGACTCAGTCACAATGATTGATCATGTGAGAGTCAAAAATGAGATGACCAAGAGCTTACAACCCACAGCACCAAGTCCAGGAAGTGCACGAGTGGCCCCTGGTGGGGAAGGGGATAAAGCAAGCTGGGCAGGAAGACATGGACCCAGTCCATGCCTGTGCCCAGGAGACCATGCTCAAACACAGAAGGATCTGGAACGCACCCATGAGCATCATGATCTGGTAGTACCGATAGTTCATTTTGCCCCTGAAGTAGGCAATGGCAAAGTTCTTCCCAGGCAGGAAGTGGATGTGGATGGCATGCCTCCACCCTGTGGGCAACACAGCCATGTCATCAACAGGTCTCCCTTTGAGCCTTTACTGAAGTGAGAATTGGAACCTAGCTACTTGCAGGTGAGGAATGTGCCAAGGTCCTCTCCCTCATAGAGAGTCAGCTTGAACTGAATGCAGCCAATGGGTTTCCTAGAATGCAGGGTCCAAGTACGGCTTTCCCTAGGACACCCACAGTCCTTCCTTACTCCTAATCCTGGAGCCCACGCTGGCTTCTCCAGAAGCAAGCAATGCTGTGCTAGAAAACTCTTATCCTATTCGGCACTGGCACAGAACACAGCAGGTGGAACCCCCGACCTTGTGAGCTCAGTTCAATGTCCTGAGAGCATCATTCCCGTGGTTACAGAGGTCACCTGGTGTGTTGCCAAGACAACACAAAAGAATGCCATATTCCCTGAATGACTAGCTGAGGTCAGGCAGTATGTGTGTAGCAAGGGTTAGAATTGTTTAGCAGCAGCAGAAAGGGTTGCCTCCACAGAGACTACTCACGTCAGGCTCATCCTGAACTCCAGCTCCTCAAGATTGTTTCTTTCAAAGGTGAAGGGAGGCAGCGGGTCTCTCCACTTCCATTCAGGAGTAGGCATGTCTCCTGCCCAGCACTTTATGTACCACTTTCCTAAAAGCTGGAGTAGGAGGCCACAAGTACACACAGTTGCAGGGAGAGAAGGAGCCAGGAAAAGGATCAGAGGCAGGGAAAGAATGTGATAGGGTCTCAGTGCAAGATGGAGAGGTCTGAGATGCAGGAATGGCAGGAGTCATGATCATACATGTCCCTCTCCATCATCTGTACATAGAACCAGGCAGGCAGGGCAGATGCCTCCTGGGAAACACTATGCAGGAAGAGCTCTGACTAAGTGCCCCAGTGAGAAGAAAGGCATGACTATGGCCTTGGATGCATGTTCAAGCCCCACTCCCACCACAAAAGGTCCCACCAAGGCCATAAGAGAGGGTACCTCTTCAACATCACCTGTGGCTCCCGTCAGTAAGCCTGAGGCTTACATTGGAAGCCAGTTCCTACCCTCAGCTCTCCCTCCCCAGGACCATCACCTGCTCAGCATGGGCAGGAGTCAGAGGAGGCAACATGGCTCGAACCACAGACAGCAGACCCAGCCGCACAGTGGGCTACATATGGCCCACAGAATGACAGCAGCTGCATGGTCCCAGCTCAGCTCTGTGCTCCTAGCCTTGCTGTTCCTGCTGCTGCTGGTGCTGATGGTGGTGGTGGTGGTGGTGGTGGTGGTGGTGGTGGTGGTGGTGGTGATGCCACCGCTGCTGCTGCTACTGCTGCTGCTTATCATGAACAGTGGCTTGCTATGGAAGCAGAATCCTGTCCTCCCCCTCCCTCACCAAAGTCATTGTCCACCCTACTCAGTCCAGGAGATTGCAGTTTTGTTTGGATGGATGCGAATGGAGGAACTAATTTGTGGAATTAACCTCATGACCACCTTTGGCACTTCTGAGAACCCTTGTCCAGTGAGAACATTCTCAGAGTGGGAAGTGCCCCACCTAGGAATCTGAGCCAAGACCATGACACAAGGGCCTCTTGTGCTTCACCTTCCAGGAGCAGGATCAGCCCTGGTGCTGAAGGACACTCCAGAGCTGCTTGTCTATGGCCAGGCCTCAGTCCCCACCCTAGTGAAGTCTCCATGCCTCCTGCTTCCTCCTGAGGCAGCATAGAAACAGAAGGAGAATGAAGAGACTACAGGAAGAGAAAGGAGCCGCTCTGCAGGGACCTGGTCTGAGTCTGCACAGGGCTAGAACCTCGCAGACAAGCTATGAACCATGCTTATTATGTGAATGATGAAGGACTAGCTGAAGTTCCTAGATGTGATGTGATGGTTAATCTCCATCATCAGCCTGAGGAGGTCTAGAATCACCTGGAAGACAGGCTGCTGTGTGACTTTTCTCTAGTCATCCCAAATCAGGAACCAACAACAGAATGATTACACCAGAGTACAGATGCATGGCTTTGCAGGCAAGTTTAGATGTTAATAATTTTCTACTCTAAATGTATAGTTTGGGTGTATTGGGGTAGCTTGCCAGATTTGGAGGCGGGGAGGGGGGTAGTAGCTAGACTAGCCTGCATTAGCAGGAATCTGCTGTTTTCTGTTCATTTGTAGGTGGATCTAAGCTGCCTCAAGGCATCTTTGAGTATACTCAGGTCTTATTTTTAACAAAGAGGAGAAGGCAGAAATAAGTGAACCAGGGGAAATTCTACACAGGGTAAAGGGAATGTAGACGCTGCAGGACAAAAAAAAAAAAAAGTATCTAGAAAGCAGAGTCCCCGCAGCCCTCCAGCACCATCTACTGTTAACATCTTGCCCCAGCAGCTAAGGGGAAATGGCAGCATTCAAACCTGGAAGATTTATTTCTAGGGTTCCCATCCTGTTTCAAGCTAAGGGTGCAGAATTCCCTACACAGACCCATCCTGGACTCTGGGACATCCTGCCTCACAGTGTAACAGGCCCTTTGTGAGTGACAGCTGGAGAGGACCACACAGTGGGAAGAGGAGGTTCCTCTCTGTGACTCTAGGCCCTCTGGAGCAGGACCATTTCCCAGATTGGTCCGTGGACATGCTCACCCACAGTCTGTCCTGGCCCTCTGAGGTCTTCCTTCCTCTGCTCAGCATGTCCAGGGCAGCTGCTTCTTAAGTGGCTCCAACTGCACAAGGGCCTGCCCCCAAAGGAACCTCATTCCCAGGTCACACGAAACTAGTCCAGAGGCCTTCTATCTGAGCCTCCTGCTTTCACTGGAATTAGGCGGATATTCTTAGGAGTCGCTGGGTGTCCTCTGCATGTAGCCTAGCTGTGCCCAGAGGAAAGGCTATAGTACGTGAAAACATGGGGCATATTTGTGGGAACTTCTGTGGAGATGCTAATCAATTTCTCATCTTGTATAGCCAGGGCTGAGCCATATACGTGTTCATGTTTTATATTTTCTGAATTTTTGGAGTTCATGTCTCTGGATCTCTCTGACCATAGAGGGCCTCATCCCCATATAGTTAATTTCTAGAGCTAGTAAAATCCTGCCTTCCATGTGCACAGAACCCACATCCACCTTGCTCCATCACGTCACACCTAAGCCACCATCCTTCACCAGGTGTCCAGACCACTAGGGACATCCTGAGGTCCCAAGCTCTGCAGTGACCTACATCAGCCAACCTACCCCTGCCTCCCTGTACGCTGGCAACCCTTTCCTCAGCCACTAACCACCATGTAGGCCCTGCCCCCATCCCTCTCTCCACCTGCCCAGTTTGTCCCCTACTGTGGCCCTATGTGCTGTGGCATGGCACCTGTTTGGGGACCTGTGAGTGTAAATGAAAGTCCTTCCCTTCCTAATGGTCACAGTCATGTTTGAGCATCTGCCCACATTTGATGAACACAAAGTCAGGGCCTACTGGACCCCACGAGACACATGTGATCAGGGGATATCCACCAACTCTATTGAATGAAGATTCTCGGAGGGATGAGTTTGACACTGTGAGTTCTACCTGCAGGAGCAGAGGTTAGCCATGGCCCCAGCTCCCAATTCCTGCACGGACTCTGCAGCACTCCTTCTGTGCCCTCGGAATCTTGGACCAACTCACAGGCTTCTATAGACCCAAGAGGGACAAAGGGCAGAGCAAACTTAGGTGAGCTATGAGAAAAAACAGGCTGTCACCATTTTACCGAAGAAATATCCAGAGCACAAGCCTGGGTGAGGAGAACGGAGAAAAGGGGGAGTGAGGAACCCTTTTTCTTACCAATATGGGGACAGGTTATGATCCTTCTTGTCTCTGGGATTTTACTCTCCACAAATTCCTCAAGATCTTCACAGCATCTGGGTCTGCAGAGCAGACAGGGTGGAGGTAAGTGGTAGGAAGGCAGGGCCTTCAAAAACACAGAGAAGAAGAGAGGAACCTCACTCCAGGCTGGAAGCAGGCAGCTCGTCCCAAGAGCTACTCTCCCAAGTGTACCCAGGAGTGGGATCTCCTCAACCCAGACCTGAGGGGAGCCTTCAGACTGAATCACTCTGCCTCTTACTAGGAACACCAGTCACTAGACTGAAGGAACATGCTGTGGGACTGAAACCCCCAAGATGCCTCCCTTCTAAGGCTCCATAGGACAGACCTACCACCCTCCAAGTCCCAGTGAGCAGGGGACAGATGCAGAATTCTCTGCACGGCCACTCTTCCTGGGTTCAGGGATGCCCTGCTCCACCCTGTCCCAGCCCCTCCAGGACAGAAGCCCTGAGCTCCACAATTCAAGCAGCATCAGGTGAGAAGACATAGAAAAGGGTTTAGTGCTCAGTCTGTCCTTCCTCAAAAGCAGGCCCAGCCCCTCAAGTGGACCCCATCTTCCAGTCTGGGCCATGAAAATCCATCCCCCACCCAATAAAGGCTCATCCTGCAGTGGGAGGGTCCCTGTATGTCCTCAGCTCTTCTAGGGCCCCTAGAGAGTCCTTGGCCCAGGCCTCTCCTCTGGGGTACTGTATCTTAGATGTTGTATCCAGAGTCCCTCCTGACAGGACATATGCACATCAAAAATCCAACCCAAGGCACTTTCCCATCACAGCCTCACCAAAGACCCTGCTTTCTGTGGAGGTTTGTGCCTCCAATGATATCATGATGGCCAGAAAGAAGAAAGGACATGAGAAAGAAAGTCTCTCTGTTAGAATAGTAAGCCCCATGATGGAAAAACCCCACAAATGGACAGTAGTATCAGGACATAATATCATGAATGTAATAAGTCAATACAATTAATGTAATTAATGAATATCATAAATATAATTATTGAATGAATACTGCGAATGTAATCAATGAATACCACAAATGTAATTAATAACTTGAGTGTAATTAATGAATATTATGAGTGTAATTAAAAATAAATAAAAAAAGCCCCTGAAATTCTTGTCTATGAGTAAAAGGGCAGGGTGCTTCAGCCTAAGACCCTGAACAGGCCACTTTGGGGGCCTTTTCTGCCCAGAGCCTCCAACTGGTAGGTTCAATGGGGCCAGCACGGGAGGAGAAGAGTAGGTAGGTAGAGAATGCAGGGTGGAAGAGAAGGAGGCAGGCCAGTGCCACCCCGGGTTAAGAAGGATCGTGAGTGCAGATTTGCTGAATGCTGGCAGAGGTGAGAAGTGTGGTGAGGGCTGCAGGATGGACACATGGCTTGCTCTCTCTGCTCATAGTGTTGGCAGGTAAAGGTCATATCTCCATCTGGCACTGCTGACCTTGGAAAAGAGGACTTTTGGGTGGGGGGCATCCTATACCCAGTAGGGAATTGGGTCGAATTCCTGCATCCATTCTCTGAATACTGCAATCCCTCCCACCATGACAACTGTGCATGCTGCCCCATGTCCCCAGTGAGGAATGGGCCACAGTCAGACCCCTGATCACAGCAGAACCATACAAAAGCTGACCAATGGGGGAAGGGAGTAGCCAGGGACTGGCTGGGTCAGCAGTAGAGGTGAACTTCTGATACCAGGGTTGGTCATATGAGAACTGAAGAGAAGAAGAAGAAGAAGAAGAAGAAGAAGAAGAAGAAGAAGAAGAAGAAGAAGAAGAAGAAGAAGAAGAAGAAGAAGAAGAAGAAGAAGAAGACGACCACCACCAAGGGCTCACAAATCCCCCTCCTGGTGAGTCCAGGAGAAGAAAAAAGCAAGCTGGGCAGGAAGACATGTACCTGGTCCATGCCTGTGCCCAGGAGTCCATGCTCAAACACAGAAGGATCTGGAACGCACCCATGAGCATCATAATCTGGGAGTACCAATAGTTCATTTTGCCCCTGAAGTAGGCAATGGCAAAGTTCTTCCCAGGCAGGAAGTGGATGTGGATGACATGCCTCCACCCTGTGGGCAATACAGCCATGTGATCAGCAGGTCTCCCTTTGAGCCTTTACTGAAGTGAGAATTGGAACCTAGCTACTTACAGGTGAGGAATGTGCCAAGGTCCTCTCCCTCATATAGAGTCAGTTTGAACTGAATGCAGCCAATGGGTTTCCTAGAATGCAGGGTCCAAGTATGACACTCCCCAGGACACCCATAGTTCTTCCCTACTTCCAATCATGGGACCAGAGTCATGAGGTCACCTCCTACTACCTCCTGATGCATGACACCTCCAACAAGCCAGGGCTCTTCAGCTCTGTGGCAGAGAACCCAGGAGATGTGCATTCAGGTGCTCAAAGCCCTGGAACCTAGAGCAACCAAGGGATGCTGAGGATGGTAACA